>NW_024609879.1:8886624-9363569 GCF_016920785.2 Ixodes scapularis
TCGAAGCCTCCTCTTCTTTACAAGCGTTATCCTCTCATCACACAGACAAACATTTTCGTGTTTGTGTGTGTGTTTCACGAGAAGTGAATGTTAAAATAAACACCGAAAACAGTACGCCGACTTTTGAAAAAATAAAAACCGAAAACGCGGAACACTAGCTATAGGGTACGGTCCACTAAAACTGTCTAATAACAAGTATACCTTCCCGGGGAAGGTGGACGGCCTGGATGTAATGCAGTCAATTCCTGCGTAGAAAACAGCAAATCGCAATAACCACTCATGTTGCACCTAATTCTTTGTCATTTCGAACGTCCGTCACCAAAACCAACGGAGCAAGCGAGCTTTGACGGCTGTCGGCGCAGGAAGCAGACGACGAACAGATCACGTGACGTATTTACTCGATTTGATCCGACTTTACCCCCCGATCGAGGAGGGTAGCGTGAGTAATTACTCCGGAGTAAACAACCCGCTTTTGGAACGCGAGTTCTGACGTCATCGAGTTAGCTCGAGTAAATTTTGGAACGCCATGGTACGAAACCTTTACTCCGGAGTCGGATCGAGTAAATTTTGGAACACAGCCCATGAGTGGTATATTTTGACATTCGCTTCAGTATGCCTTTATTGAATGCGCCGATGGCACAAGTGACGACGTGACCTAAACCACTACGTCACTCTTCCAACCGTCAATGTGGGCATATATATATTGTTACGAAAACGACGACGCACATCTTTGGGAAATAGGGGAGCGCACTGGAGTGTTTTCCCACTCAAGCAGAGAGCGATTCGGCTGTTCCTCTGATCTTCCCGCAGCGCGCCATCAAATACACCTCTCACAAACACCCTCACAAGTGGTGGAGTTGCGGACGATTCCCGACCTCTCGGTTCCCGTGCTAAAACGATCGGCCCTGGAGCTTCGCAGTGGACGTTCAACGGACAACGCAATGCCGGACGAGGCGGGTAATGCTAAAAGACAACGCCCACCCTGTGCTCCGCCGATCAAGAACCGCCACCAAGATCCACCAGTTTTCAACGGAGCATCAGAGGCGGATGTCAACGACTGGCTAAGTAACTCTCTCAAGAAAAAAGGGTGTAAAATTGTGTATCGTTAAACCCTTTATCCAATATAACACACCCCAAAACTTCAATTCGACATACAGTGCCCTATAGTCGAACAGACCACCCCAAATTTTACCAGGGGCTTGATAGCCGTGTGGTACAACCTATTAAAATAGCTAATGTACGTGTTACAGACTGCAAAAAAAAAAAAATAATCGGGGTTTTCTTGGCCCTACTGTAGAAACTCGGTGTTTTCTTTATATGGTATTTGATACGTGATTTAGCTATTTAAACGTTATTTCGCACCGTTATCAAACCCCTCGTAAGATTTGGGACCGTTTGTTCGACTATAGGGCTTAGTACGTCGAAATGAGGTTTTGGGGTGTATTATATGAGAGAAAGGGTGTAACGATACCGTTTTACACCCTTTTTTCTTGAGGGTGTACGACCGGGCCAGCCTACATAACAGGAGGGACAATACTCTCAAGCTTGCGAATGTATTATTCTTCTTGGAGGATACCGCACTTCAATGATTCGATAATCGCAAAGAATGATAAATTCCTGGGATGGATTCCAATTGGCTTTCGCGAAGTATTTGGCAAACCCGAACGCCGGAAACAACAGGCGAAAGATGAGCCTGCCCGAAGATATCAGACCACAACCGAGTCCTCCACGTCTTACATTGAGGACGTCCTTCCCCTGTGTTGCTGCGTCGACACTAACATGACCGAAGATGACAAAATACGGCATTTGTTCAAAGGGCTTCCTAGTTAAAAAATACATTTGTATGAGAAAAGTCTTGTGTCCAATAAACACATATAAATCATACAAGATATATAAGAACATATATGAACCATAAAAGAACTATATAAGAGTTACATAAGCTATATAAGAACCATATAAAAAACTTATCACAAGTCTCTTATATGGCGCTTGTATGTTCTTATATATCTCATATAGTTCTTATATATTTCTTATATGGTTCTTATATGTTCTTATATATCTTGTATGATTCATGTGTGTTTATTGGACACAAACTTCTCATACAAATGAGAATTAATCAATAGGGCTATCGCACGACCTATTCTCAATCGTAGCTCCGAAATGTCCTCCAACTGTTGACCACCTCATTGCAGGGTGCAAGAACTACGCGGAGCTCCAGAGCGCCGGCATAACAAGGAACCCTTCGAACGCCTGCCTGAAGTAACCCCACAAACCAAAACGGCGTCCGACCTCCCACAATTAGTCCGGCAAATGATCCGCCCCGAACTGCTGGCGTAGTTCGGCACACCACGATTGTCAGATGTCACCTCAAACCAACGGAGCGACACCAAAACTATACAGAGGTTAGTACAGGGTGAAGTACGCGCTCCTCTCAAACCACTCGCTCCGCCTACCCCTACGTATGTGCCAGCACCACCAGCACCCACACTCTGCTGCCCTATGCTGTTCGACACGCAACCCAACTACCAGATGTCCTTCCCACCCCACCCCAACCCCCACGACGAATTCATGGACAACGACGACACACCGATTTGTGGAGAACAAAGGACCAGCGACAGGTGTCCTTCTATCGTCACACCGGTGGTCACTTCGCCCGTTACTGCCGTCGACGAATTGATAACACCTATCATCATGCTACTGGCAATCCGTCTCTCTATTCGAGAGATTTTGACGACAGCCGCTCCTCCGACGCACGCTGCTCAGCAAATGCTTCACAAACACCTCAAGATCACCGCGGGCAATAACCTTTACTGTACCCTAGACGTTAGACGTCGCGATCAGTGTCACCCTTCAACCACGCAGCCGCAGCGTCGACGCCGTAGTCAAACTAATTAGGGCAGCCTGTGTTGCCACCGGAGGTCAGGCTGCACGCTGCTGAAAATTCACCTTTTATTGGACCGGCGACACTCGACGTTCATATTTCAGGGCGAAAATTCGCTGCCTTGGTCAACACAGGAGCCTCCAGATCATGCATATCAAACGAGGTCTGCAGTCGCTTACGTAGGGTAATTGCTCCAGCCAACGGACACCTACTGGGCGTGGGTAACGGCGAATTGGTGCAACCTCTCGAATGTGCATCAATGTCCAATCTCATTGTAGACATATCCTATATTGTGGTATTTCTCGTCGTTTACAACTGCGTCGCTGATGTTATTTCAGGCTGGGATTTCCTGACGTCCACAGACCTTTATAAACTGTGCTAAAGGCGAAATAGAGCTGAGCTGCATCGACCCTGTCGCTGACCGCTCTCATTCGACAAATATGACCCTTCGCACAGACGACGACCTTCTTTTGCCGCCCCTATCTGCTCTTGCCGTAGCACTCACAGCCGACTCGTTGTTTATAGGCATCTGTGGACTAGGGGAACCTGTCGAATCACTATTTGCGAAGAAAAGTATTGTCGTTCCATACTCCATCGTGTCCCTAGTAGAAGTCAGTGTTTGTCTTTGCCTCACCAACGCATAGACGGAGTCGCAGATACTTCCCCAGAACAGTCGTGTCGCCAATATGACCAAGTATGACTAACACCTCATGGCGACTCTTTCGGAAAATTTGTCCCCACCTACATGTCCACCCACTTCTGCACGCAACGCGAGTGATAATATTACAAAGATGGTGGACGCTAATTTACCTCCTAAGGACCAACATAGTTGTGTCAACCTGCTTAAAGCTTATTCTTACATATATGACTTCAGCTGCAAAGTCCGTGCTCAAACATCTGTTGTCCATCATCTAAACGACACTGGAAAGCACGCCCCCTGAAAAGCAGACCATACCGAATTTCGCCTACAGAGCGCAAAGTCATCCAACAGCACGTCACCGAAATGTTGGAAAAGAAAGTCATCCAGCTTTCCTTTTGCCCTTGGTCGTCACCTGTCGTCCTCGTAAAAAAGAAGAATGGGTGCTGGCGCTTCTGTGTAGACTACCGACGTCTGAATAAAGTAACCGGGAAAGATGTCTAACCGCTGCCCAGGATCGACGACACCCTAGACGCTCCTCAAGGGCCATCCTTCTTTTCATCGATGGATCTCCGGAAAGGCTACTGGCAAATACCAGTCGCTGATGGTGACAGACCTAAAACAGCGTTCGTCACACCAGACGGCCTCTACCAGTTCAACGTAATGCCGTTTGGTCTGTGCAATGCCCCAACGACCTTCGAAAGCATGATGGATAGATTGCTGCGCGGCCTCACATGGAATACATCTTTGCTACCTCGACGACTGCGTCATTCTCTCAACTACACTTGATCAACATTTACACCGGCTGAGGCAAATTCTTGGTTGTTTTTGCTCCGCACACTTACAATTGATCTCGAGGAAATGCACGTTCGCAGCTCGACAACTGAAAGTACTTGGCCATGTCGTCAGTGCCAATGGCAACAGCCCGGACCCCGACAAACTCAGAGCCGTTTCTAAATTTTTTATTCCGCAAGTTCAGAAGGGCGTCTGTGCTTTTCTTGTACTATGCACATCCTTTCGAAAGTTCATCCCTGGCTTTGCTCACGTCGCTGAACCTCTCAATCAATTCCTTCGCAATAACGCAGCATTAAAATGGGGCCCACTTCAACGCCAATCTTTTGAATCTCTTCAATCGACCTTGATGAACAGTCCCACTCTTGGACACTTTACTGAAGGAGCTGAAACCGAAATACGCACAGACGCTAGTGAACATCGTATCGGTGCCGTCTTGGCTTTTCTTTCCAAACTTTCCAAACCAACGCGTTATCGCCTACGCGAGTCGGACTCCTACCCAGAGTGAACGGAATTACACCATGACTAAACACGAATGCTTGACTGTTATATGGGCTGTGTCAAAATTTCGCCCCTACATCTACGGCATTCACTTCCATATAGTCACCGACCACCACTCGCTCTGCTAGCACACCAGTCTGAAAGACCCCGCAGGACTCCTTGGACGATGGTCCCTCAAATTGGAAAATTATAGCTTCACCGTGCTCTACAAATTCGGAAAAAAACACCTGGATGGCGATGGCTTGTCTCGATGCCCTACACCGCTCGCCGCTCCTCATCAATATACAACAAACTTCCTCACGACAGCACCATTGACACCAGTTGTCATTTCCGGAGCTCAAATATCTGATCCTTACCTAAAAGCTATAATCGATCACCTTCTTGGGGTAACCCTACATGTCTCAAAGAGCACAGCACACTCAGCGCGTTTGTTCGCCTTTCAATACGGCACCCTATTCAGATAAAATTAGGAACCGGAAGGACGTCCTTGGCTTCTTGGCATTCCACGAGAACTGCAAAAAGATGTTATTCGCTCTAATCACGACGACCTGCCTGCCAGACATCTCGGATTCTCTGAAACGTACTTCCGAATCTGAACCAGCTACTTCTGGACAGGAATGAACCGTGCCATCAATAAATACGTCCGTTCTTGCCACCAATACCAGACCACGAAGAGTCCAACGTCAGAACTATCTGGTACACTACATTCCATCTCCCCACCACATCATCCCTTCCAAAGGGTAGGAATTGATTTCTTGGGCCCATTTCCCGTCTCTATCATAACAGCCCGTGGATCATCGTAGCTATTGACTACATGACCCGCTATGCAGAAACCAAATCTCTTCCTGAGGCTACCGCAAGAGAAGTTGCGAACTTTATTCTCACCTCCATACAACTACGCCATGGTGCTCCGCAGTCCACTACGAGTAACCGTAGCACGCCCTTCATTGTAAAACTTCTGAATGAGGTCCTCAGGCTCGTCAGTACGATTTATCATGTGAAAGGCGCTTATCGTCCGCAGGCTAACGGCCACACCGGGCGGCTGAATCACACACTAGCTAACATGATGTCCATGCATATTGCGGACAACCAGGCCAACTTGGATAAAATGCTCCCTTACGTCACTTACGCCTACAATACCGCACGTCAAACAACTACAGGATTTCCTCCTGTTATCTCCTCTACGCTCACGACCCTCTCACTACTCTGGACACTGTTTTGCCCTTTATTGACACACCTCCGGACCTCTTCGCCTCTGAAATCATTCGTCGAGCCGAAGACGGCCGTCGACTCGCCCGGCTACAAACTCTGGAATCACAACAGCTACAACAACTTCGGCACACGGACGCCCACGTACCAGTGTCTTATAATATTGGCGACCTTGTTTTACTCAGGACACCGATTCGCCAGAATGGAAAATGTGAAATACTCCTACCTAAATTCACCGGGCCATATCGAATCCTACGTCGTCTTTCCGACATCAACTACCAACTCGTTCCAATATCTCCGCCCCGCGACCATCGCTCCAGACCGCAAGACATCGTACACGTCTCCCGCATCAAGCCTTACTCGCCCCAACCCTAACGACCCTACAATACCGGATGACCGGCTCTACACCACCGGGGGAACTGTTACGAAGACGACGACGCACATCTTTTGGAAATAGGGGTGCGCGCGCCTTGTTTTCCCACTCGAACTGACAGCGATTCGGCTGTTCCGCCATTGATCGCCTCTGCTCTTTCCACAGCGCACCATTAAATACATCTCTCATAAACATCCTCACGATATATATATAGGGTGGCTTCATCTGAAATCGGGCTGGCTTATACCCAAAATTGGGTTGTCTGTGTGTTTATACAGCCTAGAACTTGGTCTGCCTCACAGGGGCGACGAGTCTCCCAGCTGTAGATGAGAAATTTAGCCAGTGCGGTACAGCCGCTAGCCTGGGGTCTTTAACGTGCATCACGCAGTAGTGATACACGACCGCACGCCGGTACGATGCTCATCCAGATCGAAACGGGCAGGGGTGGGGCTCGAACCCAGGATCTCTGGGTTCTGCAGCGCGAGTGGCTAATACCCCTGTTACACGGGCACAGTTAACCGCGGTTAACTCAGCTTAACTGCTGTTGCGCGGCACCACAGATACCGCACTATACTCTCGAACAGCTATTTCAGAAGAAGTGAAGAGCGCGCGCGCACTGCTTTGATGGGTGCTCAATATGCTCAAGCGCACGTTCGCCCATAGCTTTGACTGCATAGCCGCAGAATGTTGTCCGTAAATATTGTGCGCTGACTGTGGCTTAGCGTAACTGCAGTTAAGTGTGCCCGTGCAACAGGGGTATAAGAGGGTCTAATTTTTAATGCTGACGAAAAAAATATATGCTCTGGGGGCATTTCTCAAATCGTGCCAGATGCCAGTCGTTGATTTGGCACGGAAAACCCCCAAATTGGGCATTTTTCAAATGAAGGGGGGCACAAGCCGCATGCTCCCCAGATTTTTTGTTCTCGAGGCAGTGGCAGAAAATAGTGTTTTTGCGCGCGGTCGCAGGTCGCGTGTTTGACACCCTCTGCTGGCGCTAATGTTTTTTCCTCCGCTCTTCTAACATGTTCTCCTTATTTAATGGATACAATACAAACGCCTTGACGGGTTCAGATATTTGTAGTAGTCTTATTGTTTTCTAAAGCAAATGTCAAACTCGTCACTCAGGTCGATGTTTGGTCAAATTTGACAGGTCATTACTTTGTGTGTACTTAAAGTAAATTTTCTTTCTTTAGCTCTATAGAAAGTTCAAAGCAAGCCAATTATAGATATAAGATTATCATTATGATCTTCGCAATAGCCGCTCCGCTACGTTCACATAAACGTTGTGAAAAATATCAAATGTTGAAAGTTTGAAATAATTTTCTCAAAACCTTTGTAAATTGTATTTTAGACATTTTTTAGATATAGGAGCTGAGCACAAGAAAAAACAATCTAGAAATGTAATATTTTGGTTTTATGTCCTCTATTTGAGCCGCAATCGCTTGAAGTGAGTGTTCATTGTTCTAAAATACAGCAACCTTACCGGCATTGTGTGCCTCTACAATTCCAAAAATGTTTTCATATCAGTTTAATTTTTGAAAAAGAAACGTAAAATAGACGAACTTGTGATATATATTGTAATTCTACCCTTGAAATAAGAGAGAAGCCACATAAACACACTACGAAACAACGAGTATCAAGTATATACAAATCAAAACGCAACGCAACATGCAAAAATTGTTTCTATATAGAACGGTTCAAAGTAAACGAGGGTGTTTTTCGGTATTCCGTTATTTTAGTAAACTGAGCACACATTTCACGCGATTCCGGCTCAAATACTGGACATACAACCAAAATATTACATTTATAGATTGTTTTTTTCTTGTAGTCAGCTACTATATCTAAAATAATTTAAGAAATAAAAATTTACAAGCAAAAAGCGACGAAAAAATGCAGGGACACAGTCGAAGGGAAACAGGACAAGGCGCACTCTCAACTGATGTTTATTGAAAATTTACACTTTATATAGCCACACACACACACAAAAAACCCTCTACCCTATCTCCTCAGCCCGCGTTCCAAAAATTCAAACTCATTTGTAGATAAGGATATCGACGTGTCACTTATACAATTCTTGTCTCTGGTCCTAATTTCATACGTCTCGTGTAATTCCCGCGACACTTTATCTTTGTACCTAGCCAAAATCTTGGTGTCATTGAAGGCCGGGGTGCAAGAGCATCTATTGCAATGAATTCCAAGGTGCCCCAAAGCCGTCTTTCTTGTAGAGGCAGTGTGCTCTCGTGTGCAATCATTAATGCACCTGCCAGTCTGGCCCACGTTTGTCATCCCACACGTTATGGGGACTTCATAGACGACGCCAGTGGCGTATTCGACGTACTTATTTCGATGTTTGGTAGTGCAGGGATCTGAAGATGGCTGTGGTGAATAAATTTGGCGACAAAGTCGCGCCATCTTATTGGGCGCTGAAAAAGCTACCGGTACAATCTAGCGCTGGGCTACCTTTTTCAGATTGTGCGTTACATTGTGCATATATGGAATGACAACAGGCCTCGTGGTCGGTCTATCGCTGTTTGATTTCCGATTACCTTTAATCTTTTTGATTAAGCTTTCTGCCACTTGAACCAAAGCTCTCAACGGAAAACCAGCCCTCTGCAGGCGTTCTATCTGACCCTCGAAGCTGCCTTGCGCACAGTGCAAACATGACTTTCTGAGGGAAGCCCCCAGGCACGAACTGGCTAAGCCCCTTTTCACTACCTTCGAGTGGGCGGAATCAAAAGGAACTATGCCCCTCCTAGTTTGAGGCGCGTATTTCCAACAAACTTGGTCCCCCGAAAACGACAGCTCGAGGTCAAAGAATTGCAGTTTGCTTTCTTTTTGTAACTCATGCGTGAGTATCAACCCGGAGCAACACAATTTAAACACGTCTAGCAACTGAGAGACTTCACGGCAAGGGTGCCCCGCCGAGCGGCTAAGGATGAGGAAATCGTCGACGTATCTGAAGATCTTCGCATTGTCATCGTTCGAAATGTTCAAAGCGATGTTTTTTCCACAGCCGCCTAGAAAAGTGTCACACAAAACAGGTGCAACACTGGACCCGATGCAAACGCCTTTTCTTTGCACATAAGGACTCCCCTCGAATGACACAAACGTATGTTTTAAGTAAAAAACCAAGAGCTCAAGAAAGCTATCAACATTGATGCCCGAAGAATTCTGGAAAGCGACAACTCCATTCTGGTCTATGCATTGTCTCACCGCCGAGGATAGGGGTTCATGAGGAATCCAGTAATATAAATCCTCGACGTCGATGGAAAACCCAGTGCGCATCCACTGGCCCCCTCGCCTCAAAAAATTCAATGACACATTCTGAATTTCGCACTATGAACGGGTCATGCAACTCAAGCACGCACAAATGTTTGCGCAGGAAATTACCCATGTGAAACTGCCAAGCGCCTCTTTCTGTAACAATGGTCCTAAAGGGAACTTCAGACTTATGTGTTTTAGCAGTAAAGAATATGCCGAGGTTCAATTTCTTGCTCGACTTCACGCTCTTTAGCAACCCCGATAGTTCCAATTTGCTGCATAAGTCCTGGGCCCGAGATTTCACCTTTGACAAGGGTCCCGGAGAGACTCGCTTGAAATTCTTGTCGATGGCGTGGCATGCCTTCGCACCGTACAGAGGGGACGAAGCAACAACGAATCCTCCTTCCTTGTCAGCAGTAACCAGCTTGAGGTTGTGTTCCGAAAAGTAGGTGACGATGTTGCTGGTCTTGAAGCTTCTCGTTAAAAGGCCAGCGGTGCGTTGGAGAACGTCCACGCCGTCGGCCACGCATCGTTCTTGGTGCTCAGGCACAGCCACGCCGCCCATCCATCTCGCCAAGGACAGCTTTGTGACGGGCACCATCTCGGTTCCTGGCTAAACTTTGGTCCGTGGTCTAAGGCAGACTTGATGTCTAATGGTAAAGTGGCACCTCCAAGAATGGTGACCTCCTCTTGCTTCTTGACGCTGGCGGCACTCTTCTTCACGAGCGAAGTCCGGACCTGCTCCCAAAGGACATCTGTGCATTGTGCCGCTGTTCGGAGGTGTTTTCTGAAGGCTTGTTCCGCAGCGTGTGTCCTGGCACCAGAATAATAGCACGTGATCTTCAAGCAATCCCTGTACCTCTCAACTTGTTTTCAGGTCTCAGACCGGAGAATTCTGCAAATTCTCCGGGCATGACCAGTAGAAGGCTGGACTCCGTTGAAGAGGGCGGTCACTTCACATGGATAGCATCCACGGCGAATGATATATGAAAGGTGTCTGGCTCGACAGCACGAGACGGCGATCAGGTTAATTAATGGATAAACGGACTGATGGCTGTTAGGAGACATAAAACAGAGCCCGTTGAAAAAGAAATAAGCTGCAGTAATGTGGAGATTTGGGCCAGTTGGTTCATTGCAAGCAAAAAGCGCCGAAAAAATACAGGGACACAGACGAAGGGAAACAGGACAAGGCGCACTCTCAACTGATGTTTATTGAAAATTCACACGTTATATAGCCACACACACACAAAAAAAAAACCTCTACCCTACCTACTCAGCCCACGTTTTAAAAATTCAAACTCACTTGTAGATAAGGATACCGACGTGTCGCTTATACAATTCTTGTCTCTGGTCCTAATTTCATACGCCACGTGTAATTCCCGCGACAGTTCATCTTTGTACCTAGCCAAAATCTTGGTGTCATTGAAGGCCGGGATGCAAGAGCATCTATTGCAATGAATTGCAAGGTGCCCCGAAGGCGTCGTTCTTGTAGTGGCAGCGTGCTCTAGGGTGCGATCATTAACGCACCTGCACGTCTGGCCCACGTATGTCATCCCACACGTCATGGGGATTTCATAGACGACGCCAGTGGCGCATTCAACGTACTTATTTTGATGTTTGGTAGTGCGGGGACCTGAAGATGACTGTGGTGAATAAATTTGGCGACAAAGTCGTGCCATCTTATTGGGTGCTGCAAAAGCTACGCGCTGGACTACCTTTTTCAGATTGTGCGTTACATTGTGCATATATGGAATGACAACAGGCCTCGTGGTCGGTCTATCGCTGTTTGATTTCAGATTACCTTTAATCTTTTTGATTAAGCTTTCTGCCACTTGAACCAAAGCTCTCAACGGAAAACCAGCCCTCTGCAGGCGTTCTATCTGACACTCGAAGCTGCCTTGCGCACTGTGCAAACATGACTTTCTGAGGGAAGCCCTCAGGCACAAACTGGCTATGCCCCTTTTCACTACCTTCGAGTGGGCGGAATCAAAAGGAAGGATGCCCTTCCTTGTTCGAGGCGCGTACTTCCAACAAACTTGGTCCCCCGAAAACGACAGCTCGAGGTCCAAGAATCGCAGTTTGCTTTCTTTTTGTAACTCATGCGTGAATATCAACCCGGAGCAACACAATTTAAACACGTCTAGCAACTGAGAGACTTCACTGCAAGGGTGCCCCGCCGAGCGCCTAAGGATGAGGAAATCGTCGACGTATCTGAAGATCTTCACATTATCATCGTTCGAAATGTTCAAAGCGATGTTTTTTCCACAGCTGCCTAGAAAAATGTCCCACAAGACAGGTGCAGCACTCGTCCCGATGTAAACGCCTTTTCTTTGCACATAAAGACTCCCCTCGAATGACACAAACGTATGTTTTAAGTAAAAAACCAAGAGCTCAAATCAAGAAAGCTATCAATATTGATGCCCGAAGAATTCTGGAGAGCGAGAACTCCGTTCTGCTCTATGCATTGTCTCACCGCCGAGAATAGGGGTTCATGAGGAATCGAGTAAAATAAATCCTCGACGTCGATGGAAAACGCACTGCGCATGCACTGGCCCCCTTGCCTCAAAAATTCAATGACGCATTCTGACTTTCGCACTATGAACGGGTCATGCAACTCAAGCGCGCACAAATGTTTGCGCAGGAAATTACTCATGTGAAACTCCCAAGCGCCTCTTTCTGTAGCAATTGCCCTAAAGGGAACTTCAGGCTTATGTTTTTTAGCAGTAAAGAATATGTCGAGGTTTTATTTCTTGCTCGACTTCACGCTCCTTAGCAACCCCGATAGTTCCAATTTGCTGCATAAGTCCTGGGCCCGAGATTTCACCTTTGACAAGGGTCCCCTGCAGAGGGCTGGTTTTCCGTTGAGAGCTTTGGAAAACCAGCCCTCTGCAGGACCCTTTGACAAAGGTCCTGCAGAGGGCCGGTTTTCCGTTGAGAGCTTTGGTTGAAGTGGCAGAAAGCTTAATCAAAAAGATTAAAGGTAATTGGAAATAAAACAGCTATAGGCCGACCACGAGGCCTGTTGTCATTTCATATATGCACAATGTAACGCACAATCTGAAAAAGGTAGCCCAGCGCTACAATGTACCGGTAGCTTTTTCAGCGCCCAATAAGATGGCGCGACTTTGTCGCCAGATCAATTCACCACAGCCATCTTCAGATTCCTGCACTACCAAACATCGAAATAAGTACGTCGAATGCGCCACTGGGGTCGTCTATGAAATCCCCATGACGTGTGGGATGACATACGTGGGCCAGACGGGCAGGTGCGTTAATGATCGCAACCGAGAGCACGCTGCCTCCACAAGAACGACGCCTTTGGGGCACCTTGCAATTCATTGCAATAGATGTTCTTGCACCCCGGCCTTCAATGACACCAAGATTTTGGCTAGGTACAAAGATAAAGTGTCGCGGGAATTACACGAGGCGTAGGAAATTAGGACCAGAGACAAGAATTGTATAAGTGACACGTCGGTATCCTTCTCTAAAAATGAGTTAGAATTTTTGAAACGCGGGCTGAGTAGATAGGGTAGAGGTTTTTTTGTGTGTGTGTGTGGCTATAGAACGTGTGAATTTTCAATACACATCAGTTGAGAGTGCGCCTTGTCCTGTTTCCCTTCGTCTGTGTCCCTGTATTTTTTCGGCGCTTTTTGCTTGCAATGAACCAACTGGCCCAAATCTCCACATTACTGCAGCTTATTTCTTTTTCAACGGGCTCTGTTTTATGTCTCCTAACAGCCATCAGTCCGTTTATCCATTAATTAACCTGATCGCCGTCTCGTGCTGTCGAGCCAGACACCTTTCATATATCATTCGCCGTGGATGCTATCCATGTGAAGTGACCGCCCTCTTCAATGGAGTCCAGCCTTCTACTGGTCATGCCAGGAGAATTTGCAGAATTCTCCGGTC
Source organism: Ixodes scapularis (assembly GCF_016920785.2). NCBI lineage: Eukaryota > Metazoa > Arthropoda > Arachnida > Ixodida > Ixodidae > Ixodes > Ixodes scapularis. The sequence goes on from NW_024609879.1 coordinate 8,900,188, forward strand.
TGAGACCTGGAAACCAGTTGAGAGGTACAGGGATTGCTTGAAGATCACGTGCTATTCTTCTGGTGCCGGGACACACGCTGCGGAAAAAGCCTTCAGAAAACACTTTCAAACAGCGGCACAATACACAGATGTCCTTTGGAAGCAAGTCGGGACTTCACTGGTGAAGAAGAGTGCCGCCAGCGTCAAGAAGCCAGAGGATGTCACCATTCTTGGAGGTGCCACTTTACCACCAGACATTAAGTCTGCCCTAGACCACGGACTAAAGTTTAGCCAGGAACCGAGATTGTGCCCCGTCACAAAGCTGTCCTTGGTGAGATGGATGGGCGGCTTGGCTGTGCCTGAGCACCAAGAACGATGTGTGACCGACGGCGTGGACGTTCTCCAACGCACCGCTGGCCAAACAACGAGAAGCTGCAAGACCAGCAACATCGTCACCTACTTTTCGGAACACAACCTCAAGCTGGTTACTGCTGACAAGGTATGAGGATTCGTCGTTGCTCCGTCCGCTCTGTACGGTGCAAAGGCATGCCAGGCCATCGACAAGAATTTCAAGCGAGTTTCTCCGTGACCCTTGTCAAAGGTGAAATCTCGGGCCCAGGACTTATGCAGCAAATTGGAACTATTAGGGTTGCTAAAGAGCGTGAAGTCGATCAAGAAATTGAACCTCGACATATTCTTTATAATAAAGGGTGGAGAGAAAAAGGATAGCGCCAGCAGAGGGTGTCAAACACGCGACCTGCGACTGCAGGCGAAAATATTATTGTCTGCTACTGCGACTTCTACGCTTCGTAACTCGAGATTTAAAAATCTGGGGAACATACGCTATCCGCTCTCCTTAATTGGAAAAACGCCCCCAAAACAAATGTTTTGTTCTAAAAAATTATAGCCCTTTAAGCCTGCCCGATTTGAGGTTTCTATATATATGCCATTTCTTGGAACGGGGATTGGGGTGGTGTGATGGATTGTGGAGGACCGGATGTCTTGGTGGTGCGAATTTTCTGTTTGGCAAAGAAGGCAACTTCGAATGTATTTGTTAATTGTGCCTGACATGCCGTTCTAAAAATAGCGATCACGAATACGGAAGAACGTTTTGCGAAAGCCGAGATGTCCGGCGTTCGGGTCATCATGATGGGCGCGGATGATGTCTTTTTGAAGCAGTCGAGGTACGACCAGAAGCCAAGGGCGTCTATGGGGTTCGTAGTTTTTTCGGTAAAGAACCCCATCATGCAGCGTGAAAAGGCGTGCACGCCGTTGGATGCGCCATGATGAGGACGTGGTGGGTCGGAAGAGGTGACGAACAATGGGTTGTAACCAGACATGTACAAATTACTCAAAAAAGGTAGTTAAGTTAAGTTACTGAGTATCGACGCCAAAAGTAATTAGAGTAGAGTAGAAATTACGCATTTGTAATAGTAATTGAGTAAACTACTAACTACTGTAAAAAGTAGCGAGTTACTTTGAAGTTACTTTCGAAGTTACTTTTTATATTTTTGTGGTAGCAAAATGAACAGCAGTTTTGATCAATGAAAAACCCTGCGAGCCTAAAATAAATGCAGTCATTTCATGGCTTGCGTTTTCGCCAAAATAGTTTATTCGCTCGCAGAAGCAATTGACTTTCAAAGTTCTTGATAGGAGAGTTTTCCCGGTTTCCTTGTAAGGAAGTCCCCAGCCAAACTAAATAGACGTTCCACCGACGGGCTGGATGGAACGGCAGCGTTGAAGTTAAGAAACAGGGTAAGCGAGTGTCGGCATCTTAGGTGTCCATGACTAAACATGTGAGGTTTGCCTTGGGTAGAGGATCTTTTATAACAACCTTTCCTCCTTTTTTTTATTTTTTCTTCGTCAAGTTGAGATTGTTATGACTGGCCCCTCTTTATTCCGACGTCGTTCTGAGAGTACGCTGAGCGAGTGCACCAGACCGTCAAGGATTCAAGTCTCGCGCCCCGACGATGAGATCATTCGGACGACTGCGCGTCCTGTTGTAGTGCTAGTGCTACGCTACTGAAAAAAAAATATTGTTTTGGTTTAACAGATGATGAACCGAAGTATACTTCGCGGCTGACGCCGGGTCCAACAAAATGATCTCCCAAGGGTAACTTGCAATCCTCCCCGGTGACTACAATATTCTGATGCGCCTGACACGCCTGACAAGTAAATCGTTTTTAACAAAGAGGTGGTCTCCCAGGCATGGATGGTCGGAAGGACGCGAAGGATTACGTGAACAAGCATCGTCGCTCGTATACAGTTGCAGCTGGAAGGGGGAACGTGCTCCCATGAACGGGTTATCCGTGCCAGGGTTTGTGCGCGGGGGAGTCCGGTTTTGCAAAGGCGTATGCGCTGACGACAAGGCGGCCATGGGAACAGACGCCCAGCTGCGAGGTCATTCCAGTGGCGCCTCCCGTGGAACCTACCGCTTGAGTCAGAACTCACTAAAGACAGACAACACCAAAACAATAACAACTCTCGGAGTGTCCCCGTCTTTCATGGTTGCAGCTGGAAACGAGGCGCCTGCGTGCATTACCGGATTAGGTCAATTCCCGGCCTAGGCTTGTTAAGCATCTCTTCCTGCGTTTGTGCGTGCCGGTGTTATGTTTTGGCTGCTCGTCGCCACCTTGGCCCAAGGACACCTTCCCGAACAAGGGGGCCCCTTGTTCGGGAATGCCACTTTATCTGCCGGCGTCTTATTCATTTCTGCGCTCAAACTTTCGTGATGGGCCAAATTAGCAATATATAATTTCGAAAGTAGTTAGTAATTTGAGTAGAAGTTACCTGAAAAAAGCAGTTAAATTAAACTACTAATTACCCAAATCAAGTTGTAATTGGAAGTTACCAAGTTACTCGAAAAAGTAGTTAAACTACAGTAGTTTGAGTAGAGTAGTTGAACTACGTCCAAGTCTGGTTGTAACTGCAGAAAGTTCAATCTCGGTATGTGGTTCGTGAGGGGAAGAATCAGTCGAGAGTGGACACCACGACGAGGCGTCTGCGTCTAGGTGGCGTTTTCCGGATTTGTAAACAATCGTAAAGTCGTATTGCTGAATCTTGAGCGACCGCGTGCCAGGCGACTAGATGGATCCTCGAGCCCGGTCAGCCAGCAAAGGGCATGCTGGTTTGTTACTATGCGAAAGTGAATTTCGTAAAGGTATGAACGGAACTTTGAAAATGCACATATGACCGTCAACCATTCGCGTTCGGTGATGGTGTAGTTGCGTTCACATTTGGTTAGGGTGCCGCTACCATATGCGATCACACGCTGGGTGTTACAAATGTTTTGCGCAAGGAGAGCGCCCAGGCCATGACCGCTGGCATCTGCGCGAAGTTCTTTATCGGCACCTTGTAAGAAATGTCTAAGGATCGGGACGGAGACCAGGGCCTTTTTTCAGAGAGGTGAACGCTTCCATTTGATCTTGGTCCCAGTGGAAGAGTTGGCCAAGACGAAATAACTTGTTGAGGGGTTCGGCGATGTTGGAAAAAGCCGTTATGAATTTTCAATAGTATGTGCAAAGACCAAGAAACGCGCGGACATCTTTCAAGTTTGTAGGAACTGGAAATTCAGAGACTGCTTGAATCTTGCTTGGATCAGGACGAATTCCGTCGATACTGACCTGTAGACCAAGCACCTTGATTTCTCGAGCTCCGAATTCACACGTTTTAGAGTTCAGCTGGAGGTTTGCGTTACGAAAGCAATCTAGTACTTGCCGAAGTCGGTGTAGATCAGGGGTGGCCAAGCTGCGGCTCGCGAGCCGCATGCGGCTCTTCGCGTGTCGAAGTGCAGCTCGCGGCTCCCTCCCCTACGCCCCCCCCCTCCCCCCGGCCACCCTCCCGGTCGCACGAGAACGTTCCCAAAAAGAGAGGTGGAACGCGTTTTTAATCGAAAGGCAGGTTGCGGTTTGGTAGTCTTGTGCTACCTTACGTACAAATGGACTGGTTTTGACTCGGATAGATTGAACGAAGTTCGAGTTTCGTTTATTTTTCTGGACAAAAATTTGCCCCCCCCCCCCCCCCCCCCCCTGCGGCTCTTAAGAGTTTTGTGGTTTTGTTTGCGGCTCTTAGGCAGGCTCAGCTTGACCACCCCTGGTGTAGATGGTCGTCGAACGTTGTTGAAAAAACCACAACGTCGTCGAGATAGCATAAAGAGATAATAATAATAATATCTTTATTAGCTTTGAAAAAATACAGGTGTGAGCGTGCTGGCCCACGAAAGCAAAGATGCTTGTATGTGGGACCAGGCAGCCAACAAAATACCGTGACACATTGAACACTGGAGAAACAAAACAAATAAACAACAGCAATGTAGACATTTGGGCAACGAATACGCACTAAGTAATTATTTAATTATTATTGCGGGAGCGTGAGGCACCATTCTCTTACATTTCGTTTTACCGCACGAAAGGATGACGAGCTCAGCAAAGATTCTGCCAAATAGTTGAACATCGAAGGGACATAGTGTCGTTTTAACTTTTTTCCATAGTTTGTTTGTATCTTAGGGACCTTGAACCTATCTGTACGCCGCAAGTTTCTTTTTTTTTTACCTCTTGTTTAAATGTTCTACTATAATAATTACTTGTTATTATCACATATTTATGAAACTGATTAAATGACAATACTTCTAACGCGCGCATTTTTTCTTCAATGTTTAGTTTATCGAACACTGACCCGTAAGAAATATTGTTTACACTATGTTTTATGATTCTATCAATTCCCTGTTTTTTGTACTCTGAACAATTCCCATATATCGTAATCCCATACCGTATAACAGATTCTCCTAGCGATCTGAAAATAGTTCTCCGCAAGTTTACAGAACATACACTTTTTAGCTTGTAAAGATACGCCGATACCACCCGCATTCTCTTAATAATATATTCGATTTGTTGGTTCCAAAGGAGATGTTGGTCAAATATTAACCCCAAATATTTAACCGAGCAGTCATAAGGTAATGGTCTACACGTACAAATGTATTGAGCATGTTCATGAAGGTGAAGATATATGTTTGGTACTAGAGTAATTTGTTTATGGGGATTACGAAAACAAACTAATTTAGTTTTATTGGCGTTCACAGAAATGAGATTACTTGAGAACCAGTTAACTAATACATCTATATCGCTTTGAAGCAGCGGAACCGCCTGGTTATAGTTGTCATGCGGTAGGAATAGAACGGTATCATCCGCGTACTGAAACATTCTAGATCGTAGTTGTAATAACTCTAGATCATTCACATATATATTAAACAATAACGGACCTAGTGTGCTACCCTGTGGCACGCTGCAATCGACTCTGAGTTTTGTACTAGTGCAGCTTCCAATTTTAACCATCTGAAACCTGTTTGTAAAGTAGTCAGTGAAGAATTTCTGAAACGGGCCCCTGAAACCATGCTTATTGAGTTTTGATTGGAGGAGTTCGTGATCAATTGTATCAAATGCCTTGGATAAATCCAAAAACAAGGCAAGGGCTACTTTATTATTTTCAAGCGTTTCATTAACACAGTCCGAGAAAACTTCAAGTAATGAAATAGTGCTCCTTTGTTGCCTGAAACCGTATTGCCCGTCGTTCAATAACGGAAATCTCTCACAGAAGTCATTCATACATATTTGTACCCATTTTTCGAGAATTTGAGCAATTGTTGGTAATATCGATGTCGGCCTATAGTTTCCTAATTCTTTCTTACTACCCTTTTTGTATAGCGGTCTCACTACTGACAATTTTAGTCCTTCCGGTATTTTTCCTGTTGTCAGGCATCCGTTAATTATAGCGAGGAGGACCAGTTTTACACTTGAAAAATTGTAGCGCAAATCCCTAATGCGAATTTGGTCTATCCCAGGCACTTTCGTTATTGACATTGAATTAATAATGTTCATGAGATCGTACTCATTTATTTCTGGTAGATGTGCTGAATTTACACAGTCAACTTGGTCAGCCGGTTCATCATTTGCATGCACCGCTCTCTTTTGCCTTAGGGCTTGTACGGTACTAGCGAAACTGTTGTTGAAAGATTCGGCTAATTTCGTGTAGTTATCTAATGCTGGAAAATTCTTTCTAATTTATCGTCAGTGTTAGTTTTTCTTTTCCGACCCATCACCTTCTCTTTCTCATTTACATTAATGACTTACCATTGAATGTAACATCTTCTATTTGTTTATTTGCAGATGATTGTGTTGTATACCGCGAAATTGTTAACAGTTCCGACATCTTACTTCTTCAAAATGATCTCGATTCCATCTCAAGTTGGTGTGGCTCTTGGCACATGTCATTAAATGTCGACAAGTGTAAACACATGATAATTTCCAGGCGAGTTAACGATCCTCCTTCCTATATCCTTAATAATATGACTTTAGAGCGGGTTGACACTTACAAATATCTGGGCGTTCACATCACATCTAACCTCTCATGGGAATCGCATGTTAACCACGTCATTTCCAATGCCAACCGCATGCTTGGCTATCTAAAACGTAATTTTTTCCAGACTCCTTCGACTTTGAAACTCTTTTTCTATAAAACACTAGTCCGGCCAAAACTTGAGTACGCTTCTGCTGTTTGGGATCCTAACACTGAGAGCCTCGTCGGCGCCTTGGAGGCTGTCCAGAATAGATCTGTGCGTTTCATTCTTTCTAATTACCATCGTACATCAAGCGTAACCTCTATGAAAAAATGCCTATCCTTGCCAGCTCTTTCTTTACGCCGAAAGTTTTATCGATTAAGTTTATTTCAGAAAATATTTTTTCACAACCCTATACTTAAGACTGAACTCCTACTGGAGCCATCCTACATATCATCACGCAATGATCACATACATAAAGTCGAAATTCCACAGTGCCACACTAATACCTACTACAGATCATTCATACCTCGTACGTCTGCTGACTGGAATCACCTTTCCACATCCATCGCCACAATTGTTAATCCTGTTGATTTTAAAAAAAAGCTGTATCAATACTACTAGAAGTTGATTGTGATTTGAGTGTTCCATTAACTTGTACGTAATAATCCCACCCCCCTCTGTAATGCCTTCGGGCCCTGAGGGTACCAATAAATGAAATGAAATGAAATGAAATGAAATGAAATGAAACTCATTCACGAGGTCCCATGTTTTCCTTGGGTTTTTTGCAGAACTAAATTTGCTGTTATAATGATTTCTTTTGGCTAATCTAATTTTAGCAGTTAACATATTTCTTAGCACACGATATTCGGTTTTTAAAGTGGTATTACCCGGATTTTGTTTACATCTATGCCATAACCTGTCTTTCAAATGGGATAGTTCTAAAATCTCTTCATTAATCCAGACATTTTCATGTTTTCTTTGCTTCAATTTTACATTTTTGACATATATTTTATATATCTCTTTAAATTTATCAACGAGCATGTCGTAAGCGGTAACATGGTCATGTACTAATAATGAATTCCAGTCATACATACTGATAAGATGGTCTACATTTTTGTTATCTAAAATGGTTTTAAATACCCTCTGGTTTTACATTTCATTTTTTGGACTTTCACCCAATATTGCTAGTGCTACTAAATAATGATCAGCTACCTTCTGTTTAATTACCGCCGGCACTAATGTTGCATTACTAATTCTTATAACTATGTGATCAATGCATGACTTAGTTATTGTACTGCCATAATATTCTTCTCTTGTGTAATCGCGTATCACGTTCTCGAGCCCGAAGGAGGAAAGCGTGTCTAAGTAGTTTGAAACCCCATACTTATTCTCGTTTAAGACATCTATGTTAAAGTCACCAGCCAGTATGATATGCTGGTTGTTATCAAATTGGCGCAATAATGGTGAGAGTTCCTCACAGAACATTTTTATATTAGAATTAGGTGGTCGATAAACTGCGCATATAATGCAAGAAATAGATGCCTTGTGAACAGAAATTGCGCAGAGTTCTGCATGGTCAAGGAAAACGTTAATTCTTTCCGACAAACAGCTCTCATTTATAAACATCAGCAAACCTCCTCCCTTTTTTCTTTCCCGACAAAGACAGTACGAATGAAAACCAACCAAACTATATTCCACACATGCTTCCTCTTCGATGTTTATTTCACTTAGTATCAATACGTCCAGGGACGACAACTTTCCAGACAACAGAACCAATAGTTCGTCTCAGTGTTTGCGTAAACTTCTAACATTCACGTGTATCAGACTGAGTTTTCGATCGCTACTATCGTTTTCTGCTAACAACTGTGCGATAAGACTCTCCCATTCTTGAATGGTGACGAATGTGCTTTCCATTTCTATGTTATCTTAGCTAAGTCACCTTCGCATTCGATGCGAAGAGCGCCGGCGCGTTCTTTTTGCCTAACAAATATTTTACCGTTTCGCACCCACACAAACTTATTTGACTTTGCTTTTGCACATTCCTTAGTAGACCACAGCAAGTTTTTCAGTGTTTTTGTTAGATTTTCGTTAATATAATTTTTTTCATTCCGTACGGTCACGCGCTTCGTCATCCAGAGGTCCCGTGTTCTCCTTTCCACAAACCTCACCAGGATTGGCGCTGTTTTTCCTTCCCTCGACCCTAGGCGGTGAGCAGCCTCAACGTCCTCAGGGGCAAGTTGCGGCAGCTCGAGTTTATCGGCCAAGTTCTTTACAATTTCTAACATATTCTCGTTTGGTCGTTGGGCGATTCCATGAATTTCGATATTTTTGCGCCGGGAGTACTGCTCCGCATTATCCACTGCTATCTTTAGTTCCCTGACTTGCTGGTCCTGCTCGGCTACTTTAGCTTCTAGTTGACCCGTCCTCTTTGTCAGCACCTTGATTGTAGCGCACAGCTCATCCAGTAGTTTAAGAAGTTCATCGTACTTCCCTGACAGGGTTCTCATCGATGCATCAATTGCTTCGACAGTTTTCCCATGCGCATCTAGCTTCGTCATGATTTCATCGTCTTTCCTGCTTTGTTTTTCTAGGGATTTTTCAACGCCTTCCATCCTGTTTAGGATGTCAGATAGTTTCTTATAGATAGCTTCGTTTGTGGGCAGCAACTTATCTACATTCAGCTCGCGGGAGCCACTCGAAGTTGCCCTCTCCCCTTCTGCGGGGCCGCGCTCATCGGACGTTTCATACTGACGGGAAATATGAAGTTTGCACGTGTTACATTTCCACGCATTGACGTTCTCTGCCGTCATTGCCTGCAGGGACTTTTTCGTAACGCCAGAGCACTTCCCAGTATGGTACTTGTTTTCGCAATCTGAGCACTTTAGTCTGAGACCCCCTGCAGGCAAAGAGTTCATACATGCAATACATTCGTTTTCTCCCGCCATATCACAGTTTTTAAAGCAAAGAACACTAATAGGCAGACCAGCGAAATGCGAACCCGTAGGCTCACGCTAACGTATTGAGTCAAAATCAAGCTTACCTAAAACACAAAAGGCAGCACTTAGCTCTGGGCATAAGGCATCTCGCTGGTCTGCGGCGTGCTGTTCCGCGTTTGGCGCTTTTGTAGGCGACAAAACTAGGCTCTGGGTGTCACAGCAGATAACCGTGGCGCTTGCGCCGTGGCCTGCTGTGGCTCGCTGAACTTCCACGTGACGAAAGCTGCCGATGACTGGGCAGCGGGCGATCTTGTTGCTTGTCCCTCCTGCGCTGGGCGCTGCTTCGCAAAGCCGAAGGGCTGCGGTCGTGGGAAATCAGACTTGACACCGTTTGCTGACGATCGTCGCCTAAAACAGAAAAGGCAGCGCTTAGCTCTGGGCATAAGGCATCTCGCTGGTCTGCGGCGTGCTGTTCCGCGTTTGGCGCTTTTGTAGGCGACAAAACCAGGCTCTCGGTGTCACAGCAGATAACCGTGGCGCTTGCGCCGTGGCCTGCTGTGGCTCGCTGAACTTCCACGTGACGAAAGCTGCCGATGACTGGGCAGCGGGCGATCTTGTTGCTTGTCCCTCCTGCGCTGGGCGCTGCTTCGCAAAGCCGAAGGGCTGCGGTCGTGGGAAATCAGACTTGACACCGTTTACCGACGATCGTCGCCTAAAACAGAAAAGGCAGCGCTTAGCTCTGGGCATAAGGCATCTCGCTGGTCTGCCATGTGAGGCCCCGGAGCAAAGTGTCCATCATGCGTTCCATGTGAGGCCCCGGAGCAAAGTGTCCATCATGCGCTCAAACGTTGCTAAGGCATTGCACAGTCCAAACGGCATGACATTAAATTGGTAGAGGCCGTCAGGAGTAACGAACGCTGTTTTTGGTTTGCCTGCCTCAGAAAAGGGAATTGGCCAATACCCACTGCGTACGTCTAATGAGGGGAAAAAAGATGAGCCCTGAAGAGCGTCTAGCGTGTCGTCGATTCGAGGTAGCAGGTACACGTCTTTCTTTGTGACTTTGTTAAGGCGGCGGTAATCGACGCAGAACCGCCAGGAGCCATCATCTTTTTTCATGAGAATTACAGGAGATGACCATGGACTTGACGAAGGTGCGATTATTTTCTTTTCTACCATGTCAGCGTCATTTTCTTTTATGGTCTTCCGCTCGGCTGGTGATATTCTGTATAGCCGGCTTTACAGGGGAGTGGCGGAGCCGGTGTCAATTCCATGTGTCACGGTGGTCGTCTGAGTGAGAGCGTGGCGACTGAAGTCAAACAAGTCGCTGTATGTGCTTAGTAGATGTTGGAGAGATTCACGTTCAGCATACGTTAGGGAAGAGTCTATCATTTGGGCAGTTCGCTCGCTGAGAGTGTCAGCCGAAGCAGCTTGTAGCTTTGTCGTAGTTGTTGCTGGAAATAAAAAGGCGATAGCATGCTCGTCACACGTTTGGATTGTGGCGACATGCGATCCACGAGGTAGCATGAGTGGTTCCCGAGAACGGTTTGTAATGTATAAGTGAACTCGTCGTTTTTTCACCATGGCAAAGGAGTGGGGAACAAGAACGAAGTTTTTTGCAAAAGTAGTCGCGATAGGCTCCACGAGACCGCAGGCACTGTTAAAGCGGGTTTCGGGTACAAGCTGTACGGAAACTGCTGAAAATTCGAGCAGGCATATGTCGTCTGCAGTACGAAGAACAACCGGAGGCCAATCGGGAAGAGTGTCTTCTGTATCACAGATGTTAAGATGGAGCTCGCCGCTGCTACAGTCAATAAAGGCCTCGTTTGAAGTCAAAAAGTCGCACCCGAGGATGACGTCAGAGACGCAGTTTTGTAGTACTGTGAAAATGAAAACGTAACGGCTTCCTCCGAGAAGCATGAACACGGTTGAGTAGCCGAGGGGTTGCACCACCTCTACATTGCCCATGCGTAGTAAGCGTCCATGAGCGGGTGTGAGCACCTTACGCAAACTGCGGCGAACGTTTTCGGCGATGCATGATTTGGCGGCACCGGTATCCACTAAAGCAGTAAATGTTTGTCTGACAATTACAATCTGAACGGTCGCCGGTCCTTTACAAGGAGGGCTTTCGTCGAGTTTGAAGAAGGCAGCCTGACCTCCGGTGTTTGCACAGGCTGCTTGGCTTAGTTTGACGTCTCAGTAGTTGCGGCGATGGTGTAGAGGGGCGACACAGAGCGCGAACGGCGAGGGTAAGGCGATGGCGACCGGCCCCGGCGAGTGGTGGGCCACGAAGGGGAAACTCGAGCGCGTCGGCCTCCAGAAGGGATACTCTCGTTCTGAAAGTAGGGGGACGGGCCTTGGGGAGAGTGTCGGTTGACGGCAGCGTCCGCTGATCGGCGGCAGTAGCGTGCAATATGTTCCGGCGTTTGACAGTTGTAATAAATTGGCCGGTTGTCTTCTGTGCGCCAGATGTCAGTTCGTCGACGTGGGCCATAGGACCCTGTCGACCTGGTAAACGGGAGCCCTGGTGTAGCGGGACTGAGGGTCATGCGCCATGGAGAAAACAAGTGGAGCCACCGGCGGTGCTGGTATAGGCGGCGGTGTTGGCGGAGACAGGTGTCCTAACGCAGAGCCAATTTGGTGCTGCACAATTTTTTGAAATGATTGCAAATGCGGATCTTGGGAGGCAACGTCAACACAGGGTTGTAAGTGAGCCAGGTGAGGCCGCCGTTCATCACGGATAATGTTCCGGATCATTGTTTTAATGTCTGTGTTAAATGCAGATGCAAGGCACGCCTCAGGGAGCCGCTCGAACAGTTGCTTGTTGATGCGGGCGCTTTGGAGTTCCTCATATTTCTTGTATTTCTCGATGAGGTGTTGGACCGTTGGAGGAGATTTGGGAGGGACGATGGTAAAAAGTTCCTGCGAAAGGCTCTTAAATAGGTGTCGGATGCGGTCGTCCTCTCGCACGTGAGTATCAACGCGGCGACACAGCCGGAGAACATCTTCAATGTAGGCAACGGATGATTCGGTGTTAACCTGGTAGCGGTGAGCCAATGTTCCCTTCGCCTGCTGTCGGCGCTGTTCCGGTTTACCAAAGGCGTTGGCAAAGCGTGTCTTAAAGGCGTCCCAGGAGTTAAATTCATCTTCATGGTTGTCAAACCATTAAAGTGCTGTTTCTTTCAGAAAAACACTACATTCGCTAGATTGAATGAGTCGTCCCACCGGTTGTGTTGACTTGCCCGGTCGTAGCTCTTAAGCCAGTCGTGGACGTCGTTATCGGATGAACCAGCGAAGAGTGGCGGGGTCGCGTTTTCGGTTCTTAACAGCTTGAGTGTGTAGCGGCGGTGCGGCTGAGGTTGTGGCCAGAGCTGTGGGCGGAGTAGGAGAACCGTGCGCATTGTCCCTTTCTTCAGGCATAATAGCTGTTGTGCGGCGGCTGCAGAGTTTCAGACCGAGAACTTGAGGTGGGTCGATGCGAGTGGGAGGTTGGGGAACGGAGAGACCTCCACCACCTGAAGGGGTTTTTAATGGGGATGATTTAATGGAGGTAGGTTTGCAGCAGACTGCGCTACAGAACGGTTCGATCACCAACTGCCTTGTCCTCGAGCACCCAGCACGAACTCTCTAGCCGGGGGCGCTTCGTCTTCCTCCTAACAATATATATATATATATATATATATATATATATATATATATATATATATATATATATATATATATATATATATATATTGTTAGGAGGAAGACGAAGCGCCCCCGGCTAGAGAGTATATATATATATATATATATTTATTTATTGTAACTGTGAAGGTAGAAGAGGTGGACTAAGGGTAGAAGAAGACGAAAAAACGAGACTGGAACGGTGGTTTTTGGTTTACCCGTAACAAATGGTGGCAGCGGTTTTCCAAACAGCATGAATACCCGCTCCCACGCAGCAACAGCGGAGACGCCGTGGGCCGAGCTTACTGAACAGCTCTGCAACCGGTTAGCAGAGAAGAGCGCGACAGATGCCGCAGCTCTGCTTGAACAGTTCGACAGTCGCCTCGCCGCCCGCGTCACTCACGTTGAACAGAACGTGAACCAACGCCTCACCGAGGTTCACCACCACCTCACGTCTGTACAAGACCGCCTGCAGCACCTTGAAGAAGCTCTCCCAACCATGCGACCAGGACACTCAGGTGACCTTCCACAAGTTCAAGAGCCATCGACCGTATGTCGCCGCCCACCTGACGAAGCTGAGAGACCCCAGGCTGGACTTGCTCATCTACATTCCGATGGTACGCTTCTCAAACCTCCAACTATTGATGGACTTGGATCTTGGCGCGCATTTATCATCCAAAATGAAACAGTAGCCCAACACAATGGGTGGCATTCCCATGGCAAGGCTGCAGCCCAGGTCGCCCAGCTCCGTGGGAAGGCCGCCGACTTCCTTGAAAGTGTACCGGGTTCAAGTCGAACCGCGTATGAGCTCCTTCTGCAAGCAGTAGAAGCTGGTTTTAATGATGCCCATCTACAGCAGCTACATCTCACGTCACTCAAAACCTATTGCCAGGGCACAGAGTCACTCCAAGAACTGGCCGACACTATCGATAGACTGGCAAGAAAAGCACATCTAGGGTGCTCCGAAGCCACGCTTCACCTGATGACTACATCAGCTTTCATTGATGCCATCCACAACACCGAAATTCAGCGGTTTGTGCGGCTCGCTCGTCCTACCACACTCAGCGCTGCACTCGGTCACGCGCTGGAAATGGACGCGGCGAACAGAGCCACCACCTCTACCGTCCGACAGACGATTCAGAATCCTCTACCCGACAACTCGCAGTACAGGCGTCGTAGGCCTGACTGGCGCCACTGCTTCAACTGTGGACGTCCAGGACACCTGGCTCGCTCGTGCCCGAGTCCAACCTCTCAACGTCAGGAAAACACCCACGCGGGCCCGACGGGGCAGGGTCCCGCGTAATCCACGAAGTCCCCCTGGCCGCAGCGTCGGTGAGCAGGTCGCTTACACCTCACCTTTCAATTCTAATGCACGGAGTCACGCAACCAATCGATACCAATATAGACACGGGGGCTGGTGTGAGCGTCATTGATGCTGCCTTGCTGCGATCGACGGACCACGCGGCAGCGGCCACTGACTCTAAGGACACTCGACTGGTGTCAGCAAACAGTACTCTCATACCCTACCTGGGGCGTTGTGAATTGACCGTCGAAGCACTGGGCAGGACTGTAAATCTTTGTTTTTTTATTGTGGAAAACGTAAACCCACAATTCATTCTCGGGTGTGACTGGTGTTCCGAGGTGGAGTTGATGGTATCCTTTGCACGTGGCCACGCTGCTTTGTCATCATCACAGCCGTCTAAGTCCCAGATGAAGTCGGAGGACACGTTTCCCTCAATCCATTGTGATGATCCCAAGCCGTACATTAAACAACCTAGTACATTTTTCTACTACTTCTACTGCCAACTGCTGCACATGGCTAAGTGTTTCCGAATACTTTCGGGTAACATCCAACTGGTAGCCAGAACATCGGTTGAAGTTTTCTGTCGAACATGGGTGAAAGTTTTCTATCCTCTGTTATCTGTAAAATTCACCCACGATCCCTCCACCTGCTTAGTCGTCTCCACGCTAGACGTAACGATTCCGAAGTCTTCAGCGGTCTGGGTTCAATCGTCGATTCAGGGTAATCGGCGTTCAGGAGATTTGTTAGTCGAAGCGGTTCTTCACTCACAACCTGGGATTGAATTTGCAATACCTCGCTCCCTTATCTCTTCGAGACGAGGTGCCCTTAACATTCTAGTAGTTAACTTGGCCACTGATGACATTCACCTTAAGCGAGGTGAAAGTTTAGGAATAGCTTGTGAAATATTGCCAGAGATCATGATTGCAACCGTTGCGTGTTCTCCGGTGGTACCCACCCCAGAGAGCAGACTCAGCAAAGATGACAACATTCCGTGGACTGAATTTAACTTTGGACCAGACCTAACAGCAACGCAGAGGGAGTCCATACAGTCGTTACTCAAAACGTTCCGTCACTGTATAGCCATTACAAAGCAAGAATTGGGATGTACGCCTTTAATTCGCCACACCATCAACACCGGTGACCACGCGCCAATACATCACCAACCCCGACGAGCGTCGATCTCCGAAAGACAGATCAGTGCTCAAGTGGACGATTTGCTCCGGAGAGGCGTAGTGGCACACTCCAACAGCCCATGGTCATCACCCGTCGTGCTCGTCAAGAAGAAGGACGGCTCGACAACGTTCTGTATAGACTACAGAAAGTTAAACAGCATTACTAAGCCCGATGTGTATCCCCTGCCTCGGCTTGATGATGCTCTCGATCGGCTCCAGGGTTGCAAATACTTCACGACATTAGACCTCATTTCGGGATACTGGCAAGTTGAACTCGAGTCAAACGACGCCGAAAAATCAGCCTTTGTGACACCCGACGGACTGTTTGAGTTCCGGCGTTTACCATTTGGCTTGTGTAATGCGCCGGCGACCTTCCAGCGTCTCATGGACAGGGTTCTCGGCCGTCTGAAATGGACCATGGCATTAATCTATCTAGACGATGTAATCGTCTATGCCGACAGTTTTGACGAACATCAGCAACGTCTAGGTCTTGTTTTAGACGCCCTCACGAACGCTCGACTACGTCTAAACCCATCCAAGTGTTTTTTCGGGTACAGTGAAGTAACCTACCTTGGTCACGTGGTCAGCAAAGATGGAATTCGGCCAGACCCGGCGAAGCTATCAGCCTTTGCCAGCATATCCGCACCCACTAGCATAAAGCAACTGAAGAGTTTTCTGGGTTTTGCCTCTTATTTTCGTCGCTTCGTCAGTAACTTTTCTGGTAAAGCTGCTCCCTTGAACCAACTTCTGAAAAAGACACCAAGTGGAAATGGGGCAAAGACGAAGCTGCATCTTTTGAGGATTTGAAAATATCCCTCCTTGAACCGCCTACGCTTGCACATTTTGTGGAGGACGCCCCAACGTTCCTTCACACAGACGCCAGTGGAGAAGGGTTAGGTGCCGTCCTTCTTCAGCGAGATAGGGATGGTCGGGAACGACCCGTCGCCTATGCAAGCAGGAAGCTGAGTGAACCAGAAAGTCGGTGCCACTCTTCCGAACTGTAATGTCTCGCGGTGGTGTGGGCTGTAGAACAATTTCGCCCTTATATCTATGGCAAGCGTTTCACGGTGGTCACGGATAACGTAGCATTGCGGTGGCTTCAATCCAAGAGCGACCTTACCCCGACGTTAACAAGATGGGCTATGAAGCTGCAAGAGTACGACTTCTGTATTGTTCACCGGAGTGGGAGGTACAATCAAGATGCTGATTTCTTGTCACGTAATCCGGCAGAGGAGTTACAAGTTCTTCCTGTGTTTCCAATCTTAGATCTGCAACACATGCAATCGGAAGACGCTGAAGCATCGGAAATAATTCAGTTGCTTACGGTCGGAAGCAACGATTCTTTTTCACTTTCTACACGACGACTACTTTGCTTGCGAAAACATTACGAGCTACAAGATGGTCTACTTTGCCATCGTTCACGTGCTTCAGGGCCATGGCTTCCTGTTGTCCCCAAGAAAGCTAGAAAAAATATCTTGGAGATGTGCCATGACGCTCCGACCTCAGGGCATCTCGGACAGCATCGAACGCTGGACAAGATCCTGCGAAGATTCTGGTGGACGGGTTTGAGGAACGACGTTCGGCGGTACGTCGCTTCATGTACCGCTTGTCAAATGCGCAAAACGCCACCGAACCTAGGCAAACCAGACCTTCAACAGATACCACCCCCAAGGAGTCCATTCCAAGTATTGGGAATAGATTACCTTGGTCCCTTCCCGGAATCAGATACTGGCAACAGGCACATTATTGTGGCGATCGACTACTTAACGAAGTGGGTTGAGGTCAAAGCAGTTCCCGATACGTCAGCGGTGCACCTTGTCAGCTTCGTAAATAACCATCTAGTGTGTCGGCACGGAGCTCCAAGAATGATCATCTCTGACAGAAGAACGTCGTTCATGTCGCGTTCTTTCAAGGATACCCTTAGAAATTACGGGATTCAACATGCAGCGGCCTCACCCTACCACCCTCAAACAAATGGTCTTGTCGAGCGCACCAACCGCACATTGGTCGATGTAATGGCAGCATTCGTCAACGCGTCCCACAAAAACTGGGACCAATACGTCTGCACAGCCGCGTTTGCACTAAACACGTCTCAACAAGAAACGACGAGTCAATCGCCATTTGAACTAGTCTACGGGAGACTACCCACGCTTCCAGAGGAGACAGCAATTGAGATGACATAGACCCGCCGGGCAGAAGACTATGATGGTAACTTTTCCGCCCGATTAATCGAAGCAAGGGAAAGAGCTCGACTGGCCATCCTTCACAAGCAGTCGCTACATGCCGGGCGTCTAAGAAGAGTAAATGGGAGACCGTCGTTGAATCCGGGGGACTTAGTGCTTCTTCGAAGTCATTTCAGACGCCCACAGCGATCAGAGAAATTGATGCCAAGGTACTGCGGACCCTTTAAAATATGCAAACAGCTCGGTCCGGTAACATATCGCCTCAAGAAGCTTCGGACGCTACCTCAACCAGGTAGACACCGGACTCTCACTGCTCATGTTGGCCAACTGAAACTTTACGTAACGCGCGATGAACATGTTGTTTCTGTCCGAGACGGACAGCCCAGTGCACGGGAGGGGCGAGTGTAACGGTGAAGGTAGAAGAGGTGGACTAAGGGTAGAAGAAGACGAAAAAACGAGACTGGAACGGCGGTTTTTGGTTTACCCGTAACAATATATATATATATATTGTTAGGGTGATGCTGTCGGCAGCAGAAAGGACAGGACAGTACACGATGATCGAACAAGCATACGATTTATGGAGGCCGAGCCGGCCCGCGGGGCCTGGCGCGAGAGGGTCGTGCGCGCCACTGCCCCATCGTCGTCTTCACCTTCCTAACAGTACTCCCTCCGACGAAAACGGCCGACCCGGCCGGTGAATAAATGAACACATGAAGTACACGTACAACACCACACACACAGAAGAACAAAGGACAGCTGCCGACAGCGAGGGTGAGGATGAAGATGGAGACGTTGAATTTCGGCCTCTTCCGCAGCGTCACAGACCTCTGCACCAGCCACACGACGGCACGGTCCGGGCTGGGGGACTCACGTCACTGAGAAGCGTCGGAACGTCGGGGGCTGGGGATAGGGGCAGGGGATCGTCTGTCGGCTTCGTCTGGTGCGGCTTGCCATGGCGTCTGGGCGGGGGCTGGGCGAAGGAGCCATGGGCTGGTGTTTGGTCTGCTGCTGCGGATGACTGCCTCAACGAGGCGGGTTCACAGGATCATAGCGGCGCCGATGTTCAATGAAGGAGATAAGGATGGCTCCGCACCTCCACCATACTGTTAGGGTGATGCTGTCGGCAGCAGAAAGGACAGGACAGTACACGATGATCGAACAAGCATACGATTTATGGAGGCCGAGCCGGCCCGCGGGGCCTGGCGCGAGAGGGTCGTGCGCGCCACTGCTCCATCGTCGTCTTCACCTTCCTAACAATATATATATATATATATATATATATATATATATATATATATATTTGTATATAAACGAATATGTGCAGATGAATGAACCGTACTTAATTCAATGAATTAAAGAATCCTGGCTCCGCCATTTTTTGGCTTTCGGCGGGTTCCTGAAAACTTGGATTCTTTAATTCATTGAATTAAGTACGGTTCATTCATCTGCACATATTCGTTTATATCCCCCTCGGAGACCACGTACGATGACGTGAAGTGCCCGTGTTGTATATATATGTATATATATATATACATGAATGTATGCACTTCTGCACCGCTGTCGTCGCGCGACGCAGCAGAGGCTGGTTGCAGTATTAATCCACGGGGCGCGGCGCTGTCGTGGCCGAGATGCTCTCCTATAACGAACCGAAACTTGAAAACCCGTCGAATTTGTTCGGTTTTTCAGGAAGGCGGAAAATACTGCGCGTGCCATCTGCCGTTCTGCAATTTGTTGATTTAGTGTTTTTCGATGATGCTGAGCAATTTTCTAACTGAAACTATGCCCTTAAACACAATAATAAAAAAAGTTAATTACGCGAAATGATTAACAACTTCATTATCCCAAACTTTAATTATTTCCCTGAATAGGCCCCTGGCCCAGGACCAAAACGACACAAGCATTTTTTTTTTGTTGCGACGCGTAGTTTTCTTAATATCGAATTTGTCCACCTGACAAGATACGTGCGCAGCGCTACATCTGCCCTACGTCTCGACAGCACCGAGTTTCGACGAGGTTCGTAAAAGCGGTTTGAAAGGTCGGTCGTGAAGCCAGCGCTTGTCGAAAAACAGTCTGAGAGCGCCGTGAGGTGTAAAGAACTGCAGACGGAGCTGCTGGAGCAGACGACTCCGCTTGCACCCTGCCACCCGCTATATGTCTTAAATGTTCCAAGCGATTCAGCACGGACGTGAGAACAAGGAAGCAATCTGGGCCGCCGCCAGCAAATTTCCAGTTTTCGTTTCTGATCGTTTCTAAATTATGATTGTACGAATAGTGTTTAACCCTTGAGACACGAATTGAGTACAGCCGTCTTTTACTACTTTGCGACGTGTAATCATCTGTTCTCCCGATATTTCTGGAACTCAGTGAAGTCGTCCCTAAAGTCCGACTGAGGCCGACGCTTCTATTCGATGGAGCCAATTAAGAGGCGGCAAGAGTTCATCTTCAAGAGATACCGTCGCCACGCAATACCGTCATTTGTACCTATATTCACGCAAAAAAAACTTTAAAGGGTTTATGAAGAGAACTTGGAATTACACTTCAATGATTCAAATAAAAGTCCTGTGTGTGTATTCCGGGTAACCTTTACGGAGTTTTAGTTCTAAGTGGAGCTTCCGCGCTGCGTAATTTACTAGAGCAGATCAAGCAATAATCCCGCTGAGACCGCCTATAGTAATGCGGCAGAGCAGCGAAAAGAAAACCACTCACAGTGACGTAGAGTGCTACATCAAATAAAACTCGTCAGACGATTGACCCAAATGATCACCGTCATCTCGTTTTCGTTTTTGACGTTGCGAGATTAAATGAATTGCGTGTTGTTAGGTCAACAAACACAAAATACCTATACGTTTTTTTAGAAAGGTTTAGTGCAAAAATACATTACTTTTTCAGGACGCGGACAGGCCGACAGGATGTCTTAAGAAACCTTCACTTGTGGATATTTGGCGGAAGATTGTCTCAAAAATCGTTTAGACTGGCGACAACACACCAATATTTTACTGTTTTTTTACGAACGAACAAAACAAACATGGCGCATCATTGTGTGTAGTTCATTTTTTTACGCGATCCTTGGTTCTACGCGGGAAGGAAGCTGCAGAAACTGTTCCCAGCTTACGCGCTGCAGGTACCGATATCATCCGGGTTCTTCTCTCAGAAACTTCTGTTTAAATGTGTCTTGAGCGCCGCGACCTTCTGTGCTTATCCGCCAAGCCTTTCAACCAGCAATACGTCTTTTAGCCTGTGCTCCACTAAAGTGTTCTGGGCAAGCGCGCTCGCGTGAGGACATCGGCAGACGTACCTCCATGGGTCTAGTGCTCCCTCGCTTCTAGTGTAGTTCGAGCCTCCTCGACGAGGATTAGGCTTCGGAAATGCCATCGGTTAGTAAAGCTTATGTAGGTGAAATTTCTTGCTTGGACAAAACAGCGGCACACAAAGGTTCTTCTACGTCGTAATTAGATAGCTCCATGGCCGTAACCAAAAACACCACTTTCGCAGCCGAGTTATCAATAGGGACCTACTATATTGTTACGGGTAGGGTTGAACAACCTGGTAATGAACAGAATTTCGCGTTTTCGGAATTTTGTTTGCGTAGTTCGGTGGTGTATTTCTGGGTTTATTATTTTTTTTAGTGGTTCGGTGTAATTTTTAATCACTTTTTGGTGTCGCAAAAAAAAAAAGAACAATACAAATTAACGGGCTAATGTTAGAAAAAAACACGAGACAACATGGTATTTTTTAACCGAACACCGCGATGCCTGATATTTGCACACGGATTGGGAAGTGCTCTTTTAACATTATACTTGAAACCGTCAAAAAAATTTCAGAGGTCAAGAGGCGAAAATGGTTTTCGCCAACCCTACCGAAAAACCCAGTATATTTGTTCACAATCTAAATTTTCGAACTGGAAATATACCTGGAATTTTTTCTCAAAACCTGCAATCCTTAAGGCAGACAAAATAATAAGTCATGAAAACTTAAAATTCACGTACAATCCAGGTATCTTTCCAGTTCCATATCCCAGATTGCGAAAGGCTGTTCTGAGTTTTTTCGGTAGGGTTAATTTTCGAGCTTTATTTAATCATTTATTCATACTTTTTGCCTGTGGGCCATTAGTAAAATAACCGAAACTTTAAAGTACATTCTTATGAATGAAACACAGATCTATGATTCAGACACAGATGCATTTAAACGTGTATAAATATCAACGAATTAAGGAACACAGAAAATAAAATTAAAAAAAAACAATTATATATATATTGTTGAGCGAGGCCTCGAAGGCTGACTTCAAAACCTTCAACCATGTCTCATTCAAAAGTATCTTGAGGTAGGTTGTTCCACTTGGCCATGGTCCTTGGAAAAAAGGAATACTTAAAAAGGTCGATCCGGCCTCTCATCAGCATCAGCATTTAAGTATGACTGCCCCGAAGTCGCCTAGTAGAGCGAGACTTTAAATATTGAAGCGAATTCTATGTTTAACATTTTGCGTTGCACCAAATACAGCAGTTTTAATCGGGCTACTCTCCTTCGTTCTTCCAATGACGGCAAGCTGAGCTGGGTGAGCATCGCACTGACTCACTCAGTCCTTCGCTATCTGTATCCGAAACATCTGGCAGCTCTCCTTTGTACCTTTTCTAATTTTTAAATGCAGTTTTTTTTATGAGTCCTGCACACTGCTCGCACATTCCAAGACCGGACGTACAAATGTTAAGTAGGCAGTTACTTTTGCTTCCTCTGTTTCTAATTTTAGGTAACGTCTTAAGAACTACAATTTTCCTTCAGGGGTGCTTGTAAAGTTGTCGATACGGGATTTCCGGCTCATATCTTCCAACAAGGTTACACGTAGGAATTTAAAATTACTAGCGAACACTAGTGGGCTACCGTTAAGTTCTTAATAAAAACATCGCTTTTTCAATCCTATTTATAATTCTTGAGAATACTGTTTTTCCGGGATCAATTTGCATTTTGACCGCTTGAATCAGTCATTAATAGTTTTTAACGTTATGATCGAAGCGATCTGATCTTCAGGACACATAAATCTGGAATAAATTAGGTAGTCGTCGTCGAATGAGCGAGGGTTGAATTTGGATCTAATGTTGCCTGCAATATCTTTAATATAACTTTAAAATATTACCGGCCCCAGCACTGACCCCCAGGGAACCTCCGACCCGACTTTTAATATATTAGATGCATCACCGTTCACTTCTCCAAATTGAGTACGATTCGTGAGGTAGATTCTGATCCACTTCAACACCTGTAAATTTATACGGGCGTCTACTAACTTTTTAATGAGTAGTGCATGTGAGACGCGATCAAAAGTCTTTGGAAGGTTCAGGCACATTAAATCCGTCTGTCCCCCCTCATTGAGCGAAGTCACAAAATCGTGTATAGTTTTTGTCGGTGTCGGACTATGGATAGCTTCCGCC
Organism: Ixodes scapularis; assembly: GCF_016920785.2. Lineage (NCBI taxonomy): Eukaryota > Metazoa > Arthropoda > Arachnida > Ixodida > Ixodidae > Ixodes > Ixodes scapularis. Next base: position 8,923,175 of record NW_024609879.1, read on the forward strand.
AGAATTCGTGCTGCTTTGGGTTAAAAAAGTATAATTGCTCAAAGTACTCAGAGGTCACTAGATAATACACCCTGAAGTATTTCGTAACAAACGCAGGTGAGTGCAATATAACTGTAGTTTTTAATGTTAAGTTTGCTCTCAGTTTTATAAAGAGGAAACATAGCTTATCAGGCTCTTTACATATTTAAAGTTTTTTTTTTCTTTTGTGCCACTGGGCGATAAGAGTTGTAAAACACGAAGCATGTCGCTTTGTTGTTCTTGAAAAGGCTACTAAAATCTACAAAGTGCAAATGCAATAAGTTCCCAATTCTTGTATATTTTTCAGTACGCCATATATGCGCTGCTCTGAAATTATTGATGCAAAATATAAAATGTGAAATAAGTTTTCCTTTTCTGAACGAACAACTTTATGCAGCTTCTAGGTTTTAGCTGATCGTTAATCGTAACCTTTCGGTAGAGATGTCGTCTTCTGCAGCAATTTTATCAATTTTACACACATTGTGGTGCTCTCATTAATGTTGACCGTATGTACATCTAGACATTATAATAGTAACCACGGCGAGGGAGCTTTTATAAGCACCCTTAACGATCCAAACGGAGCCTAACAACCTACTGTAGAAGGACAGGGAAAACGCCCAGATCAATAACAAAGCAGCTTACTGGGCGTGTCCTCGAAAAGGAGTGGTTCGCAATAAACCAATCACGTCAATGACTGAGAGTGGAAGTAAAGAGCACAGGGAGTCCTCGTATACGGCAGGTTGGTTGAAGATTTAGTGGCTTCGAACACCCTCAGGAAGCCTAGTCAGCGAACATCTACGTCCAAAAGCATCAGTGAGAAAATTGTATTACTGATACGATTCATAACATAGTATTGTACGTATAATTGTATATTAGGAGCTTTGGGTACAGTTCAAAAACACAATAGTTTGTTATTCCATGGAAGGTATGCCGTCTCTGGAGTTTTTTATCACGCTCTTCAAAAGTGTTTCCAGACAACGAGCTGTTTTCCTGGTGACATTCATCACGGCTACGTTGCTGACAAGAGGAATAACTGCAGGCGAACCGAACGAGGTCTTGACCATCGAATCCTTCATTTCATCGGACGTATTCGACGACTTCTTGTCATCCTTCAACCCCGAAAACAAGCCCCTGGACATATTTGTGCCGCAGCATTGCCTCGTGGAAAACGCGACAATGTTCAAAACTTTTGTGAATTCTTTGGCATATACAGTGACAATCTGGACAGACGGAATTATTCAGCGTAACACATGCGATTCCGAAATTTGCTGTCTTTTTAGGGGAACTTATGTTCCAATCTTATATTTTGTGTGTAATGATCTTGCCTTAAGAGATTTATTGCGAAGCATGTTTTCGGCATATTACATGAGAGCGTTCATAATTTCTGAAAGGGTGACGTTCAAACGTCTATTGAGTGGCATACACAAGAGAGCTCCGTTTATGCCAGAATTTCCTGGAGCCAGTGGTACCTTTAAATTAATGCTGTTTAACGGCAGCTTGCACATTCAAGACGAGTTCCGAGTTCAATCCTTGAAAATCTTGCTCAACGATAAACAAAACTTACAATTTTTCGGCCCAAAAAGCTTATGTCGTACTCGCTATAGAAGATCTTGCACTAAACGTGGCAAATATTGGCGCTCATGTGTCCTCAAACAACTACCTCTAAATGGAAGCCAGATATTTATCACCTGGGACCAAAATTTTCGTGGTGAGTACCCTAATCTTGACGTCACAATTGAACTACTGAAACATCGCTTAGCACACGTCAAGCTCAGTAAGTTCGAAGTTACGCCGGCAGATCAATTATTTAAATCAGGAACGCTAGTGCTAAGCGAGTACAAGACACGGGAATCTGCTTGCAGTAATGTGGCTGCACAGTATATACACCCGGTTGGATACTCCTTTTTTGTTCCAAGGCCGGAACGTGTTTTGAAAGAAGCTGTTTTCTTCTTGCCATTTTCATGGGAAGTGTGGATCGGGCTGCTCATATCCCTTGGGGCCTTTCTCGCGGTAATTATTTTGATCAACAAGATTTTCTTCAAGGACACTCCGGACACCTTCACTTTATTAGCTCCTATTTTGGCATCGCTCCTGCAGCAAAGTGTTCGTGTCGACAGCGTTATTCTTGGGACTCAGTCGTCCCGAATGGTTCTGTGCGTCTTAATGTTGTCGCTCTTTATTACATCTACAATTTTCAAAGGCCGGATCACGTCTCTTCTTACTTCTTTGCCGTTTCAGAGCGCACCTCTGCAATTCATTTCGGTAGAGGATGCTGTCCAGAAAAGATATCGTATTTGTTTCCTCAATTACCTTCATCTTGTCCAGATATTGGATTATGATGACTACGAGAGCGCCATCCGGTATGAGGATTCCGTCAAGGCAGGTTCAGATTGCTTCGTGGCCAGTCACGACAGCAGTAATGGAAAGGTCATAAAAATTGGGAACGATAAAAAGGACACGTTCTTCATTTCAACGCTAGAACCGGAGAGCTCCGAAGCCCTACGACGGGAGCTTCTTGAAAAAGGTTACGTCGAAGCTAATGAGCCGGTGCTGACATACCTCACGGGGCCTGAAATAAGGCGGTCCTCTGTCTTCTTTGACGCCGTCAAGGACACGTTGACACGTGGGCTAGAGGCAGGACTCTACACGAAGTCTCGCTCACAGAGTGATTCCAAGATGCCACACGACCGAGAGGGCAGTGTCGGGCGTGCTTCAGAAATAGTCCTCAAACTTAACGATCTCAGACCTTTTTTTCTGATTTGGATTGCCGGAATGGCTTTGTCTGTGATTGTGCTTTTTGCAGAACTTAAGTTCTACCGTTCAGCATAGAGGTGTTGCAGAATGCTAATTGCTTCGTGGCTTCAAAACATTAATTTACTCCGGCGTGTGGCTCATGGGGCGGGGGCTCAATCTGAGCAGCGCGGTCGAATGTTATCGACTTGAGATATCGGCCAGAGAGGCGGGATCTTTTATCGTCTTATAAGACCCGTCCTAGTACGCAGGAGGTATCTGATTCAATCCTAGGGATACCAAGGAAAGATACTTTAAATGAAGAAACGTAAAACACGCAGGCGAGCTTGTGAATGACATTGATAGTAACCCTGAGACGTAGGAACAATAAAGGAACGGGCAGAACAAGCGTGAAGCGTTGTCGTATAACCTCCAGCAAATATGCTTGTCTCTGCATTTCCGACCGTTGGCAGAAAACTTCTGAGTATTTAATTGTCCCTTAAATGCAAAAAGCCTAAGAATATGATATATGATCTTGAATTTCTAAGCTCTGGAGTTATAACATTGACGATAACGTTTGCAAATGGATCTTAGGGACAGTTCTATATGGCTTTCAATCCCACACGTTTTTACATAAGGTTGTGAACGGTGCTGTTGACTCACCACTTTTGTTAAGTACTGTCTCTTTTCATTCCCTCTTGCTGTTCAGTCAATTCCAAATTACCATTCATTCTTTTCCTCTAAATGACACGTTACCACTTGGAAGTATGCACCTTGAATTCAACGAGCTGGATCTATCTTTCGTAGGCAGTTTAGCGATCTGATTGTTTTTCGACAAAGGCTTGAGCCAGTTCTTTTTACATAGTTACGAACTTGCTTTGTTGCCTGCATTTCTTCTTGATGATGACGGGTGTACCCCTATTTAGGCCCTGTGCTGTTTTTGGATACCAATCAGAGCTAAAGATTAGTATTATTATTATATTATTATTATTAGTAGTAGTAGTAGTAGGAGTAGTAGTATCAGTAGAAGTAGCAGGAGCAGTAGCAGTAGCAGTGGTAGTAGTAGTAGTAGTAGTAGTAGTAGCAGTAGTAGTAGTAGTAGTAGTAGTAGTAGTACTGGTAGGTAGACGCTTGTCGTTGAGGCTGTTCTTATATTTTCTGAATAGGAATGTGTCGCTGTCTCCTCTGACACATTCATTTTCGTTCATTTTCATCATTACTGTCCAGCTCGCTTGCACCTTTGCATTTAATTGCATTATAAACACATCTCTTCCCTGATTGTATTTTTGATGTGCAACTCTACGTCATTGTAAAAGTGTTTCTTTCGTGTCCTAATTTTTTATTGGGTTATGCATTTACCACTTCATGTGTGTTAGGTATAGAAAGTGCTTAGGTGTACTAGTACTACGACACAAAGGTCGTTCCTAGGCGCCGAATAAAGCCGATTCTTACTTCTGGATTGCTCATTCCTATTAGTGTTATTATTATTATTAAAGGCGCACAATCGGCGCATTTGCAAAAAAAAAAAGCAATATTCAATTGATCATAAATTATTTGTAGCTGCTTTTGAGATGTAGCGTTGAGGCTACAAAAATATTTAATACATTATTTTAAAATACTCCAGCTAGAACCATGAGCCCCCACGAGAATGGTTCCTAAAACCTTCAGTCTCGAGATCTGCTCTTCTTCGTCCGCTTCGGTCTGGCCGCTCACTACAATATCCCCCCACCCTCTTAGAGAGGAAGTGCAGCGACCAAGTGGTGGTCTTTCTTTTCAAACTTTTAAAGAGCTGGCGTCGATTAAAAATTTTAATCCGATTAAAAGCCACCCTTTAATCGATTAATTATTAAATTAATCGGTTGCGTTGAGTTTTATAAATAATATATTAAAAATAATGCAATAACTTGTCTTGCCTCTGAATACTTATTTTCTGTTACACGGCGCAAAGGACATTTAGAACTGAGGATACATATATAGTTCAACGATTCAAAGGCTCACATATGTTTGCTCCAGCTCCGAAGACAAAGAAGTTTGTCCACATTCTCCGAGGGGGAAGACAAGAAGTCAGGGCTTGGGCGATGTTTTCTTCTTTTTTCAGAGAAAGGGGCCTCGATGACAGGGCGTTGATTGTTTTCTGCGTTTTGGCGGATGGTCCTTGCTGCAGCGGCGTACATGGGTGCTTCGTTGGTAGGTGATACATCAGACTTGTACCGTACGCATTACAAGTGATCAAATTACTTGTAATCGATTACTTTTTGGAGTAATTTTGTAATCAGTGGATTACTTTTATTAGGCAGTAATCAGAACAGTAATCTGATTACTTTTTGAAGTAATAAAATTACTTGTAATCGTTACAATTTGTCCACGGGACCCCCCCCCCCTCTCCCCCCCCCCCCCCCCGGGCACACGGCTTTGTTTTATGAAATGACAAAAATAAAATTTGCTTTTTTTTTTACGAACGGAAAAAAGAAAGATTATTGCGGAGCTGTAGGAAACGAGGTCAATCTCTTTCTATGTACAGTTTCTGCGGAATGTTCGTTTTTTTGTGTTTTTTTTTTTTAGCTGGGACTGGGGAGTGGGAAGCCCCAGGAAAGCCACAAAGGCCATTCAGGGCGAAGTTTGAGGAAGCAGAATGTAGCTTTGTGAATCCTTCGTTCTAACTAGTCCCCTCACGCACACACACAAAGAAATAAAAAAATGAAAAAAATCCTGCTTAGGGTACCTACTCGCAGCCCATAGGAGAACCAGAACCGAAGAATGCCTAAAGCGGATGCAAAATATAACAAAGGCAGTTGAAATATTTGCACATTTCCCCTACGTGGTCTTTGTGACAAGCAATGTTTCGAGTTAAGAAGTAGTCGGGACGATCTCTTCCGCTAATGGATACTACATATGATCCGTTTCAAAGCCTGGAGCTGCTGCTCTTTTGTATAACATGCGAGCTCATCCACACGTGAATAATAAAATGAGCGACGGAAAGTTTGAGCGACAACCCTTGCTCAAGCTTAACAAGATCGAGAAACCCCTCCGCTTCCCCCCCCCCCCCCCCACACACACACACACTGGCGAACCCCTAAATCATTAAGCGTCTTCTAACGAACTCTATGCTTGTGTCCGCATTGTGAAGGTGCAACGACCACGAAGAGGGAGCCAGTTTTTCTTCTTTAATACTTGTGCAAATGTGAAATATGGGTTGGAAGTAAGTAGTCCATTGTTATGAGCGCTAAAGATATGTCTTCACTCAATAAAGTAATCGGAAAAGTAACGATTACATCTTTAAGTAATGTCCAATTACATTTGCCGTCGAGTAATCAAGTAATCTAATCAAATACTTTTTAGCCAAGAGTAATAGTAATTGTAATCGATTACTTTTTTTATTAATGTGCACAAGACTGCAAAAATTCAGACTTGTACCGTACGCATTACAAGTAATCAAATTACTTGTAATCGATTACTTTTTGGAGTAATGTTGTAATCAGTTGATTACTTTTGTTAGGGAGTAATCACAAGAGTCATCTGATTACTTTTTGAAGTAATAAAATTACTTGTGACCATTACAATTTGTCCACGGAACCCCCCCCCCCCCCCCCCCCCCCCCCCGACACATGCCTTTTTTTATGAAATGACGAAAACAAAATTAGCTTTTTTTTTTTCGAACGGAAAAAAAGAAAGATGTTTGCGGAGCTGTAGGAAACGAGGTCAACTTGTTTCTATGTACAGTTTCTGTGGAATATCCGTCTTTTTTTTGTTTGTTTTTTTCGAGCTGGGACTGGGAGTGGGAAGCCCCAGGGAAGATTCCAGTGCAAGACGAAGGACATTCAGGGCGAAGTTTGAGGAAGCAGAATGTAGCTTTGTGAGTCCTTCGTTCAAACTAGCCCCCTCACGCACACACACACAGAAATAAAAAAAAAAATAAAAAGATCATGTTAGGGTACCTACCGTCAGCCCGTAGGAGAACCAGAACACCGAAGGATACCTAAAGCGGATGAAAAATATAACAAAGGCTGTTCAATTATTTCTCCATTTCCCCCACGTGGTCTTTGTAACAAGCAATGGTTCGAGTTGAGAAGTGGTCGGGGCGATCTCTTCCGCTAATGGATACCACACATGATCCATTTCAAATCCTGGGGCTGCTGCTCTTTTGTATAACATGCGAGCTCATCCGCCTGTGAATAATAAAATGAGCGACGCAAACTTTGAGCTACAACCCTTGCTCAAGCTTAACAAGATCGAGAAACCCCCTTCGCCCCCCCCCCCCCCCCCCCCCCCGCTTAATGATTTGGCGAACGCCAAATCATTAGACGTCGTCAAACGAATTCTATGCTTGTGTGCGCATTGTGAAGGTGCAACGACCACTAAGAGGGAGCCAGTTTTTCTTCTTCAATACTTGTGCAAATGTGAAATATAAGTTGGAAGTAGTTCATTGTTATGAGTGCTAAAGATGTGCCTTCACACAATAAAGTAATCGGAAAAGCACCGATTACTTCTTTAAGTAATGTCCAATTACTTTTGCCGTCGAGTATTCAAGTAATCTAATCGAATACTTTTTAGACAAGAGTAATTGTACTTGTAATCGATTACTATTTTTAGTAACGTGCACAAGACTGGTGATACTGAAGCGAACTTACGCTTCGTAACTTTTTGGGGAACGAATTGAGTAGAGCCGTGTATTACAACTCTACGACGTATAATCATCAATTCTTCCGACACTCCTGGAACCGAGTGGAGGCGTCCTCGAAGTCCGACCCCAGCCGACACTTCAATCCGATGGAGACAATGAAGCGGCGGCGAGAGTTTATCGTCAAGAGATACCGACGACACGCACTACGCCGGTGTACGTGCCTATCCTCGCAAACAAATGACCTATAAATGGACTATGAAGAGGACTTGGACGTTCACTTGAACGATTCAAATAAATGTCACGTGCGTGTATTCGAGGCAACCTTCACGGAGTTCTAGCCCTGAGTGGAGTTTCCGCTCCGCGCATTTTTACTTGAGCAGATACAGCAATTATCCCGCTGAGATCTACAGCCATATCCCAAAACAGCAAAAAAGAAAGAAAGAAAGATCATGCTTAATTTTCACTACAGTGACAAAACACAAACTAACGACAGGGACAAGCCTCAAACCGCAGTCTTTCGCGATTTGACAGGCATTGTAGCATAAAGGAGGTTCTGCTCAAACGCAAGCATCATGCACTCGAGGTTATGTTTGGCAGACTCGCAATCACATCCTGCTTACTTCACAAGTTCCGAACGACTAAACGCCAGCCAAAGTTGCCATTGCCAGAATGCTGGTTTTGTTCAAGGCTTGTCGCTGTCGTTTGTTTCTGTTTGTCACTCTAGTGGGACTCAGGCATTACAATAACGTATAGCGCTACGTCAAATTAAGATCGTCACACGATATGCCCAAGTGAAAGCGCGTCCTCTCATTATCGTTTTGGACGTTGTGAGAGTAAATAAATTTGTATTTTAGGTCAACAACAACAAAAACATATCCTCTTTTTCAGGAAGGTTTACTGCAAAAATAAATTACTACTTCAATCGCCGACAGACCGACAGGAAAGGTCGAGCGACCTTCAGATGAGGATCTTTGGCGGAAAATTGACTTGAAATGTATCTGGCTCCTTACTTTTTTACACGTTTTGTTTTGTACAACTAAGTGATAAGGATTTAGTAAAACATGGAACTTATATCCCTTTATGGTTCCTTAAACTGTCCCTAAACTCTTTAAAATTCAACTGCAGTAATTTCCTTATTCTTATATATCTCACTACGCCATATGTAAGCCGGCCAAACCTCCTAACTACAAATGCAGGATGAAAAATGTAATATAAATTTTGTTTTCCCAAACAAAACGATTTTATGAAGCTTCTAGCTTGTAGCTGATCGTTAATCGTACACTTTCGGTCAAGATGACGTCGTTAGCAGCGTTGGTATTATTTCTACTCACATCGCGGCACTCCCGGTAACAAAGAACGTGTGTACATCGAAACCTTATCATAGCAACAATTGCGAGGGAGCTTTTGGGAGCGCCCTTAGTATGAGAAACGGCGGCTAAGTGCCTACCCTTGAAACACAAGAAAAACACCCAACATCAATAACGAAAGCAGCTCACTGGGCGTGTCCTCAAAAATAAGCGGTTGAAAGTAAGCCGACCGACTCAATGACTCCGAGTGCTATACTTCGTTTCACCTTCCGATGAACCGCACCGGAAGCCACGAGCTGTCCGAGCCAATCCAGCGCTGTGAACGTAGCACGTGACTAAAGGCTTCGTGCGTCCTTGCCACTGATGTCTATTCTAGAAGGCTGGATTGCGGACCGCGTCCTCGGCAACTTTGCTGAGTGTCGCCACCGGCTGCCATTGATTGACACCATCACATGCATGGGACTCTGTGGGGAAGACGAGAAAAAGCGCCGTTTCCCCCGTTTCTAAGCTGTTGTCGGTACTGAAACATTGTGGCTGATTTTCGGAAAGCCTGTCGAATAGCATGTGTAATAACATTAAAACTGACAGCCCCCACAGCTCTTATAAATAAATGTTTTCTGGTCGAGAGTGACTACGCTGGGCGATAAATGCAGTGCAACTCAATAAGACGAGAGTTACCTAGAATTGCCGCGGAGTCGGTGGCGGTTTCGGCAAGTTGGGTTTAGAAGACGACAAGCTTGATGGCTTTGCTACTTGGAATTCGCTCACCCCCGGAAAGCCGCTGTCAACATTGAACTATTTCTACGTTCATTAACTTTTGGGCTTCTCCGAGGTCGGTGTTATTAATGGAAAGTTCCTTTGTCCACTTTACTACGAGAGCAAGTTTGCCAGCTCAGCCGTAGGTGCTTCGGCACGTTTGATTTTTAATTGGCATTCCAACTCTCGAAAATGCAGATTCAACCTTCTAACACTCGATGTAATGATCGCATCACATCCGTAATATACTCGCCTTCAAGCAGAGCATAAAAGCTTAGATATTCCTACATTTGTGTGTTTCTCCCATAATTTTGCGTTGCCTGGTGTCATGTAATGGCCGCCGATGGCGCCACCGGCGAGCTCGCGATCCGCGGTCCAGCCTGCTACAATAGAAATGACTAATCGTAGCATCCTTACTGAAGGTCACGTGACACTCATTCGGAACTGGATTGGCTCTGATGGCTCGTAGCGTCCTCGGCGGTTCATCGCAAGTTGAAAGTAAAAATAGAACGGGGCACAAGGAATCCTCCTATATGCAAGGTGCGGTGAGGAGTTATACTTTGCGACAGGTGAAGAGCATAGGGCGAGGGAATGGAAGGATGGAGCGGATTAAGAAGTTGGATTGCTGGAGAGGAGAGGAGGAAACATTTCCCCGCTACAGCATTCCGCCTGCTGCCTTCTCCCCGGCCTTTGTTTTCCTCTCACTGAATTCTGAACCTGTCTTCGACTACAATTGCTTCGAATCCACATGGGAAGTCTACTTCGCGCCGTCCAAGCGCATGAGTGAGAAATCTTTTGCACTGATACAATCCATATTACAATATTCTATGCATCATCAGATATTAGGAACTTATGGTACAGTTCAGCAACGCTTTAGTGTCTTTTCCCTGGAAGTGTTGCCGTCTCTGGAGCCCTTTGACACGTTCACCAAGAGTGTTTCGAGGACACGAACAGTTTAACTGGTGACGGTCATCGCAGCTACGTTCCAGACAAGAGCAATAAGTGCAATCGAACCAAATGATGTCTTTACCATAAAACCCTTTATTTTATCGAACCTATTCGACGACTTCTTGCCATCCTTTAACACAGAAAACGAGCCCCTGGACACATTTGTGCCGTAGCCGTGCCTTGTGCAAAACGCGAGCATGTGCAAGACGTTTGAGATTTTCTTTTTGCCATATACGCTAACACTTTGGACTGGCGGGACAGCTCAGCTTACCTCATGCGATTTTTAAAACAAAAATGCAATGCCTTTAGGAGATTTTATGTTTTTTTTTCATGTTGTATGTAATGATTTTGTTTTAAAAGAATTATTCCCGAGCATCTTTTCGAAGTATTTTATGAAAGCGTTCATACATGCCGAAAGAGTGACGTTCAAAAACTCTATTGAGTGGCATATACAAGAGAGTTCCGTTGATGCCAGTATTTATAAAAGCCAGTGATAACTTCAAATTAGCGCTATTTAACGGCAGCGTGCCCATCTAAGACGAGTTCCGAGTTAGTTTTTGAAAATCCTGCTCAACGATCTAAAATACTCCGATTTTACGGTACGTAAAGATTATTACGTACTCGCTATAAAAGATTTTGCACTAAACGTGGCAACTATGGGCACTCGCTGTCTCCCCAAGCAACAACCTCTCAATAGAAGTCACATATTTATCACCTGGGACATACAGTTCTCGCTCAGTACCAAAACCTTGACGTCAGAATAAAACTACGGAAGCATCGCTTAGCACACGTCAAGCTCATTGAATCCAAAGTTATTTTTGTGGATCAAATATATAGTTCAGGAAAGCTATTATTGAGCGCGTACTGTACACGGGAATCAACTTGCAGCAATATGGTTGCAGAGTATATTAAGCCAGTTGGAATACCTTTTTTTTTGTTCCAAGGCCCGAACGTGTTTTGAGAGAAGCTGTTTTCTTCTTGTCATTTTCACGGGAAGTGTGGATCGGGCTGCACATATCGCTTATGGCCTTTGTCGCGGTAATTATTTTGATCGACAAGAGTTTGCTCAACGACACGCCAGATACGTTCTCTTTTTTATCTCCTATTTTGTCATCGCTTCTGCTGCAAGGCTTTCGTTTCCATAGCGTTATTCTTGCGACTCAGTCGTCGCGACTCGTTCTTTGCGCCATGAAATTGTCGGTTTTAATAATCTCCACAATTTTCAAAGGTCGAATCAAGTCACTTCTAACTTATTTTCTATTTCAGAGTTAACCTCTACAGTTTATATCGGGAATCGATGCCGTCTAAAAAACAGTATAGTATTTGTGTTCTTAATTATCTTCATCTTCTCCATATTGTCGATTAGGTTGACTACGAGAGCCTTATCCGGTATGAGGATTTCATCTAGAAAGGCTCAAATTGCTTCGTGGCTGGCAACAATGGGAGTAATGCAAAAAAGGACACGTTCCTCATTTCAAGAGTAGACCCCGAGAGCTTTGAATTTCTACGAGAGCATTTTAAAAATGGTTACCTCGAAGCTGATAAGCTGGAGCTGACATACCTCACGGGGCCTGAAATAAGGCGGTCATCTGTTTTCTTTGACCCAGTCAAGGACGCGTTGACATGTGGAGTAGAGACAGTAGTCTACACGAAGTCTCGCTCACTGGGCGATTTCAAGACCCTATACCGTCGGGAGAACTGTGTCGTGACTGTTTCGGAAATAGTCCACAAACTTAGCGACCTGAGGCCTTTTCTTCCGATCTGGAGTGTCGGATGGCCTTGAGTGTGATTGTGCTTTTTGCAGAACTTGTGTCGTTCAGCAGATAGGTGTTGCAGAAAGCTAATGTCTTCTCTATTTCGGAAGATTAATGTACTTCGTCGTGCGGCTCATAGACGGAGGCTGAATCTGAGGATCGCGGTCAAAGTTCTCCGACTTGAAATAGCACCCTTAGCGCAGGCATCTTTATTCGGCGTAAGAAATCATACCTAGTACATCCTAAATTTGAAAAAGACCCGAAAAACAAGGGATACAGGAATTATTTGAAGAAAGGATGCGCTTTTTTTAACTAATTATTTATTCGAAAAAGACGAGTATATATACGCTCTGAAGCGAACTATTCGCTTACAATCAATCCTCCTACGAGTTGTATTCAAATTGCCTGACTGAATAAAGAATTGACAATGTGCTGACGCACGCCTAATCGCCCTTCATCCTGATCTTAGTAGCCCCGTTTTTTTCTCTACCTACTTGTGTTTTATACTTTAGAAAAATCTCAACGACAACCCTTTTATGAGATAAGAAGTTTGAATAAATCTCGCGAGAAGTTTGATTGTGAGAGAATGCTTCGTTTGGAGAGTGTATGTATGTTCTTCCAATTCTTCCCGTTGTCTTTGGTCTTCGGCGCTTTTCCAATCTAAGATGCACCAACTTGCCCAACTAAAAATTCCTAGTATGCCCCAGGTATCTCATTCCATCCTAGGGATACCCAGGAAAGATACTTTGGATATGACCCGCTCATCTGAAGTGTTAATTAACCGGAGGCTGACCTCTCAAACTCAACAAAGGCGACATGTTAGGTGGGTGTTGTGTGCACAGCCGGCGTTGCCGAGCAGTCCCGCGAATTCAATGACCTGCGCACTTGGCACGTGCAATGTTTCGTACAGATCAGTGATTAGACCAGGCACGTATCCAGAAAGAAAGGGGCGCAAGGACCTTGCCACCCCCCCCCCCCCCGAACTCTTCCATTTTCTCTATTTTGCTCGGGCCTCCTCTCCCGCTTCCCCTTTATACAGCATTTTGTTATGCGCCCCCCCCCCCCCCCCCCCCGGCCCCCCCACTATTACCGCACAGCGCCGTGAGGTTTCGTCATATAACGTCTACCAAATCTGCTTGACTCTGCGTTTCCGAATGTTGAGAGGGAGCTTCTGAGTATTTAATTGTTCCAAAAATGCGTGAAGCCTAAAAACATGTCACATTGTCTTTAATTTCTAAGCTCCAAAATTGTAACATTGACGACAAAGTTTGAAGATGGAATCATGAGCACTTATCTTTTAAGAAACGAGTAGTCAATCTCGAATGGCTTTCAATACCATCTAGCTGACGTCACTTGGGCATACCTCAAGGCTGAGTCGTCAGACCCCATTTTGTTTCTGAATGACATAAATAATATATCTGCTAATGTTTGATAAACCATCCGAATGTTGGCGGATAGCTGTGTTGTGTAGAGAGATATCAACAGACAGCGCGATAGTTTTCTTTTTTTTTTTGCCAAATAACTGAGACATCACTGAATCTTGGTGGCAGACTGACTGAGGATAGTCTAAGATAAATAGACGCAGAACAATGGGCACGAAGAGTTGTTAGCTTTTTACATGTGAAAACCGTCGATACGAAACGGAGAGCGCGGACTAGAAAACCTAGATCTAAATATGTGGGCAATAACAGGAAGGCAGATCAGAAAATAACTGTTAAGAAAAGAGCTAAATAAATTAAGAAGGAAAGATGGGAAGGAGGCACGGAGACTAAATCGGCCTTGGAAATTTACAGATCGTTTAAGAAGAACATTACTCGGGAGGCCATCCAGGCCGGCGCACCCGTAGTCTTGGCTATTGTAACGCGCTTCGGGCGTCTGAGTGAGCAAAGAAGCGAAAAAAAAAAGCAAAAAAAAAAAAAAGAAAGCGACGGAATAGCGAAAAAAAGAAGAAAAAAAAAGTAGAAAAGGTAAGAGTAAAATGGAGAGGGTGGAGTCGCGACGACGTCAAATATGTCAATAAGAGCCTTTAACGTTCATGCTTCATCGGGGCGCTCTTTCTGCGCTCAAGCATACGGTTCTTTTTCCCACCGCCTCACTACATGGCGCCAAAATCAACACTGCCGCCGGGCAGTGTTTCCCTGCGGACTGCCGCCAGGCCGCCCCGATTTGGCCCTAGATGGCGCAAGATGTGATGTTGCATACTGAGCGGCCGGTCCGCCCCGCCGCTCGCCCGGCTTTTATTTCTCTTTGTCCCGATTTCATTTCTCTTTGATTTTCGTCGCACATTCCGAGGATTTTATTTTTAAATACGAAAGCATTAACTGTTCCATAAATCGAGCCGATATTATCGGCTTCAAATGGCTCCTTAAATCCTTTCTCTAAGTGCAGCCAGCTCCCAGCCATGAAGCCGCGCGAAAAGCGTGAGAACGGAGCCTAGTTTCCCCGCTACGGTCCCATTGGCTGGCGCGCGTCAACGACGCTCCCATTGGCCGCTCATCCCATGGCGCTGCGTGTCCGTTAGCGCGCCCTTAACACGGAGCGTTCAAGGTCAGCGCGCCCAGGAGAGCTCGCGCGCTAACCGGTGACGAAAGGTACGCAGCAGACGAAATAAAAGGGCGGACCAGCGGCTTGCATGCTTTCGCATTCACGACTCATTAGAAGTGCTAAGGTTTCCCTCGAGCTTTTTTTTTTTTTATAAATCACCGCAGGCAACATTACAGCTGCTTCCCAGGGGGGGGGAGGCGAGGTTCACCATGTTTACTTTTCATATATACTTTATTATTTACACACTTCTCGAACATAAAATGGAAGATTAATACAGTTTATGCACTTCAGGAAACAATAAAATGGATACCTCGTAAAATCTAAAAGAACAATTAGAAAAACACACATTTATAAATGATAACGCAACACCACAGTTGTGGTTAGCAGAAACTGTTTTCTGCAATGTAAACAATCTGTATTTTTCCACTCATTTGAAAGAAACCCAATCCGCAGTTTTTTTGTTTTTTTTTGCCTTTCTAGCAGCAGAAGACCTTTTCAAATTAAGGTTTTGCAGATCTCTGTTCAAACAGCGTATATGCCACAGAAGCTGTTCAAAGCAGAACAGCTGGCGCTCAGCGCGCTCGAACGCTGGAAATGGCGCCGGCCAGAAGCTCGGCTCGCGCCCGAAGGAAGAAAGTTTGACTGCTGCAACGGCGGGCGTGCTTTCGCAATGCTCGATGTTCCTGCAGCCACGTGTTCGCGCGCTACCTTCGCTGCCTTTTTAATTTAGGTGAAACTCAGTCTAATCTTTCTATGCTCGAAAAAGCGATGGAGAAACTTCATCGTGACGTCGTCGGTGGGAGGAGCCTAATCTCAATTGGCTGCGAACTCAACTGGCAGGGAACTTCATCGCGGCGCGTTGGTGACGTCGACGAAGAGTGGCGATTGAGTTGTAACTTTATCGGGATTTGTACCCAGAAAGTGTCTCTAAAGGGAAATGCGCAACGCCACATCGGAGGTTCTTATAGAAGCAACATTTTTAACTTATGAAAATGTATAATTCGGTACAATCTAAATAAAATTACCGTTGTCAAGTTTAGGTCGCATGAATCATGTCTTTTTACATTAGTGCAACAATTTAGAAAATCGCAATGCGTGAGCTGCATCGCGATCGTGATGAATCGTCATGGCCGACGGTGGATGTCGCGCGTAAAGTGCTCGTGTGTCTGTACGGAGATTTGCCTCACTTTTGAAATTTTTGCTGTCAAGTCGGGCTTTTTCAAAGGTTGTCACGTCGCGATTGCCACTCGGCAGTCTGGTGGGGTACGTGAACCAAGCTTCGTCGCTTAACTCGAGGAGTAGGACAGAATCCTGGCCCGCAAAGACACGGAAGAAGGCGCATGATTTCGAGAGGGGAAGCGCCTCGTCCGTCGCCACACTACATCTCGGCTGCAGTTTTGATAAGTGATGGAAATCGCAATTGGTGGTGTTAGCGTAGCATTGCTGTGCGCAGCGAAATTGCTACTGGGATCTCGCGCAGAACATGGTAGCGGTCTTCTAAAACTTGCTACTGGTAGTGAACAGACACCGTGTTGTTTTTGGTTTTATTGACTTTGCACGAGTGTGCTGCCTTGCAATGTTTCTTCGAAAGCTCAAATCGCAGCGCTCAAGCTGACGAGTTAATTTCTCTAGACCTGTGCATCAGGCACTCCGATACCTGAATTCTAAGGTGTAGGCACTGGGCATTACATCAACGCGTTACCAGAAAGGCAGTCAATTTGTAGTGCGTCAACTTGTGTTTAACTGAATTTTTCAGGACTCATCTGCTGCGACCAAAGGTGCTAGTGAGGACCCAGCACAGGTGGCAGCTTCGCCACCACCACCACCAAATAGTAGGTATAAAAAATTCCGGACTCATCTCCATGATACACTGTTTGCACCTATGTCGCGTCATTAACATGTATTATACACGAGTGCCGTCGGTAGTCTCATGCTGATGGCCAATGATGATCTGTGGTTGCAGCTTTGCATCACTCTGATCATGGTGAACTGTGCTAGCTCCACTGGCCCAAAGTGACAATTTTGTGCCCATCTCAGCAATTGCATAAAAATGTGGCCACTATCTGCACCATGCATAACTACGAGGAAGGCTCAAGAAGCGGCCATAAACATTATTTTACCTGGTCGGTAGCTCCAAAGGTGGCTGTAGGCCCAACCGTGTTTCTAGCAAGGTGACACCTGAGCAGGACTCACAAATACTTAGGTGTACACACGGTGCAGAGGCAATTCACACATGATTACTCAAGTTTTGTGTGGAACAAGACACCAGAAAAATGGATGAGACTAAGTGTCAGTTTGCAAAAAGGTTGTGGTTCCGGTTATACGTTTCCCGACAGTGGCCTGCTCGCACCAAACATTCCCACTGTGTCTCCGGTCCCATTTCCCAACAGCAGCCTGCTTCTGCCAAACATTCCCGGCAACACTACAGCTACCCACCGCTCTGAAATTGACAAGGAAATGACACTAAGACAAATCTGGCTCACCAATTCCAAAATTGACGTCTGCTATTTAACCTTTGGCTAGAAATCACAGTCTGTAATAGTCCAGTTAAGAGTAAGTAGCAGATGGTTCTTGCCACCACACAGGGCAATATTTTCTGCGTACTGAACTGGACAAATAGGGCAAACTTTGTCGTGATCACTTGACGGTTTAAACTTCTGCCTAGGCCTAGCTCAAGTTCCTGCACTAGCACGTGCATGTTGCCACGCGCGTCTCCGAGCAGCACACTTGTGGCGGAGTGATTGTCGTTCTTGCCTTCCTTGCAAAGGTCTGAAGTTCGATGCCTAGCAGTGCATGCACCTTTTTGTTAATGCCCCACACCTCCACTAAAATGTCACGAATGACAGATGATGAGGTGATAAATGAACAAAACCTAAATATTTAATTTGGTGAACTTGTACCAAAACGAAAATACAAAGAGGTAGCTTTGCAGACATGGAGAAGCACGATCGAGCGTAAGAGCGAGACTCAGTATCGCCTCACCCTCATATACGTGGGTGTCTGGGACTATTGGCGCAGAAGGTTCGGCGCATATAACATTTGTACTTCGAAAAAGCCAAGAGGGCTCTTAAATTTACCAGAATGCCACATATACAGAAACAACAAAAAGGTGCCTGCACGGCCAGGCATTGTACCTCGGACCTTTGCATGGGAAACAAGCTTGACAATCACTCTGCCACATGCGCGCCTGCTCGGAGACGCACCTGGCGATAGGAGCAGCCTCTGCCATTAACTGCGTCTAACATGTACAGAGTGGTGGCCACCACCACGGTGCCTAGTGACATTTCATCACACGGAAACTATGTACGCGTGCTACTGAAACTGTGTCATATTGTCAGCCGTGCACCACTCATCAGGTGAACTACCACCCTGGATGGTGAGGGCCTGAACTGCCCCCAACTGCACTGTTCAGAACCTCTCGCCCACTCAGCAGGGGCAGCTGGTTGCATTGCACATGCTGCTGGAGTGCAACATGAATTCCCTAGCTTTAGAGAAGTGCAGTCAAGGTCCGAAATTGGCTGGCAAGCATTGTGCAGAGAACCGTGGAGAGAAAACCTGCATCATATGACAATAATAAGTTATTTTAGGCCGAGTTTCTTCATCCTTGCTTTATTTAGTTAGGTCCAGAGCAGCTCGTGCTCACATTCTTTGTTGCTCGCTCAACACAATGTGGAAGAGCTGGACTTCCACAGCCCCAAGTGCATTGATGCGAACAACAGCGTGTCATTGGAAATCAGCTATGACAGACAGTTATAGCAGAAAGGAAGACGAATGCAGCAGTATTGTGTTTCCCCTCCTTTTTCTTTTCTGAGCATTTGTTGGGTTTCGAAGTGACCGATTTCCACCAGCTTGTCCCTTTCCATTTTTTTTTATGTGATCGACACAGCAGGCGTGTTTACTGCAAAGTAATTCGATCAAGCTAAATGCACGTGGCTGAGGGCTGCCCGTCTCATAGGTTTCGTGCTGTATGGAAAACCCACAACATAAGTGTGCTGGTATGAGCACTTTCTTGGTTAGGACGGTGCTCCCATAAACTAAACGTCTTTCCGAAGTCTCGCATTCTTGCTATTTCCAGTACTGCGTGAGAGTTAAGAGAGAAGGTAAAAGTAGTGGTATCCCATATGCTACAGCTTACCACACCACTGGGATTATATTGTTCTATGCAATTTCTCTGACATGCTGTTTAAAAATGTGTATATTTGTAAGCATTAGCCCCTTTTGTGTACTGTGGCTGCAGGCTCTGGTGGGATAAGCAGCTGCAGATGCCCAGCAGCCTCACACTCGTGCTGTACCTCACGGTGGTGCAGAATTTTCATCTACAATAAAACGCTCCCTATGCACTATTTTGCTTCTGTCATGATTTCAGTATAGCATGGAAACAAGGTTTGCAGAAGTACCTTGGTCATACCCGACAAAATTGCCATACATAAAATAAAATGTTTGGGTCAGCAAATCTCGGTGCAGTTGTTTATGTACCGGCACTTGTACCGCAACTTCTGATGTCAATGTGAATTTTGTATACAAGGAACCAGAAATTTCCCAATTAATGGTGGTACGGTGGTGGAGCTCCAATCATTCAGATGCCAGCAACCACAGTTAATTCTTCACCTTTTCTTTCTCTATGCTTAGAACAATACACTGTTCGAGCCGGAATGCTTACACAGTCTATGAGAAACGAGATGCCACCCGTGAGGGGGCCCTGCTTTTCTTCTGTCGTAATGCTTTGGAGTCTAGCTTATGCGGTTTGCATTTTTGCCAGGTTACCCTTGCCATAAACATTGTTACAAAGCTTTTTCAGAAAAAAGCATCTTATCACAAGCATACAAACTTCTAATTTTAGGTGCCATACCAAAAAATCTGACATCAAATGCTTTGTGAGCTGTTTCTTCAGCCCAGGTACCAGAGCGATAAAAAGAAATATACTTGTCATGTCTATATTTTTCTAATATGAAACAGAATTTTCTGAAAAAGCAGACTCGCCTGCCATAGGATTAGTGTCAGCCGTTTTAATGCATATGCAATTGCTTCAGATCAAGAAGAGTGTCCTTGTATCAAACTGCTCCTTTATCTATAGTAGGTAGTCGATAAAAGAACCCAACAAAATGGAATGCCGCCTGTACTGTCTGCTACGTAGATCGCTCTGCAGTCAAAAAGGACTTGCCGTGTCTACTAGATTGGGCAAGGTTCAAAGTATGACACAAAATTGCAAGCACAAGCATATTTCAGATGTGACGATTCGAAAGACGAAGCTCGTAACAGGTTCGACGGCTGTCAGGCTGCGAGTTTGATTAGGGCGACCCTGGTAGGCAGCACATACTTGGGGTGCAGACGTGGCCACCTTCATTGTTTTCAACGCTGCACAACTTCTTCTTTGCTGTCAGAAACCACACCGTCCTCGGGATCGAACTCTTGAGAAGCAAGGGGCTCGGGTAGATACTGTTATACGAGCCCGCCTTGCGCAGAAAGGCAAATGATGTTGCTGTGCCCAGAAACTTTGCAACCACCGGACCTACTTTTGAGCATCCTATTCACTGCTCCACAACAGAATCTTAAGCAATGCTTTTTGTTACGCTTGGCCTTCGGACAGCACAGCATCCATTGGGATTGCGAGGAATTGGTGTGCAACCACAGTTTCAGGGGTTAGCCGCTGCCACCTGCACAGAACTTCCTCTGACGCTAATGTTTCATAACCTCTTCAGTTGTCCAAAAGCACATCAAGGCTCGATAGTCTTTCAATGCTAATGCAGTCTGTGCTTAGAACTAGTAGCATGTAGGTTTTTATAACATTCCTAAAAGCCTGCAATATAAAGATATTAATAATAACTGCAACAAAAATAATGTGGAGGTATTTACACTTGGCTTAAACGATACCAGAGATCATGCCTTGCAGAGCAAAGAGGTGCAGCGTGAATAGCAGGCAATCGAAATTGTGTATCATGATCTGTCTATACAAACAGAGCTTGGTAAGTGTGAAGAAAAAACGGACACAGTGTGCTTATGCTGAACAATTTCCCGATTTTGGGGCCCTACACCTTTGGCTGATTTATACACATGCAATCACTAGAGTAAGCTTGAATGTGCGCTTAAAACGATCTCGCACGACACTCATCGCGTTGAATCAGGCGCCCGTTTTCTACCGAAAGCTGCCGTGGAAGCACGTTGAGAAAATGTTCAATTCAGACTGTATTACAACACAGCGTATTGATACGTGAGAGTATTTACCGAGCGCACTGCTGAATTCGCATCGCTGAACTTCTTGGTTGTCGTCTTCCTTTCGCGCGAAGTCCACCCACCTTGAACCCAGGGTGATCGATTATCGTCTCTTTAGCATCCAACAGAACGCGACTCACAGCGCACCGATGTACGGTGATGTTTTCGCCGCACCAAAATATGCCTCCAGCAACCCAGAACCTGAGTGCACTTGCTGCTCGGCTGTCAGCGAATGTGGCCCCTCGCGACGCCGCCAAAGCTTCCGCGGCAACTCTCAGAGCCAGCGAGTGTCGGGTAGTATTCCCCGCTTACGTCCCTAACGAACCTTGAACCGAACCCATCAAAAACCTATCGATGGTTCGTGAAAGATCGCTTTGGCTCGCCCCGTCCGCGAGCGTGAATGTCGTCAACTTCATTGAGTTTGGCAACTCCGGCTGCCTGACAACTTCAAAGTTATCTCAATCGCCAAACTGAATCGAAACGACATTTTGATGTCACCGCTAACTTTATCATTTCACCAGCATAGCTCGAACTCCATCGGAATCCGCAGGGAAAAACTCAATCGCAACGCTACATCACGTGACCAAAAGGGCAGCCAATCAGCGACCGTTTGAGTTAACCTTATCGTTGAGTTTGCGATCTAGCATAGACAGATAGATGTATAGTTTTCGAGCTGGCGCGTCTTCTGCGAGAGAGATTCGTGCTGAAGAAGTTAATTGAGGCAACAAAGAATGCCAAACTTTTAAAGTTCTGTCAAAAATATCGACTCGGAATATCGACTGTTATCCGGAGAAGAAGGGAAGAAGGAGCTCCCCTCTTATCAGGATCCTCTTTTGTGCCTTCCGGATTTGCACAGACGTCGCTATTGTCCTCCCGGAAGATTATAGAACATGAACCCATCACTCGACTCTTACAAAAGCAGCTTCCCTCTCCTCCTCTTACATGGCGGTCAAAAGTATGCGATGGGACGTCAGTGTAACCCATGTATACGAAAAAGTCGCGACATCCTTTAAACATTGCCGCCTGTTATCTTGGGCCAATCCAGGTGGCGCTACAATCGACGTGCGGGTGTAAAAAAAGGGAAACATCAAGTTAAAAGAAGTGCACGTCAGAGGGGGAGGGAGAAGGAATGCTTATGCGGTCGGAGTGCAGCATATGCTATGAGCTCTTGTCGCCAATCAAATAACACCGACTGTGCAACGTCACGGCTTTCATCGTCTTTCTTTGAGCCCATCCTTTAAGGCTGGTAGACCGTGCCAGTACGCTTTTAGCCTGTGTGTATGTACTTGCGTGTCTTTCAGCCTTTGACTGCGCTATGACTCAAGTATAGGAAGGCTGTCTGTTACCTTGGGCCATTCCAGGCGGCGTTACAGTCGACGCGTGGGTGTAAAAAAGCAAAACATAAAGATGAAACTTGTACGCGTCAGAAATGGAGGGAAGAGATGTCGCTACCTTTTTTTATTCAGGGGCATGAGGATGATGGTGTGCGGTTCGCTATCCTAGTACAAAAGCCTGGATAATGAAAATAGAATATCCAGCGCTTTTCCCCAATACAACATGTACCATGGCGAATAAAGTTTATTTTAAATTGTCATTAGGACGAAAGGAATGTGAGAAAGGAATGTATCACCAAACTTATAATAGGAGAGCGAAATTCAAGCGCCTCTCGCGTGAGTAGAAAATATTGCAGTGAAAGCCATATATCCTATTGGTTCCAATGTGTTCTGTGAGCAGAGGTAGGCATTTTACGTCGCCCTCACTCACCCTCACCCACACAGCCACACTCACCTAAGCCCCTCACTCACCCTCACCCTCACAGCTACACTCACCTTCAGCTCCTCACTCATCCTCACCCTCACAGTCACACTCACCTTCAGCCCTTCACTCACCCTCACTGAACCTCACGGCCCTCACGCACTCACCGCCCTCACGGCCCTCACGCCCCTCACGGCCCTCACCGCCCTCACGCACTCACGCCCCTCACTCACTCACGGCCCTCACCGCCCTCACCACCCTCACGGCCCTCACCGCCCTCACGGCCCTCACCGCCCTCACCACCCTCACGGCCCTCACCGCCCTAACGGCCCTCACCGCCCTCACGGCCCTCACCGCCCTCACGGCCCTCACGGCCCTCACCGCAGTCACGGCCCTCAAGCACTCATAGCCCTCACCGCCCTCACGGCCCTCACCGCCCTCACGGCCCTCACGCCACTCACCGCCCTCACCGCCCTCACGGCCCTCACCGCCCTCACGCCACTCACCGCCCTCACGCCACTCACCGCCCTCACGCCACTCACCGCCCTCACGCCACTCACCGCCCTCACGCCCCTCACGCACTCATGGCCCTCACGCCACTCAGGCCAGCTTCAGAGGGGGCAATTTCGTCCATAAACTTTACGTCGCAACACCAGCAACACGGGCCGCCCGCGATCACACGCAGCAACCAATTGTTGCAATTTGCCATCGTTATCATAAAAGTTTATTTTTCTTGCACTATTTAGACACAATTACGCGTTACAAACGTGTTTTTATGCATTTAAATCTCGTTAAGAATACTAATGCACCTTTCTGAAACAGTTTATTTCCAATAAAAAAAAACGATCGATTTCAAACCAGAACCAAGTCTTTCGGTGTCATCATCACCGGCACGAGGTATCACGTGAAAATTTTGTGTCCCTGATTGGATGCAGCCGCTTCAAACGTATTGGAATTGCTCCGAGTTGCTTGCTTATTTCGAGCCGGACCCGATCTCAGCAATTCGTGTCGATCTAGGGAAAGCTAGAGAACAACCCGCCATTAACACCAAAATTGCTGAGAAAGATGCTCGATCTGAAGGGCGCCTCACGCACTCACCGCCCTCACGCACTCACGGCCCTCACACCACCTCATGCACTCACCGCCCTCACGGCCCTCACGCCTCTCATAACACTGACCTCACGCACTCATGGTCCTCACACCCCTCACGCACTCACCACCCTCACACCACTCACGCACTCATGGCCCTCACGCCACTCACCGCCCTCGCGCCCCTCACGCACTCATGGCCCTCATACCCCTTACCGCCGTCACCGCCCTCATGGCCCTCATGGCCCTCACGGCCCTCACCGCCCTCACGGCCCTCACCGCCCTCACGGCCCTCACGGCCCTCACGGCCCTCACGGCCCTCACGGCCCTCACGGCCCTCACAGCCCTCACTGCCCTCACAGCCCTCACGGCCCTCACTGCCTCACAGGCCTCACGGCCCTCACTCACCCTCAGTCACCCTCACACTCATGAATTTTCCTGGTTCAGATACTCACTCACCCTCACCTCACCTGTGAAGATGAGGGTGAGTGAGGGGGAGTGAGGGCCCTCATGAGTGAGGTTTGCCGAGGTATGTCTGTGAGTGCTGGTCTCTTATTAGTTCCAAGTTGATTTTTTTTTAATTTCATAAACTAGATAAACATTTCCTCAAAGTAACTTGAAGGAAGGAGGTGTGGATGGCTTCCGGAGCCCTGTCAGCTAAATTCCCGCTTATTCACCGAGCCGACGCGAAACGTGCGAGGCTCCCTCGCGATCGAGTAAGTCTGCGACACTTCAGCGTCTTTAAAAAAATTAGGCATACACCTGCTATGGATTACTACCGTTTGAGTGTTTTATTTATATCCTAAGAATAGCGCATAATGCGTGATGCGCTTTTTTCCGTGAATGATATTAAATTTGTAATCAATTTTTAGTAAAAAATTAGATAGAAATATTTATCGCCTGAATTTGCCGGCCAAGGTGGTCAATTTAAGTAATAAAAATTTCTGCTTCTTTTTTAGCAGAAATCGGGACTTGACAAACTTGTTTGGTATGTATCCGATGCGGAAGAGATAAACCTTAGTTATTGAGAAGCATTTGAACTGTCGAGTCACACTTAGATGGAAACGTCGGTATCGGCAAGATCAATGTGGCTATAACAAGTTTGTGGCGCTCTGCAATACAACTGTGCACGCGTGCAAAGCTAAGATGACAGCATGTTATTTACTATGGTGAATGCAAAATTTTTTTCTACAAGAGCCTCGACAGATCCGAAAGAACAGTCATCAGAGAGGCTGTGAATAGCACTAACGCACGCCGCGCAAACTCTTAATGTGAAGCTCCAGGCTTGTTTCTGAAGATTTGAAAGATTTTTTTTTATATAAAAATTAACTCCGAGGCGTTGTTATTCATTAGAAAGATCACACACAAAAATATCATACACGTTTTGTTTGAGTAAATAACACGTTTTTGATTGGCATAGACGTGAACTAACATAGCCACTCCATGCTATCACGTAGTGCGTCGTCTGCTCGCATCCTACACGCTCCGTCACAGAAGAGCGCCACCAAACCATCTCGCAAAAAGGAAGTTCCCCATTTTTTTACCACAGTATCGGGTAATTTTCATTACAGTCAAGAAACTTAGTCGAAGAACGTCGCCATAAATACGTATTGCAAAATGCCGGGTTTCCATGGCATTGCCGTGGCAACGCGGCTGTTTCTCTCATATATACTTGGCAGCGTCTGCTGAATCGGTGTCAAGCAGGTGAGATTCAGAGCCCAGCACTTGCCTGATCAGATGAAGTCTGCGTGCAGCGGACGCTCTCGATACCTTGTCGGGAACGTCGTTTAAACCGAGTCCTCAAAGCGCGGCTCTGGAGCTCGAGCGTGTCAGTTGTCGAACGTACGAACGCTGATAATGACACCGCAGGTTCAGAAAGCCGTACACTGTAAACGAAAACTTACCTAGATGGAAGTTGTAGAGGATAAGATGCCGTCAAACTCTCAAGGCTAAAGCATTAACTCCCGTTCATAGGAGCCAATTAACCGGAAAACACCTATTTACTCCGTTCGCAAAGTGACGGAGTATAAAAGTGACATCACCTAATTTTACTCCTGTTTTTACCAGAGCTATGGAATGACAACACTCCGCAAGATGCAGTGGGACTTGAAAAATACTCCGCTCTGTCCACCCGTCAACGGTCGTTCGGCCGCCATTCACCCAGCCGAGTTTCCTCCGTACCGCCCAGTTCCGGCGCTGGCGCGAACGGGTTTCCCCTTATGGGAGAGGACGTTGTGAAGGGTCCAAAGGGCTTCGGAGCCTGTTTTGCTGGAAATCCCGACGCCGTCGAACACCAAACATAACACCAGCGGAACACCAATCACAAAACACGAAATTTTTATTTATTCCGGCTGATTCTCAAACGTTGAGGGGACAATGAAAAAGCAAACGTCAATCGAGTTTTTTTTTTTTTTTTCACCTTTTTGGCTGGCGCGAGCGTGGTACGTGTAACCACTGTTCGTTGTTTAAAGGCTGTTCATATAGTGCATGTTTCTGGCACATCGTGAGTCGCGAAACGAGTTTCACAAAATGGATTCGCCATCTGAACAGAACTAAAAAAAGCCACACGTTCTGAAAAAAAAAAAGAGAAAGACTACGGATTCATTGCATCTTGAGCAATATTTTGTTGCAACTTCCTGGGACCTGTCATTCCAGGGGGGTTGCATCAGGTCATGAGGCAAGGCTCCACAAGGCCACCTCTTTCGTGCCCACCTCTCCACCAACTTTGTCTCCCAACGCTGATTCTTTGATATATGGGAGGAACGTCACGACTGACACGTGATCTTCTTCTGCTGGTTTCTACGGGCAAATGAAGCAGGTCAGATCCAAGAACGCGCAAACGCACAAGACGGCTTGTGGCGTCTGCTTCTGGTTCTGCCGTCCAGCATTTGTCGACCACCGTAAGTGGAACTGGCAGACTGAAGCCTCGGAAATAAAGCTCACCTTCCATGTAACCATGTCCTCCTGGTAAATCACCTGGAAACTCCGCATTGCCATGCGAGAATGATCTATGGACTATAATGAAAAACCATATAGTAAGCTACCACCGTATATAGCCCTCTATGATCAGCAATTAGAAGCCACAAACTCTATAGCCACCTTCAGAATGGTGTATGCCGCCAAATCTATAGAACCTCGATCATTCAGATTTATGTGATACCTGTCACGCGTTCATCAAACTGGTCACCAGTTTAAACCATAACGTTAGGTCGCCCGTTTAGCCCGAGTCCAACGAGAGCGACAAACAAAAACGAACAACAGAGCAAGCTTCAAACACACGCAATATGATCGCGATGGTACCTTTGGCACGCGTTTAGTCGTCTGGTGCTCGTGAAGTAAGCGCGAGTGATAGCAAGCCTACCAAAGATAACCACTCGTGCATGATGCTCGCGTTCGAGCCTTTTTATTCTACAAAGCCTTTCCAACGGCGAAAGTCTCTGGTTTGAGGCTTGTCGCTCTCCTTTGTTTCTGTCTTTCGATCTAGTTGAACTTGGGCAAAACGGGTGACCGGTAGGGCTCAAACTGGTGACCAGTTTGAAGAATGTATGACCCTTATGGTTATAGTGTTTCCGGTATTAACCCGTTTACTTTTATAAAAAAAAAATGTATTTTTTTTAGTGCGGCTTCTCTAGCGGTGCTGGTTGACTTGAATGCGTTAATGTGAGATAAAGAAATAGCCACACGAGGAATTGTGTCTCGACCGTTCACCTCCCTAGAATAACAGCGGTCTTAAGGAATTAAAAAAAAACAACAAAAAACTCTGGTTTGTATTTGGTTTATTTTTTTATTATCATACTTCGAAAATGGTGTTATAGAGAGACCGCGCCAAGTTCAAGGAAACGTAGTACAAGAGTTCGGGGGATCGTCTGCTAGGTACCGGCGAGCCTCCAACGCTTCCGACATTCGCCAGCAACATTTAGCAAGCGGCACGCATCATCTGCGAAACGCCGCAGCAGAATGACTGAAACAAATTCTTTATTCCCCTTTTTTTGAATGGGGTAATTTTATTCTTTGATACTTTTATTTTCCCTTTCAAGTTTAGCCGTCCAAGCGGCACCTATGCAGTAAATCGCAACAAGGTGCGTGCACAAAGCGAATTTCGCTGAACGTCTAAACTACGTCGGAAGCATTAATGTACACACTATAGGGTGGTACTGGCAGAAGGCAATTTCCAGAATGGTCGTTAGATGCAGAAGGGTGTGTACTTGGGCTAATTGGTGATTCATTGTATGGTATAAAGCCGGGGTAACACTGCTCATATATCGTACAAACGACAGTCTGCAAACATGAGCCGCCGCAATATCCGTGGTTCGAATGCCGCTTGACAAAGTTCTCCTCGAACTCATTCCTATGGGAGATTCGAAGCACAGATATTGCGGTGACTCGCGTTCGAATCATTATGCCGACTTGCTTTGGTATGATGTATATGCAGCGTGATCCCTCCTTAAAAGTGCTCAAAGACAACGCCCAAGTTAAAGAACGACGAACACAGCACTGTAACATCCAGCAGAGTTCTATGTAGAAGAAATTGTGAAAGGGTATGTACTATCAAGAACGATACAGGGAAATACGAAGAACGGAGCTCGTGGGTTTTAGTAAATGTTGTGTAGCCAGGCCACCGGTCAGCGAAGGTTGAGCTAACCGGTGGGAGGGGGTTATTTTTAGATATCGCGGTCCACTCCTAATGGCGAAGCTTAAGCGCCTTACTGTCTTTCAATAGCAAAAAAATACCACGCGTGGTTAAAATTACAGATTTTTCATGATTAAGGTGAGCGGGTAGATTCAGTTTGCGCCAAAAAATAGAGGATTTAAAAGTTTACTTTACTTCCACCTAAATATTTTCGGTTTCGAAGTTATCGAAAGGGGGTTTCGCAGTATCTTATAAGATCAAATGAGCACTCTGTTCTGGGAAATTGGCGTTTATGGTTCCTTCCGATGTAATTCATTCTTATATTGAATGAATTCTTCTTACTTAGTAGTAAAATATACGCGGACCGAAACTGTAGCAGTACAGCCTGATTGAAGGCGTCACTTACTTGATTTTCAAACAAAAAACGGCATGTCGCGACAATATTGCCTCTCTGTTCAACCTTTGGAAAAAAACTTATAAATTCCTAGCATTTCTAGTGTCTCTTCGCGCTCCTCATTGTAAGGCCATAGTAAGACGGCCACTGAGTGGCGCCCTCACAGCTTCACGTGACACTGAAAAGGCACGTGATGTCTAGAACCACGTGAGGTCTTGATGTCAGAGGACGTGACGTCACGATGTCACGCTGTGGAGTTACCCAACCTGATGCTAGGTCACGGTGTTAGTAAATTTCACACCAAGTCATGGTGTCACTTGACGTTACAGAAGATCTACATTTCTAGGCATTATTAAAGCCTCTGGAATAATGCCAAAGTATTACGCGTCACTGACGGCATGGAGGTTGCATCTGCGGACACGAAATGCATGAGAACTGGCCCTTTAAATGGTGTGCATCTAAGAGGCTGCGGCCCTGTAACCGAAAAGTGAGTTGTTCATTGCAACATTTCATTCAGGTAATGTGTGCTCAGCGTGACGCGTGAGCTTTGGGTTGCTGATCGTCAGCTGTTAAAATGTATTTGCCCATCGCATGCTGGCTGATGACTCATTTGCTGATTTACGACGGAGACCTACTAGTAAAAAACTTTACTATTTCACACGATAGAAAACTTCGGCCAGTGGCGGACACGGCATTAATCTCTCGGGAGAATCATAGTCATTAAGGAAATTATCGTCTGTTTGGTAAAGCAATGGTGAGATTTCATATTCCTAATCCCTGGTAAAGCATCGCTTCGTGAACGCAGCGGTGGAAAAAAGACCTGAAAATTTGCTTCTGCCTGATTTGAATGAAGAAGGGAGGGATCTGCATTCATATGCAAAAAAAGCTCCTGTGATAAGATGTATATTATAATTTAGAGGTAGAAAGTTTAACGCCCCAGGAGCAAGCGTTCGGGCTTGCTCGAGACAGTGGGAGGGCGGATTCGAGGGAAGACCTATCAGGACCCACGCGGTCCGGCAGCCGAGGAAGCTACCGGGTGCGCGTCAACAGGCCTGAAGAGACGTCGACCAGGCGCACCATGGACCGCCACCTGGTCGGCGGTCCACGGTGTGGAACTGCGTAGTCCATGAAGCAAATGTCAACAGCAGCGGAGTGAACGGTGAGCGAATTAACCTAGACTCTAAAAAAAAGGGTGTCATGGGGTACACCCATAGGGGGTGTACGTGCTTGTCACATATACTACACCCTTGGGGGAATACATGTGCACCCCAAATATGGGAGTACGTATACACCCGTTGTGTGATGCACATGTACACCTTTTTTACAGAAATCTCACTCGAACGGAACACAGGTGCACCCCATTCAACGGTGTACGGCTACAACTCTTCCTACACCCAATGAAATCAAAGGGAATACAGATGCACCCCATTTGAATGCGTACCATTGCACCGCTTCGTACACCCGCCTCACTCAAAGGGAACACAGATGCGCCCCGCTCAATAGTGTACCATTACTCCTATTTCTACACCTACCGCTCTCAAAGGGAACACAGGAGCACCCCGTTCAATAGTGTACTGTTACACCTATTTCTACACTCACTGAATTCGAAGAGAACACAGATGCACCCGATTCAAAGGTGCATGGTCTCACCACTTTATCCACCCGTTTCATAGCTTCATAAACCTATTTAAGACATCAAGGAAAACACTAAAAAATGTATGCGCCCCGGTGATTGCAAAAAGGCAGGTAAACGGACACACGGCATTGTTTTCAAATCTCATAGATGTTTATTAGACAGCCTATTCCGTAAACAAATACAAACTTGCAAGCAATCCGTGATATCTGAAGACGTACAAAGAAGCTGTTACACAACTGGAAAAGATTACTAAGCAATCAAGTACCGGGGGTTAGTCTTAGCTAGTGTCCATTCTGCCACCAGCCGGCAGAATTATTTCCACAAAATTCCACCAGCAGTCACGATTAATTCATCGAACGACGTTTCATCGACAGCTCAGATTAGCTTTTCTATATTAGCTTCTCTCCTTTCTTTTCTTGTGATGAGCCGCCCCAGAATGTATCCGCGAAGTGACGTGTATGGGTGGGACAGGTGGGTTAATATTTTTGTGATGAGCCGCCGCAGACTGTCGCCACGAAGCAGCGCGAACGGGTGGGCTGGGTAGGTGAGCACGCGCCCCAGAGATACACGCGCGACAAAATATCCCTACAGCGTGCATTTTGCGTAAAGAGTGACGATGAAACGTTAGTGTCGACGAAACGTGTCTACAAAACCTGTATCAATAAAAGACGCGTTTTCACAAAACGCCAGGAGAATAAGAACGTCAGTATTCCACCTGCAGTTGTCACATGATTCTAGACAACTAATGGCAGGCGACTGCCGATAGAATTTCGGGGAAATTATTCTCCCGGGTGCTAGAAAATAGACACTGCCTAATTCTAAAGGTAATCCGGAACGGAAAGGTCAATTGTTGCAAAGAAGTAGGTTGCAGTGCACTTACGATGAAAATACCGGACTTGAAATATGTAATCCGATATATATGTCGACGCGGGCACTGCAGAACCACACAAACACAAACACGAAAAAGAAAGGGGCCCGTGAAGATTCAACACAATGTAGCAGAATCAGTAATTTGCCGAACCGAACACTAAACACATCACATGAATTCCTTGGGATTTTTTGAAGAAATCCACAGTTGCCGATATAGGCGTAGGACTTTTCAAACACTGGAAATCTTGGTACACTCGAATACGTTGTCGCGGGCGAAATCTACGGCAGCCCCGCTGGTCGCAGCACAGCAGACAAGCAACTAGGCCGGGAAGCAGACATTCCTAGGTCGAAAAAAGCTACTACGTCATAGTTTTGTTTAACCCGAGACTGGGGTATTTCGGAAAAAGGACGAGAAGAAAAGAGGCCACAAGGAGGCGACGTCCCCAGTCTCGGGTTAAACAAAACTATGGTTAACTTCCACCAGCTCGCCTGCACCCTTACAATTTTTCCACTACTACGTCATCCCTGAAACCTTTACCACATGATCACGCTCCTGCCGTTATCCGCGCTCAGACAGAGGAGTCGAGAGATAAAAAAGCCTCCGGTTCATTCATCCGGCAACTGCGCGCCTTCTCCCTTGCTTTCGGCTTAGGGAGAGAAAGAAAAAGAAATGAGTATGAAAAGTCACAGCTCCTTCAAGGCCAAAAGGGGGCGCCCTCGCAAAGGCTAATCTTCAGGGCAACCCGACAATGAAAGGATATGTCGCTTATATCCTCTTGAAAGTTCGACCCAAAGTTAATAGTGCAGTGGATGCTACCCGTGGCCTTGGCCTTCAGGCAGGTGCCGTGCTCTGCCTTATCCCTAGCTTGGAGACTGTAGTCACGTGATCCTACCCGGAGACCCGATTGGCCTAAAACAAGCCTAGCGTCCACTCTACTGTCAATACCGAGGGAACAGGATAGCTCCATACTTCCTAAGAAACTGCCCATCCCAAAAAGTGACCCCCATGGGGGAATCCAAGCACAAGCTGATCGGGGTGCGTGGCTAGCGTGGCGGTGCATTGGTACACCTAAAGGTTTTTGAGGGAGAGGGAGTTGCTCATTGTCGGTGTACAAGCACACTGACTGGGCAACGGAGGGTGCGTCTTCCAGGAATAGGGTGCATGAGCGCCTGATGCGCCCGACTACACCATTTTTTAGAGCGCAGCTCTTAGGTGCCCGTTTCCAGCCTGAGCGGCGTCGGCGTCGGCGTCGCCGTTTGCGTCGGCGTCGGCGTGACCGGGGGGGGGGGGTCACGTGACCCCCGAGGTCACGTGACCCCCATCTCCCCCGAGATCACGTGATCCCCCAGTGGTGACGTGACCCCCCCCCGGAGTTCACGTGACTCCCAGGTCACGTGACCCCCCTCCCCCGAGATCCCATGACCCCCCCCCCCTCGGGGTCACGTGACTACCCGCAGGTGACGTGTCCCCCTCAGTACCCTTCCCTACTCCTCCTCAAGAGCTGCACTCCAATTCGGCGTTACAGGGATTTGTAAACGGCTTTCATTTTTTCTTAGAGTTATCTAATCGATCCTTTTTATTTTATTTTTAAATAATAGCTTTTATTCCACCGACACCGGCGTTGGAATGTGTCTTGCATCACTCATACCATCACAAATTGGCGTCTTCGATAAGACCGTATCTTTTTAACCACCTTCAGAGAGAAAAATCCAGGCGCGGTGTCGTGAAGGAAATCAGCATGGATTTTGAAAAGTTATTTGGCATTTGTGAAAACGCAGTGAAGGAGCAGGCCAGGTGGTGCAAGTTTACCCTTTTGTTAGAACGCCTGAGACGAGGTGAGAAAATCTCGAATCAACCAAAGTAACGGATACATGGAAAGAATTCAGTCAGATGACATCTCCAACTCACCTGATACGTCCATTCAGTTAAACTCCTATAACCACTTTGAGAAGAAGGTCATCGCCAGCAACGCAAAAATATGCTTTTTTCTGTTTATCTTTTTTTTTTAACTTTGGAGCCACCATTGTGCACACTTATAACACACCATGACTTTGCGCGGTCACTCTACCTTCGGAGAGAGCTCACACTTCTGTGAACCCCCAATCAACCAGAAACGAGCTTGCTGGCCAAGGCCATTGATCTGATGGGAAACTTCAACGAGAACAAAATACACTTTACTTTCCATGCTATTTGTCACCTTCACACTGAAACCTAAGTTTCCACAAACTTCTTGCACTAATTGACTAAAAAAAGGAGAAAAGAAAAAATACACTCGCATACACGCAAGGTAAGAACTAAAAGAATTACCGGCGCAGGAACACCTTGGTACTGTAAACAAAGTACAGGGATGACTGGCTTATACATTTTCTTATTAACTTAATTCTAATTGTTTCTCTTAAAATTAGTTTGACCTTATTGACCTCTTTATGTACTACTTCTGTCTCTGACCACTCTGCCGCGTAGTTGTTGCATTCCTGTACGTGGGTTGCTATTCCAAAATTGATCGCTTTGATTACTGCGTTCCACTAATGCTTTTTTAGTGTATAATTCAATCACCTGGAAGTTTGCCTCATATACTTAATCCAACACGCTAAAGGGATCTCATACAATACACCGTCCTCACAAACTACCGATTTCTGTCTATGGTTTTTCTGGCACACCTGTTGAAACTTATTATGTGAAAGCGGGCGTCCCGACAAAGACGAAGAAGAAGCGGATCCCGAGAAAAACGAATGCACGAGGTGTAAGATTGACGCCCGGACATGAGCGGACGATGCCGGACATTCCAAATGTAAATAGCTGCACATAAACGCTGTCGACCTTATCAATCAACGACCAGTCAGCCGTTTTTACAATATAGTGCCGAAACCCGAGAGATAGCTTAACCAAACGGTGAGAACCTGACTGGACACATAAACGAAAGGTCACCACAGCCTACGTACCAACGATCGACCAGAAAGATGAGCAAGATTTTAACCAATGCAACGGATGGCCAAGGCAATATCACCCTCAACGACGTTGACATCAAACACCTTCTGCGACAAAGATCTGCATTACGCACCAAGGTGACGACTCTCTTTGATCATTTTGAGAATGCCTTGGTGGGAACAACGACAGCCCGACAACTTAATAAAATCATCGAGGGGTTAAAACAGTACTTCGACGATGCCAACGAGCCATTCATACCCACAGAAGAACTTGAAGAAGAATTCACTTAACACCTTCATTTCTCTTTGGAATGGAGTAAGGTTGCCCAACTTGAAATCCTATTGAAAATCACAATTAGAGAGGATGAGCAGCGCGGGAAAAAAATAAGATTTCATTAGGAGCCACGCGGCTATAATGAGCGGGGCAAGAAAATGGAGAAGAGAGAAATCTAAAAAAAATATTCATAGGCATCCCATATTTCAACACGATTTCTCACATTGTAAAAGCTTGTGCAAAAAACTCGTAGATATTAAAAAACACATAAAAATAAATCGGTACCTTGTGAGAAAGGAGTCGTGTATGGAATACCTTAAGCGCGTGGGTTTAAGTATGTGGGGCAACCTTCCAGGTGTTTGAATGGTGGACTAACTGCGCCTAGGAGGTACGTACGTAATAATCAGAGCGCCCAACTCTGATATAGCAACACATGTGCAGGAATGCCGCAACTGCATGGCACAGCGGTAGGAGACAGAAGTATTACCCCAAAAGGTCAATGATGTCAAACGCGTTGGAAGAAAAACAATTAAAAATAACTAAATAGGCAACCCAATAAGCCAGGAATCCATGTACCTTGGTGACAGTACCAATGTGTTCCTACGTTTGTAACTCGTGTTTGGTTCCTGCCATTGTGTGGGCCCGAAACACCTATGTTGAAATCCCTGCTGCAAATTCCACCAGTTATCTCTGCCATCCTCAAATTTTCCGGCTGTTGGAACTCACTTTGCCCCTGCACCGTTATCAGTCCCTCCGACTGTACCACCAAGTCTCGCGGAAATCTACCAACACAGCCAGTTAACCTAAAGAAACAAGCCTTTTAAGAAAAAAAAAAAAAATAGCCATTGGAACGCGAAAAAAGCGCAGCTTAGAGTAAATCTATACAAAAGGGGTTTAGGACTTTTTGGTGTAGGGCGTTTCAGTGTAGGAAGTTTCGGTGCGGTCTTTTTGATGCACGGTCTTTTCGGTGCACGAAACTTTAGGTGCACGGACTATTCGGTGCACGGACTTTTCGGTGCACGGACTTTTCGGTGCATGGATTTCAGAGCCTAAACAATCAAAATAAAAGTGTATTTTAATTTTTTTTTAAGGTCTTGTGGGCTGCTAAAAACGGTGCCCTCACAAAATAGAATGATAAATTATCCCGAAGGAATCGACAATTTTCAATGTTACTTTATTCCAAACTTTGGGTTGCAGAAATACACAAAAACGAATGAGAAGTTCCCCACGTATTGATTTTTTACGGTTGTTGTCTGATCATTTACATTTTGGTTAGTTTCACTAGCAGTTGTCTTTCTAAGTTTGTAATTTTCAAATATATCGTTTTCTACACAATAATGGCGAGTTCCACTGGTAGTTTTGGGGCGCGCCGGGATCACTAGGCCAGATCCGAGATGGAGCAGGCGACTTGAACGGAGTCGCTCCGCCTCCGGATTCCCCGTGGAACATGACCACGCCCCCGGAATCTGAGGATGCCTTGTCGTAATTCAACTTCCCGCGGTCTTGGAACTCGCCTCGGAACGGATTCTTCCGAGGCGAGATGCCCGGCGACAAAGGAAGTCATGTGTGCGTGCCAATGACTGGCCAGGCCGGGATCTGATTGAATCTGCCAAAATCGGTGGAGCGAATTTTCTCCAATCCGTATCGATATCTGGAGTGGGAGCTGATCCAAAATGACGAGTAAAACATGTCCGCCTCGATCCCGATCGCCTAGCGAAATAGGCACGCTCGAAAAAAGTCTATACCGGCGAGCTCCGAAACGACCAGTTGAATTCGCCATAAGTTAGGAATCGATCTTATTTCCAGTCGCTAACAAGCAAGAACCCCGTGCAAAGAAAGCAAGTGTGTTTTCTGCAGCTTTCAAAGGCTGAAGCAGGGCTCTGCCTGATCTACGTCCTCTTTGGACCGGTCATACATCTTGATTTCAAATCTTTTATAACAGATTTGTATGCACTGCCGACCCTATCGGACTCGCCAGACAAGTTGAAAACAAAAGGAACTTGGCGGAGAAACAAAAAACTTGGCCAATAATGAAAGAACAATTTCATTTCGATCTCTACTCCAGGCAGCCCAACAAATTGCCTTAGGGCCGGTTGCCCTCTCCGACGAACATTCCCGTACTGCAGACTGCCCAGTGGACATACGGGTTTATTTTCTTAAAATTGGCATTCGAGTATCTTTCGATACATTGGCTTTCGCCGAGTTTACCGGGTAAGGACATGCAAAGATAGTTTTATATATGGTTTATATAGCGACAGGATTTTGTCTAAGTTTGACTGGTGTTGCCTTTTAGAGAATAACTCTAGAGAACTCTCTTTAGATATGCTTTCATCGAACTACTGGCACCAACAGTTTGGTGAGTAACTCTGCTTTCTTCAATGTAAAAGGTTGATCATTGCCTTGTTCTCAACTCAGCAATGGTCTCTCGTTCATACTCATAATGATAGGAAAAAAAGTTTTCGTGCTACTTCGTAGTTCTTAAAGTTCTCTGGCCACAAACAGAAAAAAAAGTGAGCCGAACACGTGGCTTTAAATTTTGAGAGTTGCTATCATTAAAAAAGTTGCAAGCTGTTCAAAAAAAATTAAAACACAGTTACCGATCTAAAACTTCAATGGTAATCTCAGAATACGTCAAGGCACATATTTACACAGAAATGTCTGTGCACAAAAAAGATCGTGCACAGAAACATCTGTACACCAATCGTCTTGAACCGAAAAGTACTTGCAACGAAATGCCCTGCTCCGCTACGTCCTACGCGGAAATGTCTGGACCCCAAACGAAACAGAAATATATGAAATAGGTTTACAAGGCTCTGCAATGCCGAAGTAGAATTCAGCTCCTGAGGAGGATGAAGGGAGGAAGGGTATATGCCCGTGTGACGTCACCAGGATGACGTCACTCATGACTCTCGGACCCTTGTTACGCCACGTGTGACGTCTTTGTGGGAAACGTCCCATAATGCAACGCCCGGTTACGCAGACGGCGACGGCGACGGCGACGGCGACGCCGGTCAACCCGGAAACGGGGCCGAACAGCTGCGCTCAAAACGTCAAGATCCTTCGATGACTTCTAAGAGTGGTGATATCATTACTGTCAGGATGTTGAGTTTGAAGAGTTTGTTGTATTCCTTTCCGCTGTGAATGTTTCCCAGTCGATCTCAAGATGGAGGAGGTGGAGGTCAAATAATACGAGAAGTGCAGGACTTTCTTTCCATTAGGCACGAGTG
The DNA here is from genome assembly GCF_016920785.2 of Ixodes scapularis. NCBI lineage: Eukaryota > Metazoa > Arthropoda > Arachnida > Ixodida > Ixodidae > Ixodes > Ixodes scapularis. Next base: position 8,960,866 of record NW_024609879.1, read on the forward strand.
CATTAAGAAATCCGAAAAGGTAATATGCTTGAGATGATAACGAAGGTTATAAAATAATAGGCCTAATTTTAGTAATAACTGATGAAAGATTAGAAGCTTAAACGACCACGCCCCGAACATTCTGTGCGCCGAAAAGTCTCTGCGCGGGCGTGTATTACAAAACCATACCGATCTGTGCACCAGAATGTCCGTGCACCGCAAAACACGTAACCGAACCGTTCTCAGGTGCAAAGCGGGGGAATCGGAAATAGATATCAACTCCCGGGGCAAGCGAGACGGGGATTTTGAAAACGAAGACTTTGACACTCGCGGATATTGGCGCGGGGAATTTCGGAAGGGGGAAATGACATAGGGGGAATCGTGCTACAGCCTAGAACCTATATAAAGTTTACTAAAAAAAACGTATTAGCTGAGTTTGAGATTTCATCTGACTGACTTGTTTCACTGTATTTTCCACTTTGTTACATAATGTATTCACCCAGTCAAAAGTCTTTTGAGACAAAATGGTAGAAATGGACAAAGAGCTGATGTATATTGGAGGAGATCTTCACGACTGGGCTGAGCAAGAATGCAATAGGCAACGCGAAAAACGAGCCATGCTTCCAGACGAAACACTGGAGCCGCCTAGAGAGGCACAGGAGACGGCTGATCGAGAGTTCCGTAGATTCTAACAAGAACAGAAAGTGTTAGAACTGCGACTGCGACTGCGAGAGGGTATCAGTAAAAATTGGCGTGAGAACGAGGGTGGGAGCAGCGGAGGAGAAAATAAGGGAGAGCAAGCTAATTATCGCAGCCCTCATAAACTGATTGTACGATTTAATAAAAAAAGGATGGCATGCATGTTTACATTTAACGTTTATAACGAGTCGCAAGCAGCCAAAACTGGCCTCCGGCAAAAGTGGCAAGGCCATTAAGCTTGTGTCTCACCAACGAGGCCCTGGCTTTAGTTGTTAGCATGACTCCTGAAGAGTCCTGAAGCTACGCAAACGTCAAGCTCAGCCTGTTGCAGCGGTTTAGCTGTACTACCGAAGGATAGAGAGAACAGTTTAAAGATAGAAATCCCCGAGAGGTTAAGACAGGCACGTCTCTTTGGCAACTTTGGCCACTCGGTCGAGGCAGGAGAGACCCCACGACATTTGAAGGGCGAAAATTCTTGATTGTGTCAGAGCAGTTCCTTAAGAGATGCAATACAAAGCTACCTATATTCCTAGAAGAAAGAAACTGCAGGAGTCTCGAAAACGTGGCAACAACGGCCGAGCACTTCCTCGAAGCAAAAGGACACACTGACATCTTTAATATAAAATGTGGCGACTGGGATTCAAAGTTGGAGCTTGGAGTGAAGAGGGCAGTCGAACTCAGCATACAAGGGCGGTCAGTCTATGCTATCTCTGCAACAGGTTTGATCATAGAGCAGCAGAATGTTGAACGAGTTCCTAGGCTCCACGTCTTTCTGCGTGCTGGAGGCGCAGAAAGGCAGAGCGCAATGCAGAAGTGTATACTTCGATGTCAGACGAGAAGAAAGAGAAAACTCCCCAGGCCACCTGTAAATGAACGCCCGCTGACAAAACCGAACCAGATAACACGTATGTCTTACTGAAAACGGGGGCAAGATCCCGGTAGTAAATGCACCACTGGAAAAGCCTCCACGCTTCCTGGTGGATAATATTGCCACACGCGAGGCGAAGCGAACGCCTGCGTGGCCTAGTGGTTACCGTGTTTGACTGTCGCGCGAAAAGTCTAGGTAATATCGCAGTCAGTGGAATCTTCTATTATTTATTCTTTCAACCTATCGTTCTCGTAAGTTGGAGGATATTTTCATCTGATCGGTGTTCCGAATGCTCTACGCGCCGAAAGTTGTAGGCCGATTGTTTCAGAAACCCACGCGCGGGTATAAGGGACACCGCATGGCGAGTGAAATCAGTATCGCCCGAGCGTTCAATCCTGCTCTTTCGCCGACATCGAAGGCCGAGAACGCTTGACTTTTATATTCTGTTTTTGAGCACAACTTCGCCCTATTAATCGTTTATTTTGCTTCAGTTTTCATCCCCTCGTCAATTGTGATTCGTGACAATATGTCAATGTGAGAGGAGAGAAGTGGGAGGTCGAGCACTAAGGGTTCTCAGAGCCAGAGGCTGCAACACCATCGTAGTGAGAAGAGACCTTGTCCCAGGTGGCAAACTCAAAGGCTCTTCTAATCTATTTTTTATTTCTTAGATAAAACGATCAGATATTTGTCGGAGGAGGAGATTGAGGTGAAAACGAAATATTTTACGTGCAACTTGGTTTTCAAGTGCATGGATAATCCGTTACATGATTTGGTACTTGGTCCTTTCCTGCCATTAGGCATCAAGAGGAAAATTAGCTCCGAAGTTTTGCAATGTATGTAGCCTGCGAAACCGACTATTTTTGGTCGTTTTTTTTTTCTTGTTATTTTGCGCCATGACACTTAGCCACCTTGTTCCCGGATACCATGCGAAAAAATGAAGAGAAAAGAAAAGCTTGAAGTACAGCAAATATTTTTTCTTGATTTCTTCAGTTCTCTTGGTCGCTTTTAACCACACATCGACGGACGCTGACATACGCGTGCATTGGACCATGGCTCGTGCATGATGGAACAAAAGAACGCCGCTTTCATAGTCGTGTCTACCGAGCGTTGTAGAATTTTTTTTGAATGGGGGCGGAATAACAGACGGGCGAAGGCGAAACCGGACGCCAACACACAGCTTTCGTGCCCGCGTCCCACGGGCATTGGAGACGACGATGGACGGCGGTGGAATTGCAAACGATGCCGGAGGTTGCCGCGCCTCTACACACGCGCGGAGCAGGTAGTGACAGACTCCAGACTAGACGCACAAATGACGCTAAAGGTATACACTATGCTTGTTAGCGTGTTCGCCAGAGCAGCCAAGCGAATCCAGCAGTAATGGCAGAGCCACTGATTTGAGGGCGAAGCTTAGAGCGGGCCGTTACGTCCACCTAAATTGCGTGTAACTGCGCAAATATTACGTAAAAACGTGCCCCCCCCCCCATCGACACCTTTAAAAAAAGAACAAAAAACCTTATTCTTAAGTTTCAATGTCCCTCTAACAATGTTTGAAACTCAGAGCGTTCGTGTGATTTGCCCAACCCAACGCGTGGCCTTGCCAACCCCTGTACAGTGAGGGGCATATCATCTGTTCCAGCTCAGGTGAACGCTTCCATTGACAGAGAGTGGAGGGGGCGAGCGCCGTTTGTTTGTTTCGAGGTTTTGATTTATCTTGCGACAGCCCTTGCATGAAGAAAAAATTACTAACGCGTGTTTTATAGGTTAATAATGTCTAAGAATAATTCCAAGCTCTACTTACCGAAACCCAAAAATTGTCGCATTCAGTTAATTTTTAAGGTATATTTTTACCCGTGTGGCAATGGTAGTACTTCGACCCCTCTTCAGACAAGACGCGGTGTTCTTAACTGAACTGTCTGTACGCCGTGCTTAAATTTTAGCCCATCGCATACAACGAGGATTTTATGTTAGATTTTCTACGCCACGCGCCGAAGGCCAGCGCGAGGCACAGACCGGAGACTAGCGTCGCGTCCGTGTTCCCTGCCATTCGGGTCATCACCGATATAACGCCAATCTTTGCCGAATGCTGACATGCTCAATATGATTTTTACAATAGCATGCGGTAAGTAACCTAAAGAATCCAGCACTCTTCTCTCGCTTTTTAAGTGGATGCATGAGAAGTTACAGTATCAAAAATACATGGTAACAAAATAATTGAGAAAGCGGTTTTTTTCCCATGTTTATATTTTAAATAATGATGATATAAAATTATAACAATGTTCTTTTTGTGTACTCTATTTGGAACAAGGGTTGAGAAAGTCCTCTAGGATAATATTGATATTACGACACCGGGTAATAGGCGGCTATATTTACAGGATAATTTTGAGGTTACTATCAGATACAAAAAACTTAAACTTTGTTTACACCAAAAACCCTTAGTTTTATTAAACTAAGATTTCATTCTGTACTTTCTTCCAAAACCTGTTAACGCGGTCTAATGGGCGATACAATAACAACAGATAAGGAGTTGGTTTCTATTTAACTTACTCTTTCTGCTAATAGAGCAGCCGCCTCGACGTTGACGGAAAATACTAATCTGTAAAAAAGAAGTTTTGGTGCATTAGTTATTGACAGTTCGAGAGCAACACTCCGCGGCCGTCGTAGACAAAATGAAGTTGCCTGTATTAGACATTTATTGAAATGAAAAGCGGGTACGAGGAGCTTCATGAGTTTTCTTAACGAGCCACATTTTGTATTCGGGTTGAGCAACACATCCCCGCGAAATTGAGTGCGAAAATTGTTAGTTTACGTTCCATGACACCGTGACGTTACGCAATACTGTGACGTCAGTTGATTCCATGGCGTTACATGACACCGTGACGACACGGTTCAGTGTGAAGTCCCGTGACACCGTGACGCTCGATAACCTTCGCATCGTATGCCAATGTGAAGCCATATTACACATTTATGTCGTGTGCCATTGTGAAGGCATGCGGTAAGATCAACATGAGCCAAACAAAGTCTGTGAATGGTTCTAACTTCCAATTTACAGCAATCACTTTTATACAAAAAATACACTCAATGCGTTTACGGGACAGCTATACCCAAAACTCTGCTATGTCAAGCCTCGGTGGCGGCACTTTGGGTGCACTTCCCGTCTGAGGCTGATGGCATAAGTCACCATGTGCAACGGGCATTCCAGAGTTGTTTTGAACAAAAACACACTCAAAACTGCCTTCTCGTCCAACCGCAGCGAATACGACTGTACCAATACAGCCGGGAAAGTTGTAAATATCAGTTTTTGTGTGTTTTCTGCGTGCTCGGTTCGTTTCAGAATGTGGATAGATGGCGAAAAACTATAAAACTAGAAACCGTCGGACAATGGGTGCTATTGCGGGATGCATTTTGGGTTGAACTCACGGATCATTGTGGTCCGCAGGTTTATGTGGTTTGTTTTGACATGAACGCGTTAAAACCGTCAAGTTGACCGTACCCCCTGCTTACCATTCTCAGTGTGTATTCAGGTTCAAATGACCGTCTGATCGTTCAAGTTGTCGCCTACTCTCAAACTCGTTCAAACTGTAGTCTGCTCGTTTAAGCGGCAAACGAAGAGAGACCGAAAGTTATGGTAAGAACTATCTGCACTAAGTTCAGCCCTCGAAGTACTTCTAAGTTTGGGCGTTGTTTCAGGTACGTAGGCTCGGTGTAAGCAATATATACAGTGAGGCGTTGACCATAGTTAGCAGTGGCCATCACCGACCTGCAATGCCTGATTCACTTGGTGCGATTCTGCTTCCGATTTTCAATCTTGATGTCGAACATCGCACGTACCGTTCACGCTTTTGCAGCGCGAGTGACATCGCGACTGAAAGTAGCAACTGAGCATCATCATCTGAAAAGGCTTTCGCCTCCATTCTGCTGCATTCACGCGGAATGAATCGCCACGGATCAGAATATTTACATAAGTTTGGCAATGTAACAAGCCTTGTTAATTTCCCTGAGGCTACAAAAGTAGAAGTACATCGCTAGAAGGACGTAGAATGAACCATTCCTACGCCAAAAGTAACACGGGGGACAGACACCGACTCCGACACCACATTCCATCGGTTTGTTGATGCTGGTAGCGGCACTCACCGCGCGGGCGCCTTCCTTTGTCTAAACTCTGTTGCAGTCGGCGGCAGCGCTCCGAGAGTTCAGGTTCTTCTCCGTTCTCGTCGGACCCTTGGCCACAACCAGTCGCATATGCGCGGCTCCGGTGGTATGCCTCTAGGGGCGCTTTGGTTTGTTTGTACACCTAAGTTCGAGTGTATATGGCCCGTAGACTGTAAATAATTTATCTAGTTTGTTCTGGAACAAAGTTGCTTGGCGATCTTTCGCAAAACTCTGCTGGAGAGGAATGTAGACAGACCTACGATATTCTAGGCGATAAGGCGACAGCATCAAAGAGTGGAATCAATTTGATATACCATCACTAAGAGAACCACCATCACAACATTTCAAAGTCAGTTACAAAATTTCTTGCTTAGATATTTAATAAGTAAATCGGTTTCGATTGTAGTGTAGTAGATTTGTCTTTGTCTCTCTTCCCTTTTTATATATATCTAATATGGCTATATTAGAATCTAATACCTATTAAAAAACCGTCGATGGGGCATAACAGGATTTCTGGTATGTTTTGACGCAGCCTTCAAAAATGTTTGAGGCGCTTGATATGTTTTCGAAGTTTCCTAAGAGGACTGACATACCCTTTATTAATAACTAACGGGTGTAAGAGATCCGTCCATTATTTGGGAGGCCTGTGGGTTAAAATTAACTTTTCGGCTAGTTGGGTAAACACCTTAATTGCAAAATCGCGAAGGACAAGGACCATACAAAGATACGAACAGGGCGAACGCTTACTATCATCCGATAGCCTAATACGTGATAAGAGAAACTCGAGAATTAGAGTAAAAATAAATTAAAATGATAAATGCATTCGTACAAAAATTAAACAATATTGCAAAATTAGCAAAAATATAAACGCCAAATACAAATTGAAAATGAGAGTGATAAAATAATAAAACCAGTCGGATTATGCAAAAAAAAAAAAAAGGTTGAGGTGCTTGGTTTTTTTTGCCGCGCGCAGACTTGCAGCAGCAGAATAAGCCAGAAGGTTCTTGTTTATTCTTGCTGCGAACGTAACTTCTGTCGTTTATCCCTGCTTTTGTTGTTCTAGAAAGTGCGTGTTCACTCTCGCCCCGAGCGCGCTACGCTCGAACCTTCCCCGCCGAATCTTAGAGATAGTGACTCACTCTAGATAAGAGGCCGCCCGGAACCTTGTCGAGTCAGTCTCGCACCAGCGCTCGATCCTGCTGTTTCGGCGACTTCGACGCCCGCGACGCTCTGTTATTATCTTTTGTACTCTTATTTTTGGCACAAGTTCGCCACATTAAACGTTTATTTCCTCCTGTTTATCTATTGTTTTTTGGTCACCACCCGTGACATTTTGGTGGAGGTGCAGGGTACGCATGTCTGTTCAGCGCACCCCACCAACGAGGGCCGCACTGCAAGTCCAACCCCAAGTCTCCGAGGACCCAACGAAGAGAGGACCGAGACCCGATCAAGTCGCCGCAACCTCGGCCTACCCCGGGAACTTGGACCACTGCCGGACCGGGCAAAGAAGCTGTCGAAGCCGACGATGAGCACCACGTCGCAGCCAGACGGAACGCCACCGACGTCCATTGTCTACGCACAGGCCCCACCAAGGACGCCACCGAATTTCAGTGGCAATCTTCATGAAGATTTGGACGACTGGTTGGGCCATTACGAACGCGTCGCACGGTTCAATGGATGGGGTCCTGAGCAGAGCCTGCGAAATGCTTACTTCGCCCTGGAAGGCACTGCACGCACCTGGTTCGAGAACCACGAAGAGTCAATTTCGTCGTGGCAAGACTTCCAGGCGGAACTTCGACGCACATTTGCCAGCCAGCAGCGACGTCAGCGGGCCGAAGAACTTCTTCAAGCAAGAAGCCAAGGGCCAAACAAGAGCGTCACAAGTTTGGTCGAGGACGCTCTGCGCCTCGTGAACCGCGCCGACCCAAACGCTCCTGAAGAGAAGAAGCTGCGGTTCCTGATGCCAGGAGTGAAAGAAACAATCTTCGGAGGCCTTGTGCGGAACCCGCCTATCACAGTCCAAGACTTCATCACCGAGGCAACAAACATCAACGTGCCCTTCAAGGACTCGCCTCCCACTATCAGAGACTTCCTGGCTTCGCTGCCCTCTCGCCATACAGCAGCAACACCCCGGGCATACGCGACATCGTCCGGGACGTCGTCCGGGAGGAAATTAAGAAGCTCCTGCCTGCTACCCACAAGCCGGCTTCAGTGTCAATAGCCGAAGTTGTCCGCGAGGAGGTTCAGCGGGCAATTCAACTGGAGGCTCCTCCCGACGTAGCTCCACCCGAGGAGCCCACCGTGACCTACGCCGCAGTGGCCCGACGGCCACCGCCTCTTCCTCGAGCCTATGTTGCGCCGCCCCGACGTCAGTCTCCTGCGCCGCAGCACGACCGCCGTCGAAACGACCAGGTTCAGTACGCCGCCCAAGAGCGCCGCGCACCTCGGAAGACCGGAGTGTGGCGAACGGCCGACCGACGCCCGCACTGCTACCACTGCGGGGAAGCCGACCATGTGTACCGCCGATGCCCATACCGACGACTCGGGCTGCGCGGATTCCACCCAAACGACCCGCGCCCCCGCTATGGTGAACGCCCTCGGGAGATCGACGATTACTAGCGACGACCTCAGTCACCCGAGCCTGCGTCCCGCCGAGAGTTCCGGTCGCCGTCGCCGCGATGTCCAGCTTCGCACATGCACCGACCCCGACGTGAAAGCCTGTCGCCCCTCGCTCCACGCCGGGGAAACTAGCCGCGGCAACCCCTGGAGGAGGAATTGCCGAAGACGACCGACGCCAAGATCCTCCACGAAAGTCGGAGGGCCCCCACTCGAACGCTAGTAGAGACCGAAACGACGCCCCTGCAGCGGTGTCCAATAACCTAAACGTCGTCATCGACGGCCACGACGCATCAGCACTCGTGGACACCGGAGCAGACTACTCAGTCTTGAGTGGGAGACTCTCCCGCCGCCTTCGAAAAGTCACGAAGCCGTGGGATGGACCTCAAATACGAACCGCCGGAGGGCACCTGATTACGCCGGTTGGGAGATGCACTGCTCGCGTCGAGATCCACGGTGAGACGTGCCCTGTCAAGTTCGTCGTTCTGCAAGACTGTTCGAGGGATGTTATCCTCGGAATGGACTTTCTCTGCAAGTATTACGCCGTCATAGACCTCGGAGAAAACCGGCTGACGCTACGAAAACCCGCTTCATCACCGGAGGAACCCAAAGCGACGTCATCCGCGGTACGAGTCCTCGCAAACCACGTGAAGCTACCACCGCGGTCAAGTGTTTTCGTACCCGTCGGGGTTGATGAGACTTTCTGCGGCGACGTTTTGCTCGAAGGAAGCCTCCAGTTTCTTCTAGGAAGAGGGATCGGCATCGCAAGAGGCGCCGCGGAGCTCCAAGACGGACACACTGTCGCACTCGTAACGAACTTCTGACAGGAGGCCCAGCACCTTACGAAAGGCACCGCCGTGGGTCACGCCGAGGAACTCCCGGACTCAGCCGCAATCGCCGGAATATCAGAAGACCTCTCTTCGTGGCCACCCAAGACAGCGCCGCCTTCGCAGTTTGACATTGACGGAACCCTGCCTACCCGACAACGGAGACAACTCAGCGACCATCTCGCCGAGTTCAATTAGTGCTTCTCCACGTCGTCAAAGGTGCGCCGAACGACCGTCGCAAAACACCGAATTCTCACTGAAGACAACGCGCTTCCTGTCCATCGGTCGCCGTACCGTGTCTCTGTCAAAGAAAGAGAAGTCATCCAGAAGCAAGTCCAAGAAATGCTCGATGACGACATCGCCCAGCCCTCAAGCAGTCCGTGGGCTTCACCGGTAGTCCTAGTGAAAAAGAAAGACGGGACTCTTCGGTTCTGCGTGGACTATCGCCGATTAAACGCCGTAACGAAAGAGGACGTCTACCCGCTGCCACGCATCGACGACACTCTGGACCGGCTGCGCCATGCCCGATACTTTTCGTCGATGGACCTGAAGAGTGGGTACTGGCAGATCGAGGTCGACGAACGGGATCGTGAGAAGACTGCCTTCGTCACGCCGGACGGACTGTACGAATTTCAAGTGATGCCGTTCGGACTGTGCACAGCACCACCGACTTTCCAGCGCGTAATGGACACCGTTCTTTCCGGCTTGAAATGGCAAAGTTGCCTCGTCTATCTCGACGACGTCGTGGTATTCGCAAGCGACTTCGACGAGCACCTGAGACGTTTGCGAGCCGTGCTACAGGCTATCCAGAACGCTGGACTGACACCAAAACCGTCAAAATGTCGGTTCGCTTACGGCAAGCTCAAATTCCTGGGCCATGTCGTGAGTGCTCAGGGTCTAAGCCCTGATCCTGCCAAGACATCGGCTGTTGCCGAATTTCCGAAGCCATCAGAGAAGAAAGCCGTAAGAAGATATCTTGGACTGTGCGCTTACTACAGACGTTTCGTTCGCGATTTTGCCACGATTTCTGCACCGCTCACGCATCTGACAAAGGACGACGTGAACTTCCAGTGGGGGGAGGAGCAAGAACAAGCGTTCAACGAACTGAAGGAAAGACTCCAGTCGCCCTCGACCTTCACAGATCGAGGGTCATCTTTCCTAGCACAGCTGACTCAAGAGGTACTTCGGCTCAGTCACACCAGCCATCGAAGAACAACCGGTTATCACCCGCAGACAAACGGGATAACAAAGGGGCTGAACAAGACCATCGCCGACATGGTATCCATGTGCGTCGACGTGGAGCACAAGACGTGGGACGAGGTGTTGACGTACGTTACATTTGCGTACAACACAGCGGTACAAGAAACCACAGGAATGACGCCGTTCCAACTGGTACACGGCCGGACGGTTACCACGATGCTGGACGCCATGCTGCCTCACGTGCCAACCGATGATGGCAACGACGACGCTCAACTGATCTGTCAACGCGCTGAGGAAGCTCGTCAATTGGCAAGAATCAAGATTCAAGAGCAACAGCGAGTCGACGCACGCCGGTATAACCTTCGTCGCCGGGACGTCCACTTTCAACCAAAAGACCGGGTGTGGGTGTGGACACCGATCCGCCGCCGTGGTCTCAGCGAGAAACTACTGAAGCGCTACTTTGGACCCTACAAAGTGCTTCGTCGACTCGGGGATCTGTACCACGAGGTGATGCCCGATGGAACACGGACTTCATCACGCCGACCTCAACGACCACAAGTCGTCCACGTCGTGCGCATGAAACCGTACTACGCTGGATTGGACTGTGGACATTATGTGTTCCAAATGACTCTTTAGTTTACCGTTATTTCTGTTTGCTTTGTTTTCGGTTTGTGCTGCGTCGGGACGATACGCTTTTAAAGGGGGGAGATAATGCCGCGCGCAGACTTGCAGCAGCAGAATAAACGAGAACGTTCTCGTTTATTCTTGCTGCGAATTTAACGTAACTTCTATCGTTTATCCCTGCTTTTGTTGTTCTAGAAAGTGCGAGTTCATTCTCACCCCGAGCGCGTTACGCTCGAACCTTTCCCGCCGAATCTTCGAGATAGTGACTCACTCTAGATAAGAGGCCGCCCGCGACCTTGTCGAGTCAGTCTCGCCCCAGCGCTCGATCCTGCGGTTTCGCCGACTTCGACGCCCACGACGCTCTGTTATTATCTTTTGTACTCTTTTATTTTTGGCACAAGTTCGCCACATTAAACGTTTATTTTTTCCTCTTTATCTATTGTTTTTTGGTCACCACCCGTGACACTTTATCGGAGAGTGATATTAATGTTCAGCTAATGCACGTGTCTCCTTTCTCTATTATGGTTTTTGCATCAAAAATTTCTCCGGATTTATTGCTCCCAAGCGATTGAATTGTTTAGGTTGATTAAATAGAAAAGTGCATTTACTTTCTCTGACATGAATGGCTAGGTGTCTTGATGGTGACGAATGCAGGGAAACGTCATGCTATCGTAGCCGTGTATTAACGAAGCCCTCAGATTGACTAAAGTATATATATATATATATATATATTTCTTTAATTTTATCATTTATGTTCGGTTTAAGAGTAAACACAAATCTTATAGATTAAAAGGCTTGGTACGCTATCTCCGAATGACTGTCGATGATTTTGTAAACGAAGTCACCAATATCCAGCGCGCACTGACGGCCCGAGCAAGCCATTACCACCTACTCGCCGGCGCGCCCAGTGCTGCAGCCGTCGCAGCTTCCCTACTGTACTTGAATACATTCAGTGTCGACAGCCTTCGGCAGATCGTCCGAGACATCGTTCGGGAAGAGCTCCGCAAGGTCCTACTTGCTGCAGAACGCCCATCCTCACCTCGCTCGCCGAGGTCATCCAAGAGGAGGTGCACCAAGCCTTACAGCACGACACTCCCTTCACCGTAGCAACACAGGACGAGGCAGCTTTAAGCTACGCCGCAATGGTCCGACGAGCGCTGCCAGCGGGGCGTACGTACATGGCGCCTCCCCGACGCAAACCTCTAGCGCCGCAGCACTTTGACGCAAGCAAGATCGGTCGCGCGTTCGCCCACAATCAGCTGCGATAAGGAAGACCGACGTGCGGCGGACGGCCGACCGGCGACCACTGTGTTACCACTGTGAGGAGGCTGACCACGTCTACCGGAGCTGCCCATACCACCAAATGGGCGTACGAGGGTTTGTGGCAAAGGACCCTCGTCCAAAATACGGCGAACGCCATCGTGACATCGAGGAATACCTCCCTCGCCCTGCGTCACCAGCGCCAACAGTGCCACGAGATTCCCGTTCTCCATCTTCCCATCGTTCCGCATCGCCTTTCCGTCGGTCCCGCCGTGACAGCCTGTCTCCCATTTCCCGCCGGAAAGAGTAAGCGCGGCAACTACCGAAAAAAAAGTTGTTGTTGACGGACGACGTAAAGAGCCTCCTCGAACGCCGGACCGCTCCCACTTTCCCGACGCCACGCATCGCACCGACGCCACGCATCGCACCGACGCCCCTGCAACAGTGTCCAACAGCCTAAACGTTGTTATCGACGGCCTCGACGCATCGGCACTCGTGGACACGGGAGCAGACTAGTCGGTCTTGAGTGGGGAGGCTCCCTCGCTGCCTGCGAAAAGTGACAACGCCGCCGGGAAGGCCCTCAAATACGAACCGCCTGTTGGCACCTCATCACACCAGTCGGGAGATGCACTGCCCGCGTTGAGATCCGTGGTAGACGTGCCCTGTAAAGTTCGTCGTTCTGCAAGAGTGTGGGATGGGCGGCATCCTCGGAATGGACTTTCTCTGTGAGTATGGCGCCGTCATCGACCTCGGAGATACCCGGCTGACGCTACGAAAACCTGCTCCACCACCGGAGGAACCCAAAGCGACGTCATCCGCTGTCCGAGGCCTCGCAAGCCGCGTGAACTTACAGCCGCGGTCGATATTTTTTTTTAACAGTCGGGATTATTGAATCTTTCTGCGGCTAAGTTCTGCTTGAAAAAAGCCTTCAGTTGCTTGTATGCTTGTAAGAAGAAGAATAAGAGTGTCAAGAGGAGTAGCTGAACTTCAAGATGGGCACGCTGTGGCCCTCGTGAAGAACTTTCGACAAGAAACGTAGCACATCACTAAAGGCGCAGCTGTGGGCCATGTCGAGGAAGTCCGAAATTCCGCCGAAATCGCCGCGATCACTGAAGAATCATCACCGCCTTAGCAAAACTTTTCGTCGCCAGCGCAGTTCGACATTGACCCCATGGTTCCAGGCCCAAAACTGCGGCAGCTGAGTGATCTCCTCGCCGAATACAGCGACTGCTTCGCGACGGCGTCGAAGGTGCGCCAAACCACCGGTCCGAAGCATCGCCTCTTTGCCGGGGAGGACGCCCTCCCTGTGCACCCATCACCATACTGGGTCTCCATAAAAGAACAGGAGGTCATCCAGCAGCAAGTGAAAGAAATGCTGAACGACTACATAATCTAGCCTTCAAGCAGTCAGTGGGCCTCTCCAGACGTACTGGTTAAGAAAACAATTGCGCTGGCTTAGCTCGGCTATGCCAGCATATACGTAGCGTGAGCATATGCGCACAAATGAGAGGCGCTATCAAGCGGCTACGGTGCAGCGTCAGACTCGGCTACTGCGCAACGGAGGCGCACAGCTGGGCAGCGGCGGCGCCAGTGCGTCTGCCGCGGCTATGACGTCGCTCCTCTGGAATGCGCAGACCGGCGAGGCGTGCGCGGCGGCGGTGAAGCGCGCGGCGGAGGCGGCTCTGGCGCGCCGGCTGTGGGCCGTGTGACGTCACTGCTCCTCGCGCTTGCGCAGCACGGCTCTGTGGGAGCCACGCGAAACTGCTCAACCTCGGCCAGTGTAGCTCACGCTACAAAAGGGCGGAACGCTCTGGTTCTGCGCGGGCTACCGGCAGCTGAAGTCTATCACAAAGGATGATGTCTACATCCCCCCCCCCCCCCTCATAGACGACACGCTAGACCGCCTGCGCCACCCTCGATATTTTTCCTTAATGGACCTGAAGAGTGGCTCCTGGCAGATCGAAGTCGACGAGCGGGACCGAGAGAAGACAGCCTTCGTCACGCCGGATGGACTGTACAAGTTCAAGGTGATGCCCTTTGGACTATGCACGGCACCAGGAACTTTACAGCGTGTCATGAACACCGTCCTGGCAGGTCTAAAATGGCAGAGCTGTCTCGTCTACCTCCACGACGTCTTAGTGTTTTCCGGTGACTTCGACGAGAACGTCCGACGACTCTGACCTGTTCTTCAAGCCGTACAGACTGCCGCGCTCACCCTTAGGACGTCAAAGTGCCGGTTCGCCTATGACGAACTGAAGTTCCTAGGCCTCGTGATTAGTGACGAAAGCGTTCGCCCAGACCCAGAGAAGACTCGCGCCGTCACAACGTTTCCAGTGCCGACAGACAAGAAGGCTGTGAGAAGGTTCTTTGGACTATGTGAATACTATAGGCGCTTCGTTCGGGATTTCGCAAGGATTTCCGCACCGCTCACAAACATTTTAAAGGACGCCGAGAAGTTCGAATGGGCCGTGGGGCATTCGACGAGCGGAAGTGACGTCTCCAGACTCCTCCTGCTCTTGGATATTTCGATGAGGATGCGGAAACCGAGATCACACGAACGCGAGTAACGCTAAACTTTGCGCGGTACTGGTTCAAGTGCAAAAAAGCACCGAGCGAGTTATCGGCTACGCAAGTCGGCCACTGTCGAAAGCGGTTAAATATTACTCCACGACTGTGAAAGAATACCTCGCGGTCGTGTGGGCGATCACGAAGTTTCGTCTGTACTTGTACAGGAGCCCGTTCCACGTAGTCACGGACCACCACTCGCTCTGCTGGCTTGCGAACCTCAAGGACCCATCCGGACACCTCGCTCGATGGAGTCTCACTCTTAGAAAAAAGGGGACCAAGAGGAGTTAACAGACCGCCTCTGCCACCTTCCTCCAGGCCAGGGGGGGGGGGGGGGGGGGAACGCTCCGCTTGTTACCTCCTCAGGCGTAGCAGACACTAGCACCCCCTATTAAGAATGCGTTGCTACAAGGTGAAGTTTACCGTGAAGGAGCAGCAACGAGGTAAATACTACCTCCCAGAGGGTTCACTTCTGTCCGGGCGCTGCGATTGGCCGCGGAAAGATGCAAACGAGTTCGCTAATTGGTCTCCTCATATGACACGTCATTCTTCGCGCATGCGTGGGCGAGCGCCTGCCCGGTGCCGAGCGCGTTCCCCGCCGACGCTCCCCTCCCCTCGGGTCATAACGGTCTTTCTTCTCGAACGTTCGACGGAGGCGTCCCAGCGTAGAAACGTTCTTTATTGTTCTGTTCGGCTCAGTCACTTCTTACGAAGTCACCGAGAGCGCTGCATTGACCTCAGTCGAAGATCCAAGGTTGGAAATGCTCTGCCCGGGGGACATTTGGCTTCGGTTCTGACTAGAGGCCGGATGTTTAGGCACTAAGAGATCCACTTTTAGGTGCCTATAAAAGGCACGAAAAACTTTGTAATAGGCATTTATAGGCGCAATCAGTTTTTATTCACAGGGTGTTCCTGAGGCTTTCAGGGCCTCTGCTATTCAAACAAATACAGAATAAAGTAGTACAATATGCATTACAATTTCATTTGTCCAACATTCGAGAAAAAAAAAGTCGACTCAAGCCCGCACCGGTACTAAGCCGTCCCATGCTGTACATAGTCCAAATAGAAACAATGGGGAAAATCATGAAAACAACAGCAAACAAGCACCATTTTAAGATTCTTGGGTTAAAACTTCTGCCTCTTTTCCCTTAGAACCAGTTTGTACGCCGAAAAAGAGCGTTCTACGTCAACTGATGTGAGCGGGACGTACTTGTACTTAGGAATAATCAATGCTTCCACACCCTCTGGTACCCTGGAGTGCTCCCCGGTGAGAACCTTCGAGGCTCCTTTGAGTACAGAAAACCCACTATTTTCGCTCAAGACGGACTGTAGCTTTGAACGAACCTGTACAGCAGCGGGGCCTGCGGGGACGGCATCGACTCGTTCTTGTACCTTCGAAATGAGCCGATGTTCCGAGCCAGAGTTTCGCCAGTACTTTCGAGGCTCTTGATTGCGTCCGCCAGAAACGTGAAATTGGAGCACAAATACGCCAGGTCACCTTCGAGAGTGTCTTCGCGCGGGACATCTTGAGCCTTTCTGGCTGAGACACTATCGTCTGCTGGAAACCCGTTAATGACCATCTTCACACCAGCAAAGTTAGTGCTGTAATACTCTACAGCTTTAAGCCACGTTCCCCATCGCGTCAATATGGGTTCTGGTGGAAGAGGTACCACTGGTAGCTGTTCCTTAAATGCACAAACATGAGACGGTGACTTAAGGAACAGAGACTTCACAGCAGCAACGAGATTGTTTACATGCTTGAAGTGTTTTCTTAGCTCTTCGCAAACACGGTGAATGCCGTGGGCGAGACGGGTTTCGTGCAACATTCGCGGGTAGAAAGCCTTCAGGAGTAGGGCAGCTTTGTGCATATAAGCCGCCGCATCCGTGTAAAGTAGCAACACCCTGCTGTCTTCCACTCCAGTTGGGTATAGTACCTTCAAGGACGTGTTAACAAAGTACGCCATGTTCTCCTCATTTTTTCTCTCTAGCGTCTTGGAGCACGCAAGAAAAGGCGTTGTTCTCTCGTCTGCTACGAGCTTCCCACTACGAGGTGCGCGACAAAACGTCCAGTCGCATCTGTCTTTTCGTCTACGGAGACCCAAATGCACGAGTCCCCAAGTTCATCTCTGATTTTCTTCAATGTTTCCTCGTACATGGGCCGCAGGTAGTTCTTGCGCAGAGTCGACTCGGACGGTGCGGTGTGACTGGAGTATTTTTGTAAGAATTTTTTGAAAACTCGATTTTCTACTTTCGCCCACGGAATATTTGCGGCGACTAAGGTTTCGCACAAGTCTGCGTAGAATGCGTTCTTCTTTCTATCCGTGAGGTTTTCTCTCAAAAATGACTGCTTAGACGTTGAGGGCACGTTGCGCTTTGCGTTCGCTTGATGTCCCGCTGTTTTTTCGTGTTGTGCCAGGTGGCATTTCTTCTCGCATGGAATCTGTGAAAAAACAACATTACGATATATAGTAAAGCGTAGTGCACCGTCCTGAGCGGGGATGGCTTTAAGAAATATCTTCTTAATACCTCTAAATATACCGACACTGTAAATATATGAGTATTTTTTTATGGTGAAGAGGCCTACTAATTGTGTAAGTTTGTTTAGCATCAGAGCACACAGCTGCCATACGCTCCGCTGCCAAAGCTCACTCTTGCGAGATTATCTCCCGCTTAGGTAATAGGGCGCAGGGCTATTGGGTGAACTACGGCTGGTGCCCAAATTGGGTGTGTGCTGTTTATGGGGGCATCGTGAGATCCTGCATGATTCATCTCTCTAGAGTTGGTTTGCCGATTATGTCGCGCAAGATAAGGGGTATTTCAATTGCCTCGCCCCCAGCGCGAGTTTAAACAGTACACGCCCAACCAAAGCATGACGGGAGGCAACAAGCACGCACTGAAGATCAGTAATGAGATAGAAAGACACTGCGTTTTGTCTTGTTACTGAGTATAGTTAGTTTATTAATTAAAACTTCAATTAGCGTCAAGAAGTTTGTGTGACTCCTTTTGGTGGTCCTTCTCCAGGACGTCACGGAGATAAATTTTTTCCCGAGTCACCTTGCGAACGGTCCTGTAATGGCAGATATGGTAACTTCAAATATTCTTTCTGCTTGGTCTTTGAATATTGCGCGTACTGTTTAATCCGCGCGATCCTAATATCACGGGAACAATGTCGCTTTTCTCACTGTGACGTCACGGAGACAACGCAGCAACCAATCAGCACGCTGCAACTACAGCAACGGTTGTACTCGTTCTCGGGGATAATACATTTCGAAAAAGATTGTGACTGGTATCCGTCAAATAAAAAAATACTCACAGTGTTTTTGGAGGGTCATGCCGCCAGGATTCAGGAAACTCCTGTATTACAAATATATGTGCCTGTCTCGGCCGCGGGGGGAGGAAGACACAGTTTTGTAGAGGCTTGTGGAATTTGCACAGGAAATCCTTCACCAACCCATAGACATGTATAGATTTCATTGAATAAATATATCTACATCATCTCTTCATTGAAGATGCGGGTGTTTTTCTTGGTCTATATTATATGAGCAAATGGCGTCTTCGCGATTAGAAAATGTTTTAGCGGAGAACGTTTTGCGAATGCCATTTTAGCGAATAGGCTGCTTTTCGGCGGTGGCGAGCTAGGCTTTTAAACTGGCGCAGTTACCCCTCGCTGTCGATCAGGGGAAACGAAGCTGCCATTCGCTACAGCGTCATTCTATCAAACGTCGTGGTTTCGTTTTCAATCGCTAAATCGTCGTTCGATAAAGCTTTGGTTTTCTCCGAAACAAGGTACCTAAGGGTGTCTTCTTACCTGCTTTCCACACGGTTGACAGAAGACCATATCCCCGTCGGTCGAGTAGCAAAGGGAATGTTTGGTCCATTGCCGAATCAGCACGCTCTTTGAGACCTTTCTTTTTGGCATTTCTAAGCAGCTTCAGGCAGCCGAAAGCGAAGAGCAGCAAACCGCAAACTACCGGACACACGTCAGAGACCGACGCGCACACGAAAGGAGCAAACCGCGGCTGCCGCGGCTTCCTATTTCCTTCACCTCAGAGGTAGGCTGACACACACGCATGCGCACATACACAAGCATAGAGACGCACGCGCTCGCTCACTTAAAAAAAAAAAAGCTTTCCGGTGGGCATTACGTTCCGTTTCCCGATCCTCCGATGAACCGCAGCGATCAGGACGAGCCATCCCAGCCAATCCAGTATTACGAGGATGTCAGTGGAGCTTCCATTTCGGCGGAGCGACACGCGGAGAGCCCTGGTCACATGCAACTTTCCCAGCGCTGGACTGGCTGGGACGCTCCCAGCATCCACTTTGGTCCATTTAGGGCGAAACGGAGTACATCAGCCAGATACAGACTTCCAGCCTCCAGGCAGCTCGCGGGCTCCACACCCTCCAGATATGTTAAAACAACGAACCCGCTTCTCTCGGGGGAAGCGAGATGGGGGAAAGCAAAGGGGCGGCAAGAAATAGAAAGAAAGACGACGCGTGGGGAAGGGCGGGAAAGACCTTCTACTAGAAGGAAGGCACAGTTTGCGCCTTGGCTTACAGGCATGAAGAAAAAAACAACGATGTTTGTGCTGGATCTCGGGACAGAGATTGGAGCAGCCTGTTGCCATGCGTCGCAGCAGGATGAAATATAGTTTGCTTGAAATGAAAACTAAACCGAGCAAGTCATTTTGGGGTAGCGAAGCAAACAAAAATCCGAACTAGTCATTTATAGGCGGGAAACGGTAATTTAGGCTCAAACGCTGAAATAGGCATTTATAGGCACGATAAAACCACTCTTGAAACGCTTCTTAACTCAAGATTCATGCTCATATATAGAAAAAGCACGATAGGGACCAAAGGAACAAAATAGGCATCTGCCTAAAGATCCGGCCTCTAGTTATGACGACCCCGGGAAGGCGACCCCCGTCTTCCTTAGACAAAGGGGTGGCGGATATGTTTTCTCGTTCGAAGGCGTCTAGCGTTCGATGAAATTATTGTGTGACGCGAACACAGACACGGTTTAGGCCATCAAAGTTCATAAGAAGCGGGAACTAGAATGACTGTCGCTTGCACTAGCGCGTATTTGGAAGATTGACATACGCTAACCAGCGGCGTAGCCTGGAGCTTTTCCCGGTGTATGTGTGTGCGCGTAGAGGAAGGGAAGAGAGTGCCGGCCGGCGAGCCTAAAGCCGGGCGGCCGGGCAACAAGGCGCCTTTAGGGAGCCTTCATGTGCGCTTTGTTAGGGCGATACCACCCTTTGTAATACCACTCGCCGACAAACCAGCAGCCATTTTGGTCCTCGGCGATAATCCGTGGGCTTATAACCCTCCCGGAAACAAGCACCTTATCTCACAAGTTCGGAGCAGCGTTGTGGAACCCATGGAGGGGGATTAGCATTTCCCCCGTCGGATGGGACGACCGATGGACACAAAGGCCACTTTCCGTCGCACGGGGAAACAAGGAGGAACAAAATGGCAGTAGACGAGGGTGTGGCAAAGGGAAACAGGCAGTTAGCCTCACCCTATGCGAAGCGCACATGAAGGCACCCTAGACGCCTTGTGAATCGAGGGTTGCCTACGCTTAAGGCGCGTTCACACCGACATTGCGATCTAGTCGTGCGGTCACTCTTATCGGAAAAGCGAGCCTCGCGGGAAAAAAGCGACTCGATTTCAGCTGTCATTTGCTGACCTGACTTTTTGCGATGCGATTTAGTCGCGGAGTGCCTGAGCCAATCAACGGCGTTCGGAGTGAGCGTTTTCGAGAAAAGACTCGCCAACGAAGGCGTTGGACTTTTTCATGGCGCACGCGAGTGTGACTATCTAATTCTTTTGCGATGCGATCTAGTCGCATCGCGCGACTGCTTACGTCGCCGGTGTGAATGCCCTTTTAGAACTAGAAGGGCTAGGAGGTTTTCTCTTTTTGGGGCCTTTGGTGTACCGGGTCCGACGTTAACTTGAGGATCTGCTAAAACATTTGAAACTCTCATAAGATTGTTGTTGTTGTTCTTTTAGGAGAGCAGGAGTCGATCAGGTTTCACTGGCGGCACCGGCCAACCGGCGTGATTAATTCTCAACGTCGTTGATACTTGTAAAAGTAAGTGTTAAGCACTGATTTTTAATATCAATGATTTTTTGTTCTGTGTTTTAATTTAGCGAGGTTCAACAAAGATTTTTGTAAAACGTCACGTTACCTTGAAATAGCGAATATAAATGTCGGAGCTAATTATTCGTGTGCTTCACAAATATTAATAGTAGTAAATTACAAAATAAGGTCATTAAGTTGTTTCCGGCATGGAGACTAGCAGTTATATTGTCACGGTTGGTGACCAAAAGAAAACAGGAAATAAACAGGGAGAAATAAACGTTTAATGTGGCGAACTTGTGCCGAAAATAAAGAAGGAAACAGAAGAAAGCTGAGCGTCGCGGGCGTCAAAGTCGGCGTGTCAGCAGAATCGAGCGCTAGGGCGAGACTGACTCGACAAGGTCGCGGGCGGCCTCTTATCTAGAGTGCGCCGCTATCTCGAAGATTCGGCGAAAGCGGTTCGAGCGTCCCGTG
Source organism: Ixodes scapularis (assembly GCF_016920785.2). Classification (NCBI taxonomy): domain Eukaryota; kingdom Metazoa; phylum Arthropoda; class Arachnida; order Ixodida; family Ixodidae; genus Ixodes; species Ixodes scapularis. Next base: position 8,982,206 of record NW_024609879.1, read on the forward strand.
ATCGGGGCGAGAATGAACACGCACTTTCTAGAAAACAAAAGCAGGGATAAATGATAGAAGTTACGTGCGGTACATGAATAAACGGGAACTTTCTGGAGGACCGTGACCGAGCGTTGCTTTCTCAGCCTTGCGCGCGGCATTACTCCCCCCTTTAAAAGTGCATCGCCCCGATGCAGTGTAAAACAAATCAAAATAAAAAAAGAACGATAAACTAAAGAGTCTTTTGGAGCACAAAAGGTCCACAGTCCTATCGAGCGTAGTACGGCTTCAGGCGCACGACGTGGACGACCTCAGGTCGTGGTGGGCGGCGTGACGATGTTCGTGTTCCGTCGGGCATCACCTCGTAGTTCAGCTCGCCGAGGCGACGAAGTACCTTGTATGGTCCAAAGTACCGTTTCAGCAGTTTCTCACTGAGGCCGCGGCGACGGATGGGCGTCCATACCCACACCCTATCTCCGGGCTGGAAGTGGACGTCCCTGCGACGAAGGTTGTAGCGGCCGGCGTCGACGCGTTGCTGGTCTTGAATCAGGAGTCGGGCGAGCTGGCGAACTTCTTCGGCGCGTTGAGCAACCGCCTGGGCGTCGTCGCTCTCGTTGTCAGATGGCTCATGGGGCAGCATGGCGTCCAGCATGGTCGTTACCTTCCGACCATGTACCAGCTGGAAAGGGGTGAATCCAGTGGTCTCTTGAACCGCCGTATTGTAGGCGAACGTGACGTAGGGCAGCACCTCGTCCCACGTCTTGTGCTCTACGTCGACGTACATAGAGATCATATCGGCGATTGTCTTGTTGAGTCGCTCCGTCAGCCCGTTGGTCTGCGGGTGGTACGCAGTTGTACGACGATGGCTGGTGTGACTGAGTCGGAAGATTTCTTGGGTCAGTTGTGCCATGAACGATGATCCGCGATCTGTAATCAGAACTTCTGGAGCGCCGTGCCGGAGGACGATGGACTCAATGAAAAACTTGGCAACTTCCACAGCAGTCCCTGAAGGAAGAGCTTTCGTTTCGGCGTACCGCGTGAGATAATCTGTGGCGACGATGATCCAGCGGTTCCCCGACGTCGAAGGCGGAAAAGGACCAAGTAGATCCATTCCGATCTGCTGGAAGGGTGTAGTTGGAGGAGAAATGGGCTGCAGAAGTCCGGCCGGCCTCGTCGGCGGTTTCTTGCGTCGCTGGCACTCGTGGCATGATCGTGTGTATAGGTGGACGGTCTTGGGGAGCTTCGGCCAGTAATACTTTTCACGAATACGGGCCAGTGTTCCGCTGTAACCAAGGTGTCCGGATGTCGGGTCGTCGTGGCAGGCTTGGAAGATCTCCCCTCGAAGGTCGGTCGGGATTACCAGCAGCCACGGCGAGTTGTTGTTCCCGAAGTTCTCTTTGTAGAGTACACCTTGTCGGATGGCGAAGGTCGGCAGTACTCGTGAGAAGACACGTGGCACGGTACTCCTGCCCCCTTCCAGGTGCTCGATTAATGCGCGCAGCTCAGGATCGTCCCGTTGACGTCGTGCCATATCGTCGGTGTTCACTGCTCCTAGGAAGCACTCGTCTTCATTGTCGTCGCTGCAGCCGGAAGGGGTTTCGACGGGGGCTCTGGACAGGCAGTCGGCGTCGCTGTGCTTGCGGCCTGACTTATAGACCACTGTCATGTTGAACTCTTGTAGTCGAAGACTCCATCGAGCAAGGCGTCCTGACGGGTCCTTCAGGTTCGCAAGCCAGCAGAGCGAGTGGTGGTCCGTGACTACACGAAACGGGCTCCCGTACAAGTACGGACGAAACTTCGTTATTGCCCAGACGACCGCAAGGCATTCTTTCTCAGTCGTGGAGTAATTTTTCTCCGCCTTGGACAATGTCCGACTTGCGTAGGCGATGACTCGCTCGATGCCTTCTTGCACTTGGACTAGTACTGCGCCCAGTCCCGCGTTACTTGCGTCCGTGTGAATTTCTGTTTCCGCATCCTGGTCGAAATGTCCAAGCACAGGAGGAGTCTGGAGTCGTTGTTTCAGTTCGTCGAATGCCTGCTGTTGCTCCTCGGCCCATTCGAACTTCTCGGCGTCCTTCGTGAGATTCGTAAGTGGTGCGGAAATCCTTGCGAAATCCCGAACGAAGCGTCGATAATAGGCACAAAGTCCAAGGAATCTTCGCACGGCCTTCTTGTCTGTCGGCGCTGGAAATGCCGCGACGGCGCGAGTCTTCTCGGGGTCTGGGCGGACGCCTTCGTTACTAACCACGTGGCCAAGGAACTTCAGTTCGTCATAGGCGAACCGGCACTTTGACGGCTTGAGTGTGAGTCCGGCGGTCTGAATGGCTTGAAGAACAGCTCGGAGTCGTCTCAAGTGCTCGTCGAAGTCAGCTGAAAATACTACGACGTCGTCAAGGTAGACGAGACAACTCTGCCACTTCAGCCCTGCCAGCACGGTGTCCATGACACGCTGGAAAGTTGCTGGCGCCGTGCATAGTCCGAAGGGCATCACCTTGAACTCGTACAGTCCATCCGGCGTGACGAAGGCTGTCTTCTCTCGGTCCCGTTCGTCGACCTCGATTTGCCAGTAGCCGCTCTTCAGATCCATCGATGAAAAGTATCGAGAGTGGCGCAGCCGGTCTAGAGTGTCGTCGATGCGGGGGAGTGGGTAGACGTCTTTCTTCGTAACCGTGTTGAGCTGCCGGTAGTCCACGCAGAACCGAAGAGTTCCGTCCTTCTTCTTAACCAGCACGACTGGAGAGGCCCATGGACTGCTTGAAGGTTGGATTATGTCGTCATTCAGCATCTCTTGAACTTGCTGATGGATCACCTCCCTTTCCTTAGCGGAGACTCTGTACGGCGATCGATGCACAGGGCGCGCGTCGTCCTCGGTAACGATGCGGTGCTTGGCAACCGCGGTCTGGCGCATCTTCGACGACGTCGCAAAGCAGTCGCGGTATTCGGCGAGGAGGTTAGCCAGCTGACGCCGTTTAGGGTCCGGAAGCTTAGGGTCAATGTCGAGCTGCGCTGGCGACGTGCTGTCTTGCTGGGGCGGCGAGGATTCGTCAGTAATCGCGGTAATTTCGGCGGGGTTTCGGAGTTTCTCGATGTGGCCCACGGCTGCACCTTTTGTGAGGTGTTGCGTTTCGTTTCGGAAGTTCGTCACGAGGGCCACAGTCCGCCCGTCCTGAAGTTCCGCTACTCCCCTTGCGACGCCTATGCCTCTTCCCAGGAGCAATTGGAGGCTTCCCTCGAGAAGAACTTCGCCACAGGAAGCTTCATCGATCCCGACAAGTACGAAAACACTCGACCGCGGTGGTAGGTTTACGTGGTTTGCGAGGACTCGGACCGTGGGTGACGTCGCTTGGGGTCCCTCCGCTGGTGGAGCAGGTTTTCGTAGCGTCAGCCGGTTTGTTCCGAGATCGATGACGGCGCCATACTCGCAGAGAAAGTCCATTCCGAGGATAACGTCCCTCGAACAGTCTTGCAGAACGACGAACTTGACAGGGCACGTTTCACCGTGGATGTCGACGCGAGCAGTGCCTCTCCCGACTGGTGTGATGAGATGTCCTCCGGCGGTTCGTATTTGGGGTCCTTCCCACGGCGTCATGACTTTTCGAAGGCGGCGGGAGAGCCTCCCACTCAAGACTGAGTAGTCTGCTCCGGTGTCCACGAGTGCCGATGCGTCGAGGCCGTCGATCACAACGTTCAGGTTGTTAGACACCGATGCAGGAGCGTCGTTGTGATGCTTGGGGTCGGGAGAGTGGGTGCGCTCCGTCGTTCTTGGAGGCTCTTTACGTCGGTTGTCTTCGGCAACTCCACCTCCAGGGGTTGCCGCGCCTAGTTTCCCCGGTGAGGAGCGAGGGGTGACAGGCTTTCACGTCGGGGTCGGTGCATCGGCGAAGCTGGACGTCGGGGCGATGGCGACCGGAACTCTCGGCGGGACGCAGGCTCGGGGGACTGGGGTCGTCGCAGGTACTCGTCGATCTCCCGAGGGCGTTCACCATACCGGGGGCGCGGGTCGTTTGGGTGGAATCCGCGCAGCCCGAGTCGTCGGTATGGGCATCGGCGGTACACATGGTCGGCTTCCCCGCAGTGGTAGCAGAGCGGGCGTCGGTCGGCCGTTCGCCACACATCGGTCTTCCGGGGTACACGGGGCTCCTGGCTGGCGTACTGGGGCTGGTCGTCGCGGCGTCGGTCGTGCTGCGGCGCAGGAGACTTGCGTCGGGGCGGCGCGACATAGGCGCGAGGAGGAGGCGGTGGCCGTCGGGCCACTGCGGCGTAGGTCACGGTGGGCTCCTCGGGTGCAGCTACGTTGGCAGGAGCCTCCAGTTGAATTGCCCGCTGAACCTCGTCACGGACAACTTCGGCTATTGACACCGAAGCCGGCTGGTGGGTAGCAGGCAGGAGCTTCTTAATTTCCTCCCGGACGACGTCCCGGATGATCTGGCGAATGCTGGAGATGCTGGAGCCAAGGTCGCAAGCGGACGGCGGAACCGCGCTGACGCCGGGTAGCCTCTGGTAGTGGCTGGCTCGGGATTGCAGTGCACGCTCAATGTTCGTCGCCTCGGTTACAAATTCTTGAATCGTCGTCGGTGGGTTGCGTACGAGGCCACCGAAAATGTCGTCCTTCACGCCGCGCATCAGGATACGCAGCTTCTTTTCCTCGGTGGACTGAGGGTCGGCGCGGCTGCTCAGGCGGAGGACGTCTTCAACGAAGCTGGTTACCGTTTCGTTGGGCCCTTGAGTTCGTACTTGAAGGAGGTCTTCCGCTCGCTGTCGTCGTGTCTGGTTCGTGAATGTCTCCTTCAGGCCAGCGGTACAGGTGTCCCACGACGTAAGCGACGCCTCGTGGTTCTCGAACCACTGCCTCGCGGTACCCTCCAAGGAGAAGTAGAGGTTTTGGAGGCGCTGCTCAGTGGTCCATCCATTATGGCGTGCTACACGTTCGTAGTGCAGGAGCCAGTCCTCTACGTCTTCGTGGGTCTCGCCATGGAAGGTCGTCGGGGTTCGCTGGGCAACAGGCAGGTAGACGACGGCGGCGGCGGTCGGGGACTGCGATTGCTGGTCGTCCATCGTCGGCCTCGTAGGCTGCCTGGTCCTGGGTGGCAGAAGTCCGTATTCCGGGTGTAGACCTTGGGTTCGGCGACTGGTCCGAGTTTCAGGTTCCGCGTTGAGTGGTCTTGTCACAGGGCTTGGAATCGGGCTTGCACTGCGGGCCCCGGGAGGGGAACGCAGTACGGGCATGCGGTACCCCGCACCTCCACCAAAATGTCACGGTTGGTGACCAAAAGAAAACAGGAAATAAACAGGGAGAAATAAACGTTTAATGTGGCGAACTTGTGCCGAAAATAAAGAAGGAAACAGAAGAAAGCTGAGCGTCGCGGGCGTCGAAGTCGGCGTGTCAGCAGAATCGAGCGCTAGGGCGAGACTGACTCGACAAGGTCGCGGGCGGCCTCTTATCTAGAGTGCGCCGCTATCTCGAAGATTCGGCGAAAGCGGTTCGAGCGTCGCGTGATCGGGGCGAGAATGAACACGCACTTTCTAGAAAACAAAAGCAGGGATAAATGATAGAAGTTACGTGCGGTACATGAATAAACGGGAACTTTCTGGAGGACCGTGACCGAGCGTTGCTTTCTCAGCCTTGCGCGCGGCAATATTGTTGTCTTGGCATTTTCTTTTGCGTGTGATCAGGCATTTCTAAAAGTCTGATCATTCAGTAGGCGAGTTAAATATGGCTCAAGTTTTCACTACTTGAAGTTGATTGAATATATTTCTTTCGTCAAGCAGCAACGTTATAGGCTGATTTCATCCGGGCTACTGGATACCTGCTACCTTTGACTCATCTCGTGACAGTTCTTAACACTGTTTACTGCAGGTAAGCGTAGCCGGATATTTTATTTTGATGTTCTTGCTCGCATTTGGGCACTTGAAATGAGGCTCTTGATTTTTATATTTTCTTTGTCTGTGTGGTGTTCGTCCATTTTCCAGAGGAAATTGAGTGTATACTCCGAGTAAATAAATTTGAGTAATACATGTAAGGCGCTTGAGTGTGTCTTTTTCGGCGTGTTCTTTTTTTTTGTGTGTTTTCGTCCTTGTGCTGATCTTCTCATGTCTAAATAAAATATACATTCAATTTTAATCTAGCAAAGCACTTCGGCAAAAATATTTCCATAATTGCCGAAGTTCGGCAGTAAGGATTGGCGGTCATGGGAGTCGGGTGTGGTGCTGAGAAGCTAATGTGATGCAGCGCTCTGTGGTGTATGTCCTTCCTCTGTCCTTCTCTTAAGTGTAATGATGTTTCTTTTTGTTTTTTTCACGTACAATACCAACTCGCCCAACAATCAGCGCTTGTCAATATAACTTGCTACAGTAGTTGTACCCCTTTCACTAAGATCTGAGAGTTAAATAAGAAAATCGGGGGGACAAATTTAAACATGACCGGTCAATACAAAGTGCTTACTAATCTACGATTACCACCCGCCAGGGATGGGCAAAATACATGCAAATATGTATCGAAATACAAATACAAAATACTTCGTCAAAACAGTATTTAATTACAAATCTAATTACGTTTCCAAAAAAGCATTTAAGTACAAGATACAAATACAACCAAATGTATTTGGTCTCCCTCCACATACTTTTCCAAATACATTCCTCAAAATTTGCGTCAGCGACTTTAGGGCACCTGCAACGGGATTCTGGGTATCTCATTATAATTTTGCATCGCCTACTCGGGAGTTAGTGTGCGAGGCTCTAGAAACGTAATAGAAATATAATCACAAAAAAATGTAATCAGCTTGAACGTAATAGGTAAAAGAAATACAGCGCTTCAAGCGTTTCTTTTTGTCGATTACATTTTGGTATAGACCAACAAAGAACCCAGACGACCAAGACACGCAGCACTAGGTAGAGAATTTTTTATTGTTGCAACTCGCGCCAGTTACAAAACTGTGGACGAGCCGTGCATTTAGAATGTTCCAGGCAAAAATATGGCGGGAAATCAAAGTGGAAAGCATCACAAGTTGTCACAGGCGCTTATTTAGCCAGTCTGCCTGTGAAAGTCGATTTCGTCATTATTCTTGCCCTGGACTAGCACCGTAATCACAAAGTCACTAAACGCTTGTGCTTGATTGAGAGACACTGCATTCAGTGCAGAACGTAGCTTTCTTCCCGCTCTGGACAGTGACAATAAATTTGAGGGATGTATTTTCGCCCAGAAAATTCTATTTAATTACAATTGTATTTGAAATACTCACGTTTCAGTATTTAAATACACACGTCAAATACATTACTCAATTTGTAACTAAATAGACATTCAAAATACACAAAGTATTTGAAATACGCATTTCAAATACTTGTATTTGAAATACTGCCCATCGCTGCCACCCGCCATGTGATAATTTTAGTCAATGGTGGTTAGTCAACAGTTAAACTGGTCACGTCTGGTAAGTATGGTAGATGCTTTTCAATGCCGGAATTAGTGGCCTATCTAATGCTCTAAACACGTTTTAGAAAAATCTAATATGTTTTTACAGTTTCTTTAAATTGTGGATGATAGGTTTCAATGTCATGTGACATGATTTCTACTTTTCTTTTTTGTTCCAATCAGGCAGTGCAATCTACCCGGTGGCTTTCTGCTTAAACATAATTAATCCTGAGGTGCTCAGCTATGTGGCACTGGAGGGAGACCTCGAAGCCGCGTCGCCTGCTGAGGCTGTCCACGTTGAATTCTGCCTCTACTTCATCTTTAACTACGAGTACCATCACCAGTTCAGGTGCAGATTCATTGCATTGCAGTACTTAATTGCTCTGAAACACTCAAATGTGGAGTCACGTGCAACTCATTGCTTTCAAACCTAAAAGAAATGCCAAAAACTATTTTCTTTTTAATGCCTTTTTATGGAGGTTTAGGGATGTTTTTTGTGTCGTCTGTTTAATGTTTTTTTTTCTTCTTTTTTTTTGTCTGACATAAGGCAGAATGGTTGAATCTGAGTTACAAAAGGGCAACGATATTGCTTTAAAGTTACATTGCTGTGTAATTTTCAAAATCACTTCTATTTGCTCTGTGCAGCATTGGCATACTTAATTTATTTCAATCTACTTCATACTCGGTGCTTGAAAGCATTTGATTTTTGTGGTTTTATGTTCATGCATATTTGTGCTTGCAAGGTTTAAATACAAGATGTTTTTTGATGGCTTGCAGGGTTGAAACACAAGATGGTTAAAACTAATTTTTTGCAATTCATTTGAAATGGATAGATCCCTTTGGCCTTTGCGGTAGTTAGTTGTAGCTCATAAGCAGCAGGAGATACGAGCCCTTTCTTCTTTCCTCATTAGAAGAGCAAACTCCAGAGTCTACTTTTCTCTACTTCAGCATTCATTCCACTACTGTGGATAGGACGGACATAGTGTACTGCTGTCCTCTAGTTGCAACGCACTAGTCATTACTAGTCATGCCTTGGTTCGTATTGCTTTTTGCAATATGGGGGTGTGACACTGAATGCATGTTATATCACAGTGCGTTCATTTTGATTTGGGTTTGTACAAGACTCCGTTTTTTGAGTTTACTCTGATGAAGCTTCTCTATCCCAATGCAGTGTTCTAAGCATTCACTGTTATTTGCCGGGTAGACACTGATTGTTTATGCCCTTTTTGTGATAATTTTGTTGACAGTCGGGAACTAGAGTCCCGAAAGTGTTGAACCAAATGCCTTTATAGCGCTTAGAACTTCTATAACATGTCTAGTCATGCCATTCATTTTTATGCCATTTTGTTCGCGACAGCCACAATAAGACATTGTTCGGGATGGAATAAAAATGGAACTTCAAAGCCACACAAATATTGCATCATGTTTTTCCAGACTCTGTTAGTACATAATATAAACGTTAATTTCAGAGAGTTTAAAGAATATTAAAGGTGGCCTTTTTTTAATTTTTCAAAATAATGCATTTTGAGTTGAATGCCCCTGTGTGAGCGAGTCTTGTAAATTTATACCGATAACCAGGACAGCAATATTTCACGCAAAAATTAACTATATACAAGGCAACGCACTGTCAAAGTTTGCAGACCTTAGTTTTTAAAGATACGGAGGAAAATATTCTTTATTCTAGAGTGTTATTGCGCAATGTGCCGTGTTTGCGATTTGTTTTGTTCGAAGTAACTACCCTAATATTCGGTGCAGACGACAACCGGCTCTACACGGCGAACAAGAACCGGCTGTGGCACCTGCCGTCACGTGGAGTGTACGTGCGGGCCGTCCACCTCGCCTCTTTGGGAAAGTGTGAGTGTTGCTCCTCCAAAGTGGGGTGGTGACGGGAGATCATCATCATCGCCACCGCCGCCGTGAGGGGAAAAGAGTAGAGGGGGAAGAAGCACGGGAATATATCCGGCCGACAATCGAAGAGGCTTAGTCCCAGCTTGAGTTGATAGGAACAGTGGATACCACTGACAGCAGTAGTGGAGAGGAAGAGCAGAATTGTGTAACAGTGAAAACGCACACAAGAGAGAAGGATATTCCAGAAAGTAAGGTTCCATTAGGTACAGCGACAGGCTCAGACGATATACCCATGGAACTCATGAAGACACTAGGAAAAAAGTAAAGAAGTTTACAACTCCCTGTAACGCTGAATTAGAGAGCAGCTCTTTAGGAGAAGGGGAGGGTACTAAGGGGAGGCTATTCCCCTCCTCTTCATCCGTACCCTCGCCCCCTCCTCCCGTGCTCCTCCCCCGTCCTCTGCTCCTCCTTCTCCTCCACTTTCCTTCTCCTGCTGCTCCTGTCTTGAGGTATTTCGATTTTGCGATATACCGCGCTAAACAATCTGAAAAAAAAAATATATATATATGAATATATTGATCACGCATTTCACCACCTTCCGCCCACCCGGGTCCTGGCGGCTGATGGACGGCACCCACGTTTCTGCGGAGTAGCTTTGCTCGCTGGGAACAACGAGGTAGAGGGGCTTAGAGCGATAAACCGGGGTTCCGGTCTGCACTCGAAAGTGACCCCCATAAGGAGGCTGCCATTGTACGCAAATTTGACCACACGTCACATGACCAAACCAAATACGTGACGTCACAGGAAAGATGGCAGCGCCCATGCAGCGGCTGGCCCCAGCTGGGCCGGAGCTTGTCGGATGCTTTGTTGGTTGTCGTTCGTCTCGGCGAGTTGATTTCAGACGCGGAAGCCGTCATATGAGGCCGGTCGAAAGCGAGTTCAGAGTTCAGCGTGGTGTTTGACGTAGGTATAACGTGAAAATACGGAGAAACGGTGTGCATTTCGCTGGTGACCGACCGGGATATTGCCACGGAAGAGACAATCTGACCTACGTTGCTCGGACCTCGGATTGATTCGGATACCGCTAGGATAAAATTTAAGGCGACGTTTCTGTGCTCTCGTTGACCATCGGAATCTTCGAGGTTTTCAGTGAAGCGTGTGCAATATATTTGGATGCACAGTTTAGCGACGGAAATTGCCTGAGTCGTGCTTGGCGGTGTGCAATCGCGGTGCAGCTTCGATCAAATGACCGAGGGCTCACTTCGGTTGTGCGGCGCACCGGAAGGCTGCCTTGAAGCTGGTAGTTCCCGTGCCGTGCTGAATGATGCTGTGCTGCTTACAAATTGTTCCGGCGTAGAAGTGCACTTTCACGGAGCACAGGTGTGCGGCGCACCGAAGAGCTGCCTTCAAGCTGGTAGTTCCTGTGCCATGCTTTAGGTGATGCTGTGCTGCTTCCGAAATTGTTCCGGCGTAGACGTGCACTTTCACGGAGCACAGGTGTTGCAGTTGGTATTGATCCCGCCGGTCTGTCGCACGTTTCGTCAACACAAACGTTTCATCCACACTCGATACGCGAATTGCAAGCTGTCCGGACATTTCACCGAGCCTGTTACGTACCCAGCTCACGCCGCTTTGTGGCAACAGTCTGCAGTGGCTCATTACCAGAAAAGTGGTCCCACATCCATTTCAGTTCAGTTCGTCCATGGCAGTCGCCAAACCCCGAAGGAGAGGATTTATTCGGACAGAATGCCACTAAAGCAATGCAGCTTCTTCAGTGGTCAGGATAGATTCTCTTCTGCTAGTTTTGGTATACTGTCACGGATCCTTGTTCCAGTCCTATCTTCTATCAATATTCACTATTCTGGGACACTGCAGGTCATGCTCAGCTGTAATCGTATGTTCAGGTGGAGGTACTGGGCACTTTACCCGTAGCCCTTCACTCTGTGTGAACCCGGCGGCTCTTCAGCCGAGTTACCCGATAATGGGACACGGCTGGCGGACTATTCTGCGTCTTATACCCCTGTCGAGCTGTAGGCAAAGTCCTGAACCGAGCCTGGCAGAACAACTGCAAGACGACCGAGTACCACAAGGAGTAACCTCGGAAATACACCACGAAGCACTTGAAATCCGAGCCAGTTGCTGCTACCAGGAAAAACCACCGGAATTCGGTCTCCTGTCAGAAAATCCGAAGCTGACTAAGCCAACAATGACAAACCTGTAGCAGCAAACCGTGTCCGCTCCCACCATTGTTTGCATGCCCGTCGCAAATCACACTCCGACGCTTTTTCACGCAAGCTGTATGAAGACGTCAAGGACTGGATTGAACAATATGACAGTGTCGCCCGCCACATTGGGTGGACAGACAACCAGCTCCTGCAGAACCTATACTTCTCGTGGAAGCAACTGCCGGCGCTGGTCTGAGAACCATGGATCCTCCTTAACGTCATGGGAAGTTTGCAAGATCAAGCTGAAGCGCGCATTCGTCAGCCAACATCAACGAAAGAGAGCCGCATTCTTGATTCTGTCCAGGACACTGCCCCAATGAGAGCGCCACCGCACTCGTGGAGGATGTTTTGCGCTTGATCGAGCGCCCACGCCCACGCCAACCTTGATGCTACAGAAGACAAGAACCTAACAATCCCATGCGCCTCACGTGAAGGACAACACCTTCGGCAGCCTTGTCCGCAACCCCCCAACAACAGTCGAAGTGTTCATATCACTGAGGCTCCCAACATGGAATGTGCACTGCATGCCCGAGCCTGCCACTATGAACAACTTCCCGGCGTCTCGACACTCGAGTTGTCCAGCTACTACTTCGACGCCAGCCTCCCAGGCATCCACGACGTTGTCTGGGAGGAGATCAGGAAGCTACTTCCTGCCATCAGTTGCCCGGCTTTTATTTTGATTGCCGAGATTGTTTCGGAACAAGTTTGACAGGTATTTCAACCGAGACTTCTGCGAGCGAAGCGGCATCTGACAAACCAAGGGCAACTTACGCCACAATGGCACGACGACCGCCACCGGCTGCCCCTTAGTATTCAATGCCAATTCAATGAGACACCCTAACGCCGAAGCATTCCCGACATTGTGTGTAGGACTGTGCTCAACAAAGTACACCGAGGAAAACGTAGGTGATGCGAATGTGCGACCGAAAACCACTTTGCTACCACTGCATGAAGCCTACCATGTCTACCAAAGCAGCCCGTACCAATGAATTGGTCGGCGAGGGTTCGTGCCAAGCGACCCTCGATTACGTCTCGAGGAGCGACCACGGGAGATTAAGGATTACCTTCGGCGACCTTTGTCCCTGATGCCGAAGGTGCTGAATCGAAGATTCTGAATCCCTGATTACCCCAAAGCTCCTCATGTCCATCACCTCAACAAGAGGTAAGCACGACAAAGCAGGTGAGCGGCGATGCAGTGACAGTGGATTAGGTGTCGGTTGTCGTCCAAGGACAATACCTAAAAATTTGCTGACACCAATTTTCTGTGTCCACTCCACGAAGGACGCAATTTCCAACTTTGAGGGAGAATGCCCCTGAGTGACTTGAAGGAATAGAATGGTTGGTTGCTCTCAAAAGTGAACTGCAAGCATCACCAGACTTGGATAGCAAACAAAAATTGTTGCCAGCTTTCAAGTCAACGGTACAGCAAAAGGCACAGCCACGTAAGCAATACATGCCCGAACTTGCTACATTGATGCCGAAAACTACCAGGAAAATTTTCGGATTAGAAGCCAGCCCTGCAGCTTCAGTGCACATGACGTATGATTACAAGACAGCATCAGTCGGTCAAAGTTGCCACTCGACCAAACTGAACACCGACGTGCCAGGAGCGTCATCCGACAACAAGGTCCACAGGTACTACGACTGAACACCTGACACGAGACTGTCGCAGAAAGAACTCGTTATGGAACCATTTCCAAAAAATCAATAATTTTGTAATCAAGTGGAAATAAACATATTTGATACACTAACCAGATAAACATATTTCCGCTTGCCTTCATGCCTTGAGAGTCTACACACCGAGAATTGTGTCCATTGCACGCTCTGGACCTTACGAGGACACTCGCTTCTCTAACCCTTCAATATTAATTAAGGGGTCATACCAGACTGGCAGACTTCTTGCAAGGGGCTGCACTCAATCAACCTTTCCTGAACATGTGGTGCATCTGAAAACCAACTCCAGTGATGTGAAAATGTTATTTATTAATTTATTCCTTCCAGGGGCCTTCGTAGGCATTGCAGAGAGGATACTTAAAACTACACACATGATAATAGCATTAAAGAACACTGCTGTAACTTGTTAATCGGAAAAACAAACACACGTCTGAGCATATAGTTTAATAGTATGTGTTGATGCATTGTTATATAGCATGACACTTCCTATATGTATGACACAATAGACCCTTTGCAGAACCTTATCAAGCAACACAACCGTCACCATTTTTTTCGGCGCAAAGCACACGAATGGGCCCCAGTTCACGTCGAACGCCAATGCAGCAGTCGAGTCCAATAGGTGCTGAGCCGAATTCACAGGGATGGCGGACATAACATTCTTGTCGAACAAATACCCAAAGTATGAAAGCCTGGGGTAATTACAGTAGTAGCTACTGTAATTTGTTTCATCAGAATTTGGCAGACGGCAAAGGCTACGGTCTCGGGGAGTCAATACACACATTGGAGAGAGGCACATGACAGCATATCACCAGAGTGCTTGTCTCCACAGATTTGTCGCACACTTTCGCTCCGTCTCTCTGACTGGCTCGAGGGGGTTGTGGCGGTTGGCCTTTTCCAAGTTACGGTGATGCGAAGTATAGACAGCCCACACTTTTAAAAAGAGTCTATTGAAGAGACCGAAAGGAATGGTAGTCAACATTTTTCAACAAGACTGCTCTCCAGGCAAGGGATGAACACAAATATGAATCATCTTATCCAGGTAATTACAACAATTAAATAATTGACCGACTAATATAATGCACTCTTGATGGAAAAGTGTATAGCTGCAATAAATCCTACAAAACAGAAAAAATGTGCAGTTAATCTATGCATGCGCCAAAACAGTTGTTCTTATAGCAAGTCAAACAGCTTTGAAGCAGGTGCCTGCAACGATTTATTCTTCCCCATACTCAATAAAACGCCAACCTCGTAGCTGAAAATAAGGGTGCACTTCGCACTCACACACACACAAAAAAAAGGAAGAAAAGCGATCGAATGTAGTATCGTGGATTAGCACAAAAGGTTAAAATCGCAGGAGCTTCCTCGCTAAAAGTTGCTATGGTTGTTCGGTGACGGAGGGCTGAAACAACTTCCCTTAGGCCCTAACGCGACGTATACATTTCTCGTAGATTCTTAGATAATTCAACGTTCAAACAAAGCTAAGAGAATGTGAAATATTCATGTTAAAAGCACTCAAAGTTCTATCGATCCTCGGACACATCCCGGAATCCAAGCACCGGTACGGCGATGCAGAGCTGATGCTGTCTCACAGGCGTTAATATCCAGATGATCCAGAGCGATCTTGCGCAAAAACGGTATAAAGTTCCTTCATATTTTCACATTATACCTGCGTCAGCGAGCACGAAGAAGCCCGAAGTCGTCGGAAAGCAGCTGCACATCACGGCTACCGCGCACCGAACAAACTCGCATCCGCCAGCTCTGGGCGCTGCCATCTTACCTGTAACGTCACGGCTCTTGGGAGGTCACGTGACGAGTGGTCACATTTGCGTAAAATATGGCGGCAACCGGGGGGGTGCCACTTCCGAACTTCCGGTTTATCACTCAAAGCCCCTCTACCTCGTTGGCTGGGAACCTCCATCGGGTGCTGCTCCGGGGAGGACGCCGGGATCACCCAGGGTGGCTGGACCACGTCGCACCGTCGGTTTGTACCTGCCACGCTCAGACGCAGACTGATCAGGTCTACCAGCCACCTTCGACTGACGCTTCTGTAGACAACCTGCGGCTGTGGCCACCTCTGCCGCAACGAGAGGACATAAGGGCGGCGACGGGGGTGCGTCCTGTGAGAGGGGGCCAGTTTTGTCAGGCCTGACGCTTCGCCTTCTGTTGCACGATCTTGTCCGCCTGGTGGGCGGAGTTCCACTACCTCCGCCTTCAGTGAGGAGTTCCGTTCGGCGGGCTCACCGCGGGCATCCGCCGCCTCCCCAAGGTCCAGTGCTCCCCCACCTGCACGGAGCGCTTCGCCTTCAGTGACACAGCCATGTGCGCCTGGTGAGCAAGATTCCGCTCCCTCCGGCGCCGCCGGAGACATCCATTCAACGTCTTCGCCATCGACGTCCATTGCCTCTCCGAGTTCCAGCGCTCCACGTGCACGGAGCCCCTACTACCTCAGGAGAAATCTCGCCAGTACAGCAGTCACGCTTCCCGGGAGGGGCAAATGAATCGGAGAATAGAAATGTGACGTCCCTCCTGTTCATCCTAGATCTAGGACATTCCTCAAGATTCGCAAAATCATAGATAAACGGATTCGACACGCAATGCATGCGGAGACACTTCAAATTTACATGGAAAAGAAAAACATCCCGAAGGGCTTTCAATTATGGATCCAGCCGTCTCTAAACACCTTCAATGCAAACGAGCGCCAGAGGTGGGACGACACCCTTTCTGAGGCTCCGCTAAAACTTATGGATATTACAACCCAACACCACACCTGGATAACATCGGAGAAGGAGCTGGAGGAGGAGGGAAGGAGGGCAGATGGCTTGCTTGCCACTTCAGAGAAAGATGAGCTCGAACGGTATGAACAAAAACAGATCCGCGAAATTTGGGTTCTTAATGGAAAAAAATTTGTTCGTGACAACATTTCTTATCAGCATTCACAGCGTGACACCGGCTTACAGCGGGACTCTCGGATACATAGTTCTATTAACAAAGGTCGCTTCCAATCAGGAAAATCAGGTTATCCCACACTGCCCGAGGCAACTTCGCATTCGCACCTCAGGACAATAAGCAACTGTGCTCGGGGCCCACGCATTGCTGCACAGACGTCTCCAGCCTCTTTCGCCGGCAAAAAAAAAAAAAAAAAATCTCTCAACAGAACGAAATTGGAAGCAATATTGTCACGGGTGGTGACCAAAAAAATAATCACTAAACAGGAAGAAATAAACGTTTAATGTGGCGAACTTGTGCCAAAAATAAAAGGGGTACAAAAGATAATAACAGAGCGTCGCGGGCGTCGAAGTCGGCGAAGCAGCAGAGTCCAACGCTGGGGCGAAACTGGCTCCGGCTTGCCCGCGGAGCCGCTTTTGTACACACGTTGGCTTCTGCCGCATTCGACGTAGAAGGTTCGACGCGTAGAACATTCTGACCTCGAATCAGCTAGACGGTTCTCGATTTCACCAGAACATCACATTACAGTGTTAACAAAAATGCATAGCCGCGGCCAGGAATCGAACCCTGGCCCTTCGCGTGGGAGGCAAGCGCGATAACCGTTAGGCTACGGCCGCGCTGCCTACTTGGCGCGCGGCATTACTCCCCCCTTAAAAAGTGCATCGCCCCGATGCATCCCAAAACAGAACAAAGCACATAAAAAGAACGGCAAACTAAAGAGTCACTTGAAACACATAAGATCCACAGTCCTATCGAGCGTAGTACGGCTTCAGGCGCACGACGTGGACGACTTTAGGTCGTGGTGGGCGGCGTGATGATGTTCTTGTTCCGTCGGGCATCACCTCGTAGTTCAGCTCGCCGAGGCGACGAAGTACCTTGTATGGTCCAAAGTACCGTTTCAGCAGTTTCTCACTAAGGCCGCGGCGACGGATGGGCGTCCACACCCACATCCTGTCTCCGGGCTGGAAGTGAACGTCCCTGCGACGAAGGTTGTAGCGGCCCGCGTCGACGCGTTGCTGGTCTTGAATCATGAGTAGGGCGAGCTGGCGGAATTCTTCGGCGCGTTGAGCAACCGCTTGGGCGTCGTCGCTCTCATTGTCAGATGGCTCATCGGGCAGCATTGCGTCCAGCATGGTCGTTACCTTCCGACCATGTACCAGCTGGAAAGGGGTGAATCCAGTGGTCTCCTGAACCGCCGTATTGTAGGCAAACGTGACGTAGGGCAACACCTCGTCCCACGTCTTGTGCTCTACGTCGACGCACATAGAGATCATATCGGCGATCGTCTTGTTGAGTCGCTCGGTCAGCCCGTTGGTCTGCGGGTGGTATGCAGTGGTTAGACGATGGTCGGTGCCACTGAGACGAAGGATCTCTTGCGTCAGCTGGGCCATGAACGAAGATCTGCGATCTGTAATCAGAACTTCGGGAGCGCCGTGCCGGAGGACGATGGACTCGATGAAAAACTTGGCGACTTCCACAGCAGTCCCTGAAGGAAGAGCTTTCGTTTCGGCGTACCGCGTGAGATAATCTGTCGCGACGATGATCCAGCGGTTCCCCGACGTTGAAGGCGGAAAAGGACCAAGTAGATCCATTCCGATCTGCTGGAAGGGTGATGTTGGAGGAGAAATGGGCTGCAGAAGTCCGGCCGGCCTCGTCGGCGGTTTCTTGCGTCGCTGGCACTCGTGGCATGATCGTGTGTATAGGTGGACGGTTTTGGGGAGCTTCGGCCAATAATACTTTTCACGAATACGGGCCAGTGTCCGGCTGTAACCAAGGTGTCCGGATGTCGGGTCGTCGTGGCAGGCTTGGAAGATCTCCTCTCGAAGGTCGCTCGGAATTACCAGCAACCACGGTGTTTTGTTGTCGCCGAAGTTCTCTTTGTAGAGTACACCTTGTCGGATGGCGAAGGTCGGCAGTACTCGTGAGAAGACACGTGGCACGGTACTCCTGCCCCCTTCCAGGTGCTCGATTAATGCGCGCAGCTCAGGATCGTCCCGTTGACGTCGCGCCATATGGTCGGTGTTCACTGCTCCTAAAAAGCACTCGTCGTCATTGTCGTCGCTGCAGCCGGAAGGAGTTTCGACGGGGGCTCTGGACAGGCAGTCGGCGTCGCTGTGCTTGCGGCCTGACTTATAGACCACTGTCATGTTGAACTCTTGTAGTCGAAGACTCCATCGAGCGAGGCGTCCTGACGGGTCCTTCAGGTTCGCAAGCCAGCAGAGCGAGTGGTGGTCCGTGACTACACGGAACGGGCTCCCGTACAAGTACGGACGAAACTTCGTTATTGCCCAGACGACCGCAAGGCATTCTTTCTCAGTCGTGGAGTAATTTTTCTCCACCTTGGACAATGTCCGACTTGCGTAGGCGATGACTCGCTCGATGCCTTCTTGCACTTGGACTAGTACTGCGCCCAGTCCCGCGCTACTTGCGTCCGTGTGAATTTCTGTTTCCGCATCCTGGTCGAAATGTCCAAGCACAGGAGGAGTCTGGAGTCGTCGTTTCAGTTCGTCGAATGCCTGCTGTTGCTCCTCGGCCCATTCGAACTTCTCGGCGTCCTTCGTGAGATTTGTAAGTGGTGCGGAAATCCTTGGGAAATCCCGAACGAAGCGTCGATAATAGGCACAAAGTCCCAGGAATCTTCGCACGGCCTTCTTATCTGTCGGCGCTGGAAATGCCGCGACGGCGCGAGTCTTCTCGGGGTGTGGGCGGACGCCTTCGTTACTAACCACGTGGCCAAGGAACTTCAGTTCGTCATAGGCGAACCGGCACTTTGACAGCTTGAGTGTGAGTCCGGCGGTCTGAATGGCTTGAAGAACAGCTCGGAGTCGTCTCAAGTGCTCGTCGAAGTCAGCTGAAAATACTACGACATCGTCGAGGTAGACGAGACAACTCTGCCATTTCAGCCCTGCCAGTACGGTGTCCATGACACGCTGGAAAGTTGCTGGCGCCGTGCATAGCTCGAAGGGCATCACCTTGAACTCGTACAGTCCATCCGGCGTGACGAAGGCTGTCTTCTCTCGGTCCCGTTCGTCGACCTCGATTTGCTAGTAGCCGCTCTTCAGGTCCATCGATGAAAAGTACCGAGAGTGGCGCAGCCGGTCTAGGGTGTCGTCGATGCGGGGGAGTGGGTAGACGTCTTTCTTCGTAACCGTGTTGAGGTGCCGGTAGTCCACGCACAACCGAAGAGTTCCGTCCTTTTTCTTAACCAGCACGACTGGAGAGGCCCATGGACTGCTTGAAGGTTGAATTATGTCGTCATTCAGCATCTCTTGAACTTGCAGATGGTTCACCTCCCTTTCCTTAGCGGAGACTCTGTACGGCGATCGATGCACAGGGCGCGCGTTGTCCTCGGTAATGATGCGGTGTTTCGCAACGGCGGTTTGGCGCACCCTCGTCGCGAAGCAGTCACTGTATTCGGCGAGGAGGTCACTTAGCTGTCGTCGTTTCGGGCTCGGAAGCTTAGGGTCAATGTCGAGCTGCGCTGGCGACGGACTGTCTTGCTGAGGTGGCGAGGTTTCGTCAGTAATCGTGGCGATTTCGGCGGCGTTTCGAAGTTCCTCGACGTGGCCCACGGCTGCACCTTTCGTGAGGTGTTGCGTTTCATTTCGGAAGTTCGTCACGAGGACCGCAGTCCGCCCATCCTGAAGTTCAGCTACTCCTCTTGCGACGCCTATTCCTCTTCCCAGGAGCAATTGAAGGTTGCCTTCTAGGACAACTTCGCCGCAGGTAGCTGTATCGGCCACAACGGGTACGACAACACTTGATCGCGGCGGCAGGTTCACGTGGTCGGTGGCGACTCGGACGGCTGCTGACCCTGTTTGGGGTTTCTCTGAAGGCGGAACAGGCTTCCGCAGCGTCAGTCTGTTCTCACTTAGGTCGATGACGGCGCCGTATTCACACAGAAAGTCCATGCCAAGAATGACATCTCTGGAACAGTCTTGTAGAACGATGAACTTTACCGGACACGTCTCGCCGTGAATCTCGACGCGAGCAGTGCACCTTCCGACGGGCGTGATGAGATGTCCTCCTGCGGTTCGTATTTGGGGTCCATCCCACGGCGTCATGACTTTGCGAAGGCAACGGGAGAGCCTCCCACTCAAGACTGAGTAGTCTGCTCCGGTGTCCACGAGTGCTGATGCGTTGTGGCCGTCGATGACGACGTTTAGGTTATTGGACGCCGTTGCAGGGGCGTCATTTTGGTCTCTGGTAGCGCTCGAGTGGGGGCCCTCCGATGTTTGTGGAGGATCTTGGCGTCGGTCGTCTTCGGCAACTCCGCCTCCAGGGGTTGCCGCGCCTAGTTTTCCCGGCGAGGAGCGAGGGGTGACAGGCTTTCACGTCGGGGTCGGTGCATCGGCGAAGCTGGACGTCGTGGCGACGGCGACCGGAATTCTCGGCGGGACGCGGGCTCGGGGGACTGAGGTTGTCGCAGGTACTCGGCAATCTCCCGAGGTCGTTCACCACAACGAGGGCGCGGGTCGTTCGGGTGGAACCCGCGCAGCCCGAGTCGTCGGTATGGGCATCGGCGGTAGGTATGGTCTGTTTCCCCGCAGTGGAAGCACAGAGGGCGTCGGTCGGGCGTTCGCCACACGTCGGTCTTCCGGGGTACGCGGGGCTCCGTGCAGGCGTACTGGACTTGATCGTCGTGGCGTCGGTTGTGCTGCGGCGCAGGAGAGTGACGTCGGGGCGGCGCGACATAGGTGCGAGTAGGAGGTGGTCGCCGCCGAGCCACTGCGGCGTAAGTTAGCGTGGGTTCTTCGGGGACTGCCCCGCTGATGGGAGCCTCTGGTTGGATGGCTCTCTGCACTTCTTCCCGCACGACCTCGGCGATGGAGATCGAGGCGGGGCGATCAGTGTCGGGTAGAATTTTCCGGAGCTCTTCCCGGACGATGTCCCGGACAATTTCACGAAGGTTGTCAGCGCGGATGCGGCCCTCGTCGATTCGGGATGATGCCAGCGTCGAAGCAACAGGCGTGTCGGGGAGTCGGTTGTAGTGGCTGGCTCGGGCTGGCAGGGCACGCTCGATGTTCGTTGCCTCGGCGACAAAATCTTCGACAGTCGTCGGAGGGCTGTGGACAAGGCCACCAAAGATGTTTTCTCTCACGCCCCGCATGAGGAATCGTAGCTCCTTCTCTTCTGTAGCCCGAGGGTCGGCGCGGGCGCTCAGGCACAGGACGTCCTCTACGAAGCCGGTGACACTCTCGTTTTGGCCCTGGGTTCTGGTTCGCAGTAGGTCCTCGGCTCTCTCTCGGCGGTGGTGGTTTATGAAGGTAGCCTTGATGTCGGTCTTGAAAATGTCCCACGACGTCAGGGAGGACTCATGATTCTCGTACCAGTGCTTCGCGGTCCCCTCGAGCGAAAAATAGACATTGTGGAGGCGCTGCTCGTCGGTCCAGCAATTGTAGCGGGCGACGCGTTCGTACTGGTCAATCCAGTCTTCGACGTCTTCGTACTGCTCGCCGTGGAATGGAGCCGGTGTCCGAGGAGCGACGGGTAGGTAGACTACGCCAGGAGCGGCGGGGGTCTGCGACTGGTTGGCCATCGTCGGCTGCCTGGTCCTGGGTGGTAAAAGTCCGTATTCCGGGTGTAGCCCTTGGGTGCGGCGACTTGATCGAGTCTCGATCTGGTCTTCGTTGGGTCCTCGGGAGCTTGGGTTCGGACTTGTACTGCGGGAACTTGGAGGGCTGCGCTGCACGGACATGCGGTACCCCGCACCTACACCGAAATGTCACGTGTGGTGACCAAAAAAACAATCACTAAACGGGAAGAAATAAACGTTTAATGTGGCGAACTTGTGCCAAAAATAAAAGGGGTACCAAAGATAATAACAGAGCGTCGCGGGCGTCGAAGTCGGCGAAGCAGCAGAGTCCAACGCTGGGGCGAAACTGGCTCCGGCTTGCCCGCGGAGCTGCTTTTGTACACACATTGGCTTCTAGAGCATTCGACGTAGAAGGTTCGACGCGTAGAACATTCTGACCTCGAATCAGCTAGACGGTTCTCGATTTCACCAGAACATCACATTACAGTGCTAACAAAAATGCATAGCCGCGGCCAGGAATCGAACCCTGGCCCTTCGCGTGGGAGGCAAGCGCGATAACCGTTAGGCTGCGGCCGATTTTTTTTGAATTTTTTTTTTATTACCAGGTTTGCATAAAACAATACAGAATAAATGCGAAGAACTGTATGTTGGGGACGGTAATAGACACGCGTTACACAACACACATATAAAAAGTTGAGTGAAATCTAGCCTGTCTTGCTAGAGTAAGTGAAGTTAAAAGGGGTTTAAAGTTGCCAGCTCATCCAGAACAGGCAGCCACTTGATCTTTTTGCAGCATTCCCGGAGGCGTTTAACGCTGTCAATGAAATACTCGCGGACAGTACGGGCGTTTACGTCTGCATGACGTACCGCCATTCGACTTTTCCATATACTGTGGAGCCCCAGGAGCAGGATTGTGTCAAATGGTTCACTGTCTGCCGTTAGAAAACGAATCCCATACGGTGTTAACGGTAGTTCTTTTTTGATTTTGCGCTGGAGCACGTCCCAGTATAGCAAAGCATCCCAACAATCTAAAAAGACGTGCTCGATACTTTCTGGCTGCTTGCATAATTGGCAGTTTACTGTCCAGTACAAATTTATTCCTTTAGCTTCTAAAAAAGTTTTTACGGGTAGTGTTTCACTGTGTAATTTAGAAAAAGAACGTTTTAACCCCAGGGGGAACCAACGCTTTTTTAACACGTTTTAGCACGTCCTGTCCGGGGGCTCCAGCGTATATGGACCTATACCGTGGCAAGGGCATTAACACATCCACCAAATCTCGCGTCAACCTTTTGCGCGATACAACAGACAAATAATCCCGAGAAAACCGTACAAAAAGGAAACGACACGATGATACAACATCTCTCAAAAAACGCGATAATGTTCCGTAACGAACACGGCATGACGAAACCACATGACTGGGCAAACACATCAAAGAGCTTTGTTTGTATTACCGTGCGCAGAAATGGGTCAGATTGATCGCGCACAAACATAAATCGTGTAACGAGTTGACGGATGAAGAAGTGACAGACCAACACCACCATCTCGGGGTCGAAGGAAAAGATTGGTTCTACTAGTCCGTTCCCATTGAGACGCCCAAATGAATACTGCAAACACCCGGTTAATTCGCTGAATATTGACTCTAGAACAATGTAATACTTGAAGAACGTACCATAGTTTCGACATGAAAAACAAGTTACAAACTGTCGCACGTGCGAAGATCGACAATTTTTTCGATACCCACTTTTCCGCGGTTGCCTTCAGTTGGTTAGTTTCCTCCCGCCAGTGGTCGTTATTTTCGCGATAATGTTTTACCGGGACACCTAGATACTTTTGGGGTTCCCGAGCCCATTGGATATTTTCAAGAAGTTTGGCGCAGAAGCCCACTCTCCGTGCCATAGCCCGTAACACTTCGACCAGTTGACCGCACATGCTGTGACGTCACAAAACCGCTTAGTCGCTTCCACAGCCCTTGTGACGCTTCTAGAGTCTGAACAAAAAACAACTATATCGTCTGCATATGCTAAAATTTTTACTTCGCACTCGTGCAAAGTGAAACCCCTAATGTCCTTACATTGAATGATGTAGCGGCAGAAAGGTTCCAAAAAAATCGCGAAAAGTAACGGGGATAAAGGACACCCCTGCCGTACTGAAGAAAGAACGTTTATCCGCTTAGTGACTTCTCTGTTCATTATTAATTTTGTTGAACAGTTTAAATAAGCCATTTTTACTCCTTCGAGAATGAGAGACCCGATTCCTACGTGCTCTAAAATTTGAAAAAGTACGTCATGACATACACGATCAAAGGCTTTTTCCAACTCGATTTGGAGCAGTGCGATTGCCCGATACTCAGCATCACAACACTCCAGCACACTCCTAGCTGTGTGTATATTCGTACAAATACTCCGGCCTTTAATTCCGCAGGTTTGATGAGGTCCTACAATTTTCCAAATTACACTCTGCAACCTCTTCGCTAACACCTTCATGAGAACTTTATGATCAACATTAGCAAGGGTGATCGGCCTATAGTTGCTAGGGAAGCGTAGCTTAGAGGCGTCGTTACCTTTCGGTATCAAGACTGTATGCGTACACAAAAAGGAGCCCGGTAACCTATGATTCCGTTAGGCTGCGGCCGCGCTGCTTACTTGGCGCGCGGCAATATTGTAAATTTGTCGAGCACGACACTCTCACAAGAAGAGGTAGCGATTCTTTCGAAGGGCCTCAGCTTTTCCCCTGCAACGGGAGGGTACGACGAATTCCAGTTATACCAGGACGTGGACAACTTCTCCCGTAATCTACGTCTCCGAGAATATTTTCACGAGCGCCCTAGGGATAGCGGCTGCCCCCTTCCCTCAAATCCGAAAAAGCACTGGACACCAAGCAACCAAAGGAACAAATACTTGGTTATGCACATAGAGGTGGTACAGCGGGAAATCATAGAGTCATTTCAGAAAAACGGGCTCCGAAATACAACCTTTCACTCTCCGAAAACAAGTGCATTAAACTTCTTGGCTCCAGGACCGACATAGTTATTAAGCCAGCCGACAAAGGTGGTGCCGTAGTTGTTCTCAATACGCAGGACTACATTAATGAAGGACTCCGACAACTAAATGACCCCAAATTTTACAAAAAGATTTCAAGGGATCCAACATAGCGAATCAAGTCCGTTGTTCTCAGAACACTGTCCCACTTGAAAGACAATGGTGTCATAACTAAGGAAATGTTCCACTGCATTAAGCCCTGGCACCCCAGCCCTGGGCGATTCTACACGCTACCTAAGATACACAAGGAGAATAACCCTGGAAGGCCAATAGTGTTTGGCGTAGGAACAGTAACCGAAAGAATATCAAGTTTTATTGACACTCTAATTAAGGAAATCCCCCCACCTTTCCGTCATTCTTGAGGGACACAAACCATTTCATCCAGGGTATATCCCAGCTAACCATACTCACAGGATCATTTCTGGTAACATTGGACGTAACTGCGCTGTACACCAACATTCCGCACGATGACGGCATCGCAGCGGTAATTGGAGCGTATGTGAACACACGAAACTCTTCAATACTCGATTGTCTGTCCTCAACGAAACTGTTACGACTCGTGCTTGAATGCAACCATTTTTAATTCGAAAATGAACATTACCTCCAAATTAGCAGAACCGCCATGGGCACAAAAATGGCCCCAAATTATGCCAACATTTTCATGGCGGAATTGGATGGTCGGTTCCTCGCAGGTCGTCCGATTCAGCCATATTTCTATAAAAGGTACATTGACGATATTTCTATGATATGGACAGGCACCGAGGACGAACTAAACACAATTATTTCGGAAAACAATTCGGCTCATTCCTCTATTCGCTACACCCACAACGCATCGCAGCGGACAATTAGTTTTTTGGACGTTACCGTCGAAATTGAGGATAACAAACTTTCCTCAAAACTCTACAGAAAACCCACGGACAGGCAACAATATCTTAACTACGATAGCTGCCACCCCCGCCACTGCAAAAATAGTTTGCCCTATTCTCAGGCGCGTAGGTACAATCGAATATGCAGCAACGAGAAAGACTTCAAACAAAACGCAGATAATCAAACGAAAGCACTCATTAGGCAAAATTATCCGGCAGGCGTCATGAACAATGCTATAGAAAAGGCTAGTAAACTAGACCGCACGACAGCCATCAACAAAAGAAGCGTTCGAAACTCAGAGAATAATCAGTATAATTTAGCGCTAACCTACGCAAGTAACCTTCCCAACATCAACAACATCCTACGCAAAAGTTTTAATATACTCTCACAAAACCAGCGCCCCCAATCTTTCTTTCCGCAGGCTCCACGCGTCGTCTGCCGTCGAGGAAAAAGCCTTAAGGACATGCTAGTACGATCCAAAACCACACATGAGGAGTTCCTAGGACCTCGGCCATATCGGGTGCCGCGGTGCAAAGTGTGTAGCCACATGACATATTCCGTGGAGGCAAAAAGTACAAATTCGGACTTCACCTTAAGGATAAACGGAAATTATAACTGAAACTCAGCTAATGTTGTCTATCTGTTGCACTGCCGCGTATGCAACATGCAGTATATTGGACAGACCGATCTCCCCTTCCGTCAAAGATTTAACAATCACAAGTCCCACCTTAACACACTCCCCAAACTCCCGCTCTCCAACATATGCGTCTCGATCAACACCACATAAAGAAAATATTGGTAACTATAGTTCAATCGGGATTTAGTACAGCACGCGAAAGGGAGCAATGGGAATCGTACCTAATTAAAAAGTATAACACGCTTCGCGCGGGTATTAACGAGAGCGCCGGCCTGCTTAGCTGCTTACATCTTGAACGGTTCACCTCCTCGGAACCCCCACGTCGAGGGGAAAACGAACAGACGGAGTCCCCTGCATAGAGTTATCCCTGCGCTGGACATCATTACGACCTCAAGGAATGTCTTCGCTCTCGGGTGCGAGAGGGGGAGGCGGGCGGTGAGAAAAATAAAAATAAGGAAAATGGAAGAAGAAAAGAAGGAGAGGGGGGGGGGGGGCATGATTGCACGTGAGTGTGTGGGTGTGTGTGTGGGGGGTGGGGGGTGGAGAGGGCGGTTTGGGTGTGTAACTTGAACGATCGCGCGTCTCGGTTCGCGCCCGAGCTGCTCCTGTGTCTCTGCTGGCTCTTCTCGGCCACCCGGGCGCGCTTTTGGGCCCACTTGATTTTGTTTTATTCCCTTCTTTCGTTCTGGACACTGCCGAGCCCCAACCGCGCCTAGCGGAAGGTTGTTTGGGGATGCATGCGCCCAAGTAGCACAACACGCCGGGTTGGGGATGGGGCGGTATTGGCCTGCCGGGATAGCGATACCGGCCAGTACCGGAAACGCCCCAAGGGGCGACATCGGCCGGGCCCAATGCCGGAATCCGGCCGGTACCGGGACCTTATTGGGAAACCGGGATGCCGGGAATACGGGATGTTCCCAGCGAGCTCCCGACACAGATCCCCGGCATGGAACCGGTGGTACGGTAGGAAACCATCAGTGTGCCAGCGTGATTCCGGGTCAGAGCCAGTCCAATTGCGGATTAGTCCCAGCGTAAAAACAGATCAGTGCCAGCGTAATTGCGGGTCAGTGCCTGCGAAATTGCGGATCACCAGCGTATGCGTCATTCAGTGTACCCAGCATAGAACCAGCAGAATGCTAGCTGTGTCAGGCTTTAAAGCCCAGGAATGACATCCTACTGCATTTTTGAACAGCCAACTTCTCAGTAGATCAAATTGACTTAAACGTGGTAATGCTAAATTTCTCAGTCCAAACTATTTTATTGGTTTTCATATCTTTTATAGGTGCTGACCGTTTTTAACATGTTTTTCGGACTTGAACTGAAAAAAGCCGGTTTAGTATTTGTGCAATTTTAAGAAACAATTCTGTGTGAACAATTGACTTTCTCCATGTATACAGTATACTCATGGCAATTACTGTATACTCGTTGAGACGACATGTCCCATTCATCTGTTGCCCAGATGCATATTGTGGGTAGTACAAGAAGGAAACATACAAAATGTTTTTTACCGTGACATTCTTTATTGTGACTCGTGCATCCATAGCAGCTAGCTCCTCAGCCAGAGTGTCCCTCATCGTCAAAGGCGGTTGGAACCACCAGCGGTTGGAACCACCAGTGCCCGCCTCCCTGCCCGTCAGCCACTTCTGCACCGCGTCCACGCTGCACGAGTGCGACTTTGTATGACACCTGTAAAGAAAATTGTCAGATCACGCAGATTAGTTGAGGGATAGGGGAAGCCAATATCTTGCATATTAGCTACACACAAGGTGCTGTTCAAACACTGCAGTTTGCGAGCGTTTCCTTTGTGTAAATATGGGTCTCTCACCTAGCCTGCAATTCAAAGGTGACAGAAAGAGAGCACCACAGAGGTGGAGATTGTGGGTTTGGCTACCACGCTAAGGTGCAGATTCTACGGAGGCATATGGCTATTTCACGCAACATCCTATTAATCTGAAATGGGGGGCGAGACGGGGTGGGGTGCAGAGATGAGTGGCTAAAAAAAGAGCAAAACTTCCCCAACTGACACTCTACAGACCAAGGCCTCTAAATGGTCGTCATTAGATTTTCAACCTGGAAACTAACAGGATAACAAATCAAGACCAACAAAAACCTTTTCTCACAGTTCCTTCAAAACGCTGCTTTTCAGTATGAAGGTTCCGAGAATGCTAACACAGGAGATATTCATAATAGAGAATGCAAGTCAAATTTAAAAAAAAAAAAACGACAGGAACTGACGACTTAAATTTTGCATATTGCAAGACTTAACGGGAAACTGAAGCTGTTCTGTATTTGAGGAAGAACACCAAAATCGTCTTGATATGGCCTCCAGGATCACAAATATCGAGTTTATTTTTTCAATCTGGTGCATGGAGAAGCAGAAATTAATTTCTAAAGTACAGCTGAAGCCCCTCCTTCCCGGGGCGTGACGTCATGCTGGGAGTTTTTCGGAAAATTGAATTTGAAAAAAGGTCAGAAATAGCCGCCACAACTGGCGTCAGTGTGGAAAAATACAACTAGCAAGCTTGCAATTGCACGCGCCGCCCACACGAGCGACACGTGCTTGGCGCCCCAAAGATCCTAGTACGACGTCACGGCTGCTCTGAGGTTTTTCGTGTTTTCTCGCATCTTGTTACACCTTCGGGGAAAACGAAAGCGATATTCAGATTCACAGGACAAAAATACGCCAGAAGTCACCTATAACTCGTTTTTTTGTCCAGAAGTGTTTCAGTTTCCCTTTAATTGTCAACATATTTCAAAGATTGTGCTTGTCTATTGAGCTCCAATAGAGATACCATCAATTTAATAGCTAGTAAAGAATATGCATTACCGATGACCACCTTACACATCATGGCGTCCTTGAACCTTGACTTTCCTTGGTAGCCCAGAAGGGCCGGAGAACTGCTCCTGGACTTGCTTTGAGAACAGGCGTCCCACCATCTCTCGCACCACGTTCTGCAGGTTCTTGCTGTCTCCTAGAGACACGAGCTGCCCCTCCTAGAAAGACAAAATGTGTTCTCAATATGTCAATAAAGTTATTTATACGCAGATACAATGGTATGAACATGTCTCAAGTAAGAGAATGTGAATGCCCAGGTAAATGCAGCAAGCCACACTATACATGCATCAAAATTTTACAATATTTACTAGAGAGAGAATAAAAAATATTAGAATATATGGCAACTCTACTTGTCTTAGACGAAACCAGAAAGATTAAAATATTTCCCTCCATACTCTGCTAAATCTCAATAGTCAGTCAAATTCGTTGCAACGTTCAAATTGTGCAAACGTTTTGATGGATCCTCTTTGCCCATCAGCATCCACTCAGTAATTTTAATAATGTATGTGGTTCTCAAAACAGTGCATTCAAGACCCTGCGCATCTTGACTTTGTTAAAGCTTAGTCTAGCTGCCGGTTAGTCACCCTGCAAATTTATCACCTATTTTACGACTTTACGAAGACTGGAATTGAAAAAGGCAAAAAAAGGCAGGAATTGACCAAAACCGTCATCATAGTTGCAAAAAATGGCAACAGCAGCACAGTATGAGTAGTTACCTTTCCATATTTTTGTTTAGTGCTGACTCAGTGGTGGCCCTGTAGGCCAATGAACCAACTTACTCAGCTCAAGCTCGCCTCGTGTAATAATCGCTTGTGCAACTACCGTATGCTATGCCTGGAGACACAGCTACGCATGCACTCACACCCCCTGAATAAAGTAGCGGATGCAATGACAGTTACTCTTTCACCTTGGAAAATTTGATTTCCTCTCATAGGGTGACCTTCGGTTAGGACTGGTTAACATCTCATTTTGGAAATGCACTACTAATGTAAAGTAAAGATGGAATTAAGATTTATCTGGCAACCCCTTACAAATTTGTTTGGGCATACGCATATGGTGGGCACGCTCAAAAGCGATTTTAGACCAGGCTAAAAGTTATTTTCAAGCATGTACCTTTACTTCTGTAGCAGATGCCGAAAGCGCAAATGAATTTATCACCCTAAATATTTAGATCTCTTGACTATAGCCTCAAGTGAGAACAGCAACAAAACCAAAAGAAGCCCATAATATACTACAGCATCTCCATCCTTCTGTTAAGCAAGCATTAAACACAAAAAGCACGCAGGCAGGTTTGTGCGTGCTCCACACACATACTCACGGCGAGAGTTGTTGCAGGTGCGGAATTTAACTTCTAAGGATAAAACGGGCAGAAGTGTCGCAGCAAATCAGCATGATTTATGATTATTTGCAGGCCGACACATTGTAAGCACCCAAAGGCAAATGTGTTGGGCGATTTTACTTCCCCCGTAGTGAAATGTTTTACTTAAAAATATTTCAAGAAGCGGCAGTTGAAAAAGACTTAAAATGCCGTTCAATGAGGATGCACATGAAGGCCTCTTGTCTACACGACCTTCGGGTGGAAAGAACTGTTCGAAAATGTAAAGATGCACAAATATTTAGTTTTTGGTGGCCACCGTCCATCATTTCTCCCTTCAGTAGCCTCTATGAAACGCAGTTTAACAATTGCAAAAACTTTACGCAGGCTACTAAAGCTGACTTGCAAAACGTGCAACTGGCGTTGCGTCACCTTGACACAATTCTGTCGCAGGGTTCAGTTTAAGGGTACCCCTTACAATAAATAGCCTTCCGATGTGCATTGGCTGTGCATGCACTCTGCTGTTATAAATAACAGAAGGCCCGTAATGAAGGGACGGCAACTTACTCATTTTTAATTTGCCACTGACAGTGTTTAAAACATAGTTTGGGTGGGCATCCATTTGAAATATTACGGTAAAAGGCTTCAGTCCACATTCCAACCCCATTTGCATAAATCTTCAGATAACCCAAGTTAAACCACAAAGTAAGAATCGCAGCCTTATACCCATCAATATTGTGAAAAAGAGGACACATAAATACCGGCAGTGTCCTATTGGTGAAGTTCTTCAGCTGCGCTTCTGCAGCACTAAGCTGTTCCATGTTGCGGAGAGGCATCAGGAACAGCTCGGGTGGTTCAGGCCTGGCCAGTTCCTGGGGCGCCACCTGTTCCCCAGGCCTCGCCTGCTCTCCCTGGTGCTTGAAAGACACCACATGCCCGAGCACCTGCCCAACAGACTTGCAGTTCCCTGTTCTGCTGCTGTAGGTGCCCATTCTGGATGTGCAGGTCTATCACGGCCTAAGCAGCTGAGCATCGAAGGCTGCAAGATAACCAAGGCATAAGAAAGCATTATCCATTTTGCTGATCAACATTATGCACTGATGATGCGAAGAAACTTTTTCAGAAACTTGGGTTTCGGGAAGTTTCAGAAGAGCGCTTGAACCTTCAGGTGTTTCGGATGGTTTGGGTAGCTTTGGAACGGTTGCCAGACACAGTGAGTGTTTCAAATTTTTGTGAAAATTTAAGAGACATTATAATTTGTATGCAATATTCATAAATGTAATAAAAAAATGTGTTAATCAAATAAACTTTCTGAAAAGGAGACACGGCCCCAATTTTCAGAACGTCAGTTTTGGCTTGTATGGTCAAAATGAATGCTCCCACAAAGTTTTATGATGTTTTTTGACAATCAAAAGAAATAAAAATACTGATTCGTCGGCGACGCACGCGAGACGCGCTGCGCTTGGCTGCGATAAGCACCAGTTTAAAAATCTGATATATAGGTCCGTGCCTATTAGGCCTAGCTTGGTGCCTGTACCCTTGTTGGAACTGCCATTTTCTGGACTTTCAGGACGGCCTTTTTTTTTAACTATCAACCGTCTAAGAATGGGAGAGAATCCCGTTAAGAACACTTGCCCTGGTATAGAAAACGAAATTGGCTGCAAGCGGCTGCTCTGTGGTCACATGATACATCGCACCTAGGCATATGACGCTTTAGAATGAATTGGCACTTCCAAGTAAAGCACAGGTCATCAATTGCGCCCCTTGTTAAATAGCAGAAGTTCCCAATGCAACTTTTTTTCTATCGTTTCACTTGCAGTATACAGCGTGTAACAGATGATCCACCTTTCTTCGGTTCTGGTAGCAGGCGACGCAACGGCGTCTTGTTTCCCGCAGCAAATGACACTCTAGGGCAGACAAGCCCTCCCTCTTTACTCACGTTAGCAGGCGACGTGTCTGTTAAAGAAAGGTCAGCTCCCTCAGTACAAGCTTGCCGAGATCTCAATCTCACAAAACACCAAAATCGGGCCATAAGTACAACATTTCAAGATACAAACAGAAGCTGCACAGCACGGCGCCGAAGCGAACTTGCTGCACCTAAAAACAAGCCTCTACGCTGTCCGTCGAACCTCTCCAGAGTAGGACAGCACCACGGCCGTTCTTCGCAGCACGCAATGCTTTCCCACAGCATTACGAGAAAGTTTTGTGACCAGTAGCGTATTGAAGGACTCGGTCACTACTGTAATTGTGCATGTGTCACTATGAATATTATGGAGCTAACTAAATTGAGCAACTGCACGCAAGCTAATCTGGTCAAGCATGCTAACAGAGGGCAGATCAAAAACGTGTGCTAGCAAATTATCAGAACTTTAGGTGAAAAGGAACAGTACAAAATAATACTTACTGCATTTCTGCAAACTTGATGCTCTGAACGAAGGCCAGTCAGGGTCTGGTGCTCGGCCCGCTCGCACATGAGACAAGATGTCCGCCCCAAACATTTTGCTTGGCCTCACGCCGTTGTTTCATACTCACGTCGAACCACAACAGAGGGACGGGCGCCACCGTTATTTCGTCATTCTCTTCGATGAACAGTACTCCTCCTCACTAGAATAAAAGGCGTGGTCAGACATGATGTTCTTTCAAGTTACTTCACACTGTCAGGTCTTCGCAACCTTTAGCATATATTATAATAACTCCATGGCTATATCCCCATGCACGGCCACAATGAAACACGACGGCGTCGCATTCCGGTAACGCCAAGTAATAAAAGTAGCAGTAAAAGAGAAAAACGGTGCTCATTTCGCGTAAAGGTCTGTTTACACCATGCTTTGTAGCTTTTTACTTGCAACGGTTTCGTGATACCGAGGTTTCGTGCAAATAGCTTATTTACATCCAGTTTTTCAAGCAATGGCAATGGCGTTTCGACTATACTCCGTTCATTTTTAAGCTGAGACTAGAAGCTCCGCCTTCAACGCAAGCTTTCTGCCCTTGCTAACACAAGTGCGATCATGCAGGCACGCAAAACCAAAGCACTGCAGAAGCCAGCAAGCTCGCACTGAAGGCGGAGATTCTAGTTTCAGCTTAGGGGCGAACGAAGTATACATTCCTTGCATAAGACGACACGCTAGGTAAGGACGGGGCCCTGTGCCATGCCGGTGGTGGACTTCACAACGCGCAATTGTGCTTACCAAGGCGTAGGATGCCGCTAACTGCCTGGACATGCCGTAGAATACCGTTCATCCGACCATTCCACATTAAGCGCCCATTACCAAAATTTGTGAGATCTGAGGAAATACGCACAGTACATTTATATGTAAAATTGACGACCGGACAAGCACCCATCCCCCATTTTTTTGCGATTATTTCCAAAGTTTGAGTGCGCGCTTGCCCGGTATTTAACGGTACACCATATTTTCATAGATGGAACCTAGTTTTGTTTGATGTGAACTCGGAAAAACGAGCCGAGCTTACGATGATCACGGTTAGCCAGTACGTGCGGAATTTTTCAGCATTGGTGCGATTGCGCTACGAGCAGAAAGTTTCGATATACCGCTAAGTTAAAATGCAAAAAAAATGTTGTGTCGAAAAAAAAAAAGAAGTTGTATTGCGTGCCGCAAAATTTGACGAGCGGCTCTAGGAGTCGCCTGCAGAAAAATTGTTACGACTTTGCGAAGTATGGCAAACAATGCAAGGTTACCGTCATAATCTAAAACCTGATGCAACGATAAATAAAATAACGGACAAGCGTCTCGCGGACGGCACAAACGGACGCCCCGCCAGCAGCGTCTCGGCGAGCTAGCATGCCTCCACCAACACGGCGCGGTCGCCCCAGGAGACCGCCTGGATCACCGGACACCGCGCGGTGCCAGCCACCAGTGCTAACTCCTCTCCTCCCCTCCCCTCCTCCTCCTTCCCCCCCCCCCCCCCCACTCACTCACTCACTCCCTCGCTCGCTCGCTCGCTCGAGCGAGCGAGCGAGCAACTCTATGCCCCCCCCCCCCTCCCCCCCCTCCCCCCCTTAATTTTTCTTCAACGCTTACACCAACACACGGAGGCAACGCCGACCGATCGCCGTCTCGCTGGGCTAGCGGCGCGACACTCGTCCATAGAGCCCCGAAGGTGCGCTCGAAGCGTGGAAACAGCGCGATGCAACGAAAGGCAAAGGGCATCTACACTACGAACGGGCAGAAGCCGATGCAAAAACGTGCGCGAACGTAAACAGAAAAGTGCCGCCGCTCGCCACTACGAAATAATACGCGGCCGCATCCCTTTCCTGCTGCTCGTACTTTCTCTTACTTGACGGCTACTCTGTCTCGCGGGACATGCCGACGAAACGATCGTTGGGATACGGCGAAAGGCCGTCAACACCGTCGAGTCAACCACCAGCAAGCGTTGTTGAGCGGAAGTTGGTTCACTAGGCCTACATGCGACGAAACCGACAGAACACGAAGATCAAAATCAAAGCACAGGCGGTAACTTCGAGCGACTTCTGCCTCGCATAGATTTGCATGCAGCGCTTTCACTCGCCACCACGGTCACATACAATTTTTCAACCCTGGAGCCACCGTACCTGAACCATACCGCGAACCACGCCAACGTCCCGCTCGCCATTTGTGTTTGCTTACAGAGAGTTTGCTCACCTTGTCCGGCTTTGGATTGGATGCTGGATCGGCTTTCTAGCAAAGTCTATCAACAGCTGGCTCGATGCTGGATGAGGTCTGTTCTAGTCTAAACACGAAGTCGCAAATATATAATTGTGCTACTGTGCTCCTCTATTCGCGTCTCCAGCTCGACGCTCGCCCTCCCGCGGCGGAAACCGGAAGCGGTCTAGTGAGGGTCCCCCGATTCTCCTGCTCAGCGGGCACGGCCGAAATGCGCGCGATCATGGCTCGCGAAATGTCATTTCCGAACCCAAACAACACTCTTTACTGTCGCCGGTATGGGATTGTACCTAACTGGAGAGTTTTGGTATTGCGCATAGAAGCAAACGCAAGCGTTGTGCGTTTGCGTTAAAGTTGCGTGTCCCTCATCGCCGTGCGCCATCGAAGACCGTAATTTTGGGCTTCGCGCACATGCAGTGTGGAACACGCAAGGCTAACGCAAACACAGCGCTTGCGTTCGCTAAAACTTACAACTGTTTCGCCGGCTTCCAACGCCAACGAAACACGCTGCAGTGAGCAGTCGTGCAAGCAGGTAGGCGTTCCTTCGAACTGGAAAGGCTGAGATTGGGAAAACAACGGAGCGTAAAAATGAAAGTAACGAAATGTTATAAAAAAAAAAAAAAAAAAAAAGATACATTTTTTTTTTTTTTAATTTTTGGGCATTTGGTTTGGAAGGATATTGGTTGCGATTTTGGACGTTTTGCCGATTGTCAAAAGTCGCGACTTTGATAGCAAAATATACTTTACCCACAATTAATGTAATTTTACATGGATTTCTCACATTAGCTAGATTTCTAGCTAATTTTAGAGTATTTTTATTTTATTACTTGGAAATTAAAAATGCTGCAATTGGCACCAGTGATGATAATTAGAACACTTTTGATTGTCCTATTTGTTCGCGAGTTTGAAATTAGATCATCAGCAACAAATTATATTAAAGCTTGAAAAATGACGTATTACAATATGGTACTTTTAATGATATTAATTTTAATTCAAATCGCGGCAATGTATGCCCCCAATTAACGCCAAGATCACGAAAATACGTCATTTGGCCATAATAGTCTTCCCAGAAAGGTATAATTTTATTTTATTCTTATCATATGAAAAACTCTGACATCATTATAAAGATAGACAAACAGTCAAACACTGGATGTAATATGCGTCACGCGTTGCTATAAAACACACACACACACACGC
The DNA here is from genome assembly GCF_016920785.2 of Ixodes scapularis. NCBI lineage: Eukaryota > Metazoa > Arthropoda > Arachnida > Ixodida > Ixodidae > Ixodes > Ixodes scapularis. Next base: position 9,018,373 of record NW_024609879.1, read on the forward strand.
TTCAGCTGTCTGACTCTGATTTCGTCTTTGGGTTGTTCCAGTGAGAACACCGTTTATTAATTTATACGTTTTTTGGACATATTGTAAAAATTGGAATTATTCTCTCATTCTTGTTCTGGAAATGATGTTAAACCAATTAATCATCTAAATACCCAAAAACCCATTAAAAGGCCCGTAGTTTATTATTTCACATGACAATTATCTGAGCAAGAAAAGGCAGCGAGGACGCACAGATGCGAGCACTGACTTTTTCAACGACTACAGCTACAAATATCAGCCTGGATCGAACATGTATGTCAAAAAATAATGTTTCCGCGAACAACCCCTTTATCTAAATAATTACGATGTGAGACACATCTTGAGTTATGAGAGAATCCGAAATTAAGACATATATCGAGAAAAATAAATCCAAAATAAGGGTTAGTTTCGGTTTCGCTCCAGAATTAAAACGCGCATCCTTGCGTAAATATTACGCTAAACACCGTTCTTGTTTTAAGGATAAAGAGGTGACCTGCGCTCATAACACCCCAGCTTCCTCGTATTACCAGAAATAATTTGTGTCGCTCAGTGAAGCCAGCAAACTAGACAGGCTCAACAGCGGCACGCATCTCCGACCCTCACTAAACTCGCCATTTTGGAAAATAAGTGGCGCCACCTATAGTTAGTTGGAGTCGCGAATACACCAACTCAACTCTCCTACGTCACGCCGCGGTGGTGGCGCGCCGGACGCACTTCCGGTCTGGGGCGGTGGGCAGAAGTCGCCGTGCCAGACATGCATTCCTGTGTTCCTTCGGAAGAAACGAGAAAAAAAACCTGCCTTCTCGTCAGAATGCTGCGATGGGTGCTTTACAAAGAGAGTCTGGGAAGGTTTGAAGATCAGTTTTCATGTGTTTTTGCACCCTCCGTTCGTCCGAGAACGTCGATAGCAGCCGTGAAAAGGGCAAACCCGACGCTGTCGAACTACGATTGCGTGTGCGGGCCACAATTTGTAGTCGCCAGATGTGTTTGCTTTGTTCCAACATGACCGAGAGAAAACCCCCAAGTTGTCCGGACCACCCACGGATTCAGTGCGTCTTCAAATTCACACGGCCGCCTGATCGTTCGAACTTTCGTCTGCTCTTTCAAAGTTGTCTGCTTTTTGTCGTCTGCTCGTTCAAACAAAAGCGGCCCATAGACCAAACTTTGACCCGGTGATTGCAATAAGAAGTAATTGCAGACCTCAAAAGACTTAAGTAGGCTCGGTGTAAGCAGTAGATACAAGATGTTGATCATTGGTACCGGTGGCCATCACCTACTTGTTACGCTTTGTCTGTTCCCGCTTCCGATTTTCAGTATCGACGTCGATCATCGCCTCTACCTTCTACACTTTTGCAGCACGAGGGTCGTCGCGACCGAAAATAGAAGAGTCTCATCATGGTTTTGTACGTCCATTCTGCGGCGGTCATGCAAATACATCGCCGCACGTCAAATTATTTATGCAAAGTTTAGCAGCGTAACGAGCCTTGATGATTTCGCTCAGGCGATTAAAGTGGTAAGACATTGCGATGAGGACGTAGAATCAACAACTCCAACGCGAAAAAGAGTATGCAGACTCACACAGACGCCGACAACGTGACATTCGAATGGTTTGTTGACGCGGGACGCGGTGCTTCTTGCCCGTACTCCATTGCGCGTGCGTTCCAACTGTCGTCTGCTCTTTCAAACTTGGCTGCTTTTTGTCGTCAGTTCGTTAAAACGACAGCGGCTCGTAAACCAAACATTGACCCGGTAATTGCGATAAGAACTAAGTGCAGGCCTCAAAACACTTTTGAAGGTTGGTTGGGGTAAGTCGGCTAAGTGTAAACAGATACAAGAAGTTGTTGATCATTGTTACCAGTGGCCATCACCGACTTGTAATGTCCGATTCTACTTGCGGTTTTCAGTATCGACGTCCACCATCTCAGCTACGGTCCACGCTTTTGCAGTCCGAGCGACGTCGCGACTGAAAATAGCGAGCAGAATCTCGACGTGGGAGTCAGGCTTTAGCGCCCATTCTGCGGCGTCCACGTGAAATGAATCGCCGCACGTCACATTATTCACGCAAAGTTTTGCCTCGATAGTTTTGCTGAAGCCGCTCAAGTAGTCAGACATTGTTAGGAGGACGTAGAATCAACAATTCCAACGCGAAAAAGAGCACGGGGACTCCCACCGACGCCGACAACAACGCAATTCAATGGTTTGTTTATGGGCGACGGCGGGCTTCTTGCCCATCATCCACGGCGCATGCGCGGCGCCGGTGACGTCCGCTAGGGGCGCTCCGGTTTGTTTGTAAACATGAGTTGGTGTATATATAAAAAAAAAAAAAAAAAAAAAAAATGGGGGCACGAAGAAATACACGACGCTTCGACGAAGTGCCCTCTGGGAACTAGTTGGCCACTCAGTTTCGGTTTCGATTGAGCAGCTTCCTTTCATGCTATCACGCCGTGACCGAATGCGCCGCTTGAGTTTTCGATTATCTGACTTTTCACGAATGTACAATACATTCATTCTCGAACGAAACAAAACGAAAACTGGGGCAATTTCCTTGCACACAAATTACTATGATGTCTTCCTCGCGTCATCATATATCGCTCACTCAAATTTTATGCTGATAGGAAATTAAGTTTTCGCAAACGCTGAGGTCGGCTAGCTACGACAGAGGCTGTAACAAGCGTCGTCTACTCTTCGCTAAGCCTTTTTGGACGAGCTTTTACTGACGCCCAAGATCTGTGTCTGAACGGTGTGTTTGAAATTATTTCGGCATACTCAGCCAGGAAGAAAGCAAACATATAAATATTACGGCCATTAGCAACCGTCAAATGCGCTTTGAATAATTTCGTTCCTTTGGCACACCGCATAGAGGTTCACGCCCGTCCGACGCACTTCCGGCGAAAGGTGCGACATTCTTCACACAATTGCTCGACTTTGTGTGTGGGAATGTGCCTATATGATTGCAGAAAAATTTTATGTGCGTACGCGATGTTGAATATTAGTGGAATCCAAGCGGGTGGGGACTTAGCTTCGTGCAGTGCTGCGGGTCAGTACAGATAAGAGATAAGATGTGTGTTCAAATTGAGCTTTTCAATGGCGCCTCCAAGTTTTACCTCACGTACTTAGGCGTATTAAGAAAAAGAGTAGTTGCAAAAAATAATATTTAGTCTATGGACAAACTTCCTGACCAGCTGTAAAGGTGCGAGTTTGATGTATGCAAACTTATTGGTCGTTACAGCTTGTTGACTCGTGCACAAGCAAGATACCCGAGCTACGCAGCGTCGAGATTTCCAGCACTGGCTCGTTCACATATATCTCGAAACGCAAACAGAAAGGCTCGATAGTGTACAAAAATGCAACAAGCATGTGTGAAGACAAGCTATACGTCTCGGGCTTGTGCTATAGATTCGAGGTCTGGCCATTTAGGTTAGTTTAGAGACCAAAAATGATGCTCTCGTGACCAAAAAACGTGAGATTACGGCCGTTAATAGTCCACGCTGCCGATCGAAACCGAAACCATGCCACTCTCCTCCCTGGCCAACTACTTTCCAAAGAGCAACGTGCGCCGTGTTGCACGCAGGGGTTTATGGAAGTAGTCCATATAATCCCCTAGCAGTGGTAGCGAGAAGCAGATCTGGTTTTAATAAGCGCGTAAGAGTTAAATGTAGTGACCCTTTCTGGTTGAATATAGGGCGCACGTGATGTTTCGATTGTGATCATGCAGAAAGATGTAAGAAACGAATGTGCCGCCTGAACTGTGTCTTCCTCGGACAGACCACTCGGACCCGGAGTAGTTCTCCGCGCAGCCTTTTTCGGGGGAGTACGATCTGTGGTCACTCGCAACATTTCAGTTTCGTTATCAACGTTGCCGCGGGGGAATGAAGGAGTTTCGCTGTTTTTTTGTTTCGATTGCTGGGTGGGCTCTCTTGCTGTGCTTGCTTTCGTTCCTCTTGTCATGACCGACTGGCTCGAGCATACTGCGGCGCTGACATCGCTGCAGTTAATTTCAGGAGGTCTAAGAAAACGCAGTAGCAGCGAAATCAGCGACAGCGACGAAGATACCAGCTTAGGTCCAGCTCGAGTGACGACGAGGCAGCCGATCTCGGCTGCCTCGTCGTCACTCGTCCTCGTCTTTGCCGACTCATTCGCCTTGCCAGCGAAGAGGCCCAAGATATGGCGTTACGTCGAAGACGTTGTGCGCACCTATTCGGATGAAGAGCTAGGTATGTCGTTTGCTAGAAGACAATACGACAAATTCCCCTCAGATGGAACTCGCCTTCGGAGATGACGGTCGCTTTACGGCATACGTGTTTGGTATAGCTTAATAGACCCTTTGCAAAACGTACAGCGCCACGACGGCAGGAAATTTTGGGAACCCTCGGTACAGATCACGCGCACGCGCTTTCTCGTTGCGCCTCCGCGACTGCGCGCGCGTCCCGGCAGCTACCGCCAGCAGCCGTTGCAGCCATCCCGCCGAGTCGTACGTCGTTGCCGGCGTACCGTATCTGTGGCAGCGTAAAGGCATCGCGACAGGTGAACTCATTCCAATACGTTATTCGTCGGAACTTGCCTTCACGTATTGAAGTGTCACCAAATCCATCTAGTTTGCAGCGCAACCATGGCAAGTTTCGACCAGGTTCGACAAAGCGTTGGTGCAGCTGACGACAGAACCGGTACAAAGGAGAGGGATGAGAAAGTTGCAGCCGTCGGATCGTCGCTCGCCCAACCAGCGGCCTAACTCGGCTGCTCTGTTGCCGTGGTAACCTGTGCCTGCTCGCGTATGCCACGTGGAAGCCGGAGGAGGGGCGTACCGAGGACTCTCATTATTTGAAGCGCGGCGCGCGCGGGCTTTTGGAATTTTTGCAAAGGGTCTATTGCATCCTGCGGCTCGTACAAAAGTACTTGTAGTTCTCTTCATCGGGTTTATATAACTGTAAGGAAAAATAAATACTGCCTCAACGTCGGGGTCACTGTTAATAAAGTAGTAACAATCAACATTTTTGTCAAAGCATGAAGTTCCGATCAGAACTTCATGCTTTCAGCAAGATAGCAATGGGAACCGCAACAGTTCAAAAGCGAGGGCAGACACTATGAAAGCGGTGGCAGCGCGTGCAACTGGGTGGATCGCTTTCTGAGGCCGATCGCTCAACGACCGCTTGCGCGGAGCGCTCGGCATCTGCCTGGGCGAAGGGCTGGATCGCGCATCCCCCCTTGGTCGCTGCAGCTGCAGCGCCAGAGTGAAGCCACCGATCGGCGATTTTGCATGTTGAAAAATCGCGTTTTTGGAGCGTTGCGGAGGCTGGCGGCAACATGCTGAAGACACGTTTTCTACTCGTTCGTAGTCATTCGTCGAAGAAGCTCTTTAAAACCCTGTGTAAGCCCTGAGACTTCTCGTTGAGAACATGTGGAAATTTTTACGGAAGCCCAGTGTCGCAGCAAAAATGCTCAACTCATCGAAAGCAAGTTTCGCCGCCACGATGCAACGCGCAGGTCACGAGTGACCCGCGCGTTGCATCATTGGACTTTTTTCATAATGCAACGTGCGGGACCCTTGTGACGTCACACGTGACGTCAATTGGGACGTCATTATAGGAAACGTCCCATAATGCAATGCGCGGGTCACGAATGCGACTGCACATTGCATTATAGGACGTTTCCCATGACTCAACGCGTAGTTACGCCGACGGTGACGTTGGCGTCGCCGGCCCGCGTTGGATCATGAGACGCTTCCCATAATGCAATGCGCGGGTCACAAATGAGACGGCGCGTTGCATTATGGGACGTTTCCCATAACCCAACGCGCGGTTACGCCGACGGCGATGTTGGCGTCGCCGTCGCCGACCGCGCGTTACATCATGGGACGCTTCCCATAATGCAACGCACGGGACCCTCGTGAAGTCACACACGCCGTCATTATGAAACGTTTCCGATAATGCAACGCGCGGTTACGCCGACGGCGACTGTGACGGCGATGCCGCTCAAGCCGGAAACGGGCGCCTAAGAGCTGCTCTCTAAACAATTAATAGATGTAAACCAAATTAAATTTTCATTCCACAGCCATATTTGATCCCGTCTTTTTTAACAAAACTGAAATAAGCCTTTGTTAACTGGTTTAAGGATGACGCGGCGTTAATACTAGGCCAAGGATAATATTAGGTGTCACCTTTTAGCATATTGAAGACATGCCCAACCTAACGGTCATTTGTAACCATCATATAGTTTCCATATCAGCGAAAAAGCCATGTCGGTTACATATCAAAACTTGCATGGCTCGAATGGCCTGTGAAAGCAGCGAAAAAACGATGTCGGCCAGTCACCGAAAACTCAGTGGCTGAACTGGCCGGTGATAACAGAAAGAAAACGATGTCGGCCAGTCAGCGGAGACTCCATGGCTAGACTGGCCAGTGACTACAGCAAGAAAACGATATCGGCCAGTCACCGGAAACTCCATGGCTAAACTGGCCGGTGACTACAGCAAGAAAACGATGTCGGCCAGTCACCGGAAACTCCATGGCTAGACTGGCCGGTGACTACAGCAAGAAAACGATGTCGGCCGGTATCGGGAACTTTGCGGCTGGTGCTGGCCAGTTTAGACAACGAGTCCCCGATATCGGCCGGCGTCGGTTTCTCACCGGCGTCCCTGGCCGGGATCCGCCGTACAGCTCCCGGTACTGGCCGACGTAATCCCAGTATCGGCCGACATGGTGTGCTACCTGGGCGGGGCCCCTTCCCTGGCCGCGGCCTTCGTCTGCCCATGGTCGGTCCTGAGAAGTTGTTTTTTTCGCCTTTCCTCAATGTGTATTTTTTTTTTTTTTTTTTTTTTTGCCGCCGTGTTAATGTGGCGGGCTTTCAGCTTTCATTGCAACATTAGGACCTGATGAAGAGCGGTTCCCGCTCGGAACGTCGTCCAATAAATACGTTTTAAAGTTTACCTCCTTTTTGCGGTATATATATATCTATATATATATATATATTCTGGTATTCTCGCTCACCGCTTGTCTGGAGGAAAGAAATGTAGTTCCGCCGTCGCCAGGAGACAGGACAGCAGGATCAAAACGGGAGAACCAGACAGCGTTAAGGTCAACACTTTGGCGAAGCACGTGATACAGTCGATGTCATCCTATTTGCTGTCGGCTCTGTCGAATACTGTTCGAATTTTTTAAATTTCCTCAGCATTAGTCTTGAGTGGGCTCCCCCGAGATGGTACAACAGAACAGCAAGTGAACGTCCCTCGGGGCCAATGGAATGTTTTCGTGCATGACTAGTATGTAGTTCTCCTTTCTCTTGCACGAAATAGTCGGTGAGTGCCGTCAGCGAGAGATACAGAGCTACCTCGAGCAGGCCGTTATCGATCTTGGTGGCACACAAAGTACCAACTTCGTCTGACCAACTTCGTCATCTAAGGGTGCAGCACAGACCCGTACCCAAGTAAATGACCACTTGGATATCGAGTACACGACGTTTTCGTACGTGCCTCTGTGATTTATGAATATGGTGTGTTACAAGTTAAGAAGGTAGTAGAAGCCCCTCCCCATAAGCGTGATGCGCCCGCTTCAGACGCCTCCGCAGTCGAGAAAATAGTTCGCTGAAAACGTCCCTTCTGCTTCAATGGATGGATATTGACTACAGACAGACCTTGTAGCGGGCGGCAGCTTGCGCCACCTAGCCGAGGCAAAATTACTCGCTCCGGAAGGTTGACGTAAAAAGACGGCTTCAGTGCAACGAAAATTTTAACTTTTATAAGTAATGCAGATATGGTTGTTGGTTTTAGCTTGACAAGCTTCCTACTCGGATTAGGTACATTTCGTATATTTGCTGCGTTAGTTAAAAAAAACCTGCGTTTCGGGTTTTGAAAGTTCCTGCGATTCGCGTTTTGACAATGCCGAAGTCGTTCACTTCCGTTATGAATCCCAACGTGAAAACAGCGGAATGAGATTCCTCCGATTCTTCTTCGTCAAGAGAGTCTGGTGCAGCCTCGCCGCCTACGCCAAAACGCCTCTACAAGAAGCATAATAGCGGCGATGTCCTCAACCGAGTTGCACGGCAGCTGATAATGAACGCGTACGTTCAGGTGCGACACGAACCGCCCGCCAAGCCCGGCCAGCCCGGCCTCACTGTGGAGGAGTCCTGCATCAAAGTCAGCAAACTGCTTGGCGTTGGTGTACGCACCGTCCTCAAGATTAGGAAGCAGACGAAAGAAACCGAGGGACAAGTTTTGACACCTTCTCGGAAGCGCCCAGCAAGGGAAGGCAAGAGGCGGCGCAAAGTAAAGTACGGCGAGTTGACGTTGTGCGCGTTGAAATCGTGCGCCCACCGTTTCTTTCGACGGAACGAGGTCCCCACGGTCAAGAAGATAACGACCGAATTCTGCGCGAGCACTGAATTTCCCTTGTTGAAGGCTTGGACTGTGCGTCGCCTTCTCCACGACATCGGATTCGAGCATGACAAAAGGGAACGAAACTCCTGGATGATTGAACGAGAGGACATAGTCGCCTGGCAGCAGAAGTACCTGCTGCCAGACGATCGCACGCCACTGACAAGATGGTTCGAAGATCTTCTACTTGGACGAGACGTGGGTGACGGCAGGGCACACTGTCTCAAGGGTGTGGGTAGACAGGACAGTGGCCTCGTATCACGACACCTGCATGCGTGGTTTCTCGACTGGCCTCAAGCAGCCATCGGGGAAGGGCCAGCGTCTTATTGTCACCCACATCGGCAGCGATGAAGGCTTCGTCAACGGCTGCCTGGACGTGTTCCGTGGACAAAAGACCGGTGATTACCACGAGGAAATGGATCGCGCCCGCTTCAAGAAGTGGTTTGACGGTGTCCTCGACAAACTGCCGACAAGAAACGTTATCGTCATGAGCAACGCTTACCATTCACGGTGGTTGGAAGCAGTGCCGACGACGAGTTCCCGGAAGGACGACATCCGACAGTGGCTGAAGTCTAAGAAAATTTCATGGGACCCCAGGGTGGTGAAGAAGCAGCTGCTCGACATTGTGGCCTTGGTGAAGCCACAGCACCTAAAGTATCGTGTGGACACCACTGCCGAGACAGCTGGCTGCACTGTGGTCAGGCTCCCACCGTATCACTGCGAGTTCACCCCCATTGAACTGATATTGGCGCAGATCAAGAACGGCGTTGCTGCCCGAAACACGACGTTCAAGATTGTCGACGTGGGGAGACTCTTCAACGAAGAAGTTGACAAGGTCACCACTGACAACTGGATTAATTCTGTCAGGCACGTTAGTGATATTGAAGCAACGTTCCGACGAGGCGTTGCCACAAGTGCCCACATCCAGCCTATCGTCATCCAGCTGGATGGAGAGGACACCCCATCCGAGAGTGACCCGTCTGGTGTCGAGCCCCTTGACGAAGCTTAAGGCCACCATTGTGGAGAAAGCGTGTAACATCTCGGAACACAAAACGGTCCTTTTAAGGACCACTCATTTGCTTTATGATCGGATAGTTGTTCTTGACCACCACTAATTTTCCGTGTCTCATGTTGTCATGCTTGTCTGCTCGTTGCCGTATAGCATTTCGATATGCAGCCACCAGACCAACTTTTTATTTTTGTTGCGATAATGTCTAAGCTGGTGTATACATTGCACTGTGCCATGAATCACCAGTATAGATTTCAACTTCACGAAAACAAAAGTTTGCAGCCCATCTACGGCAAAGAAATCAGATGCCATATTGGCCCTTTCTGCTGTCTAAACATCTTTGCTACGCAACAAATAGAATTTTGATTGCAAATAACCTCTTTTTTGTCTAAGAAAAACGACACAACATATCACTGCCAGTGCTCTGCTTTAAAGCATAAATGGGACGTCTGTGGCCATTTCCATGATTGAGGCTTCTGGGAATAACAATGCCGTGTGTTAGCACAGCGGAGAGCGAAATCGGAGTACCAGTACTCGGTTTCGAAGCCTAAAGGGAACGCCTATGGTCATTAACATGACCGAGGCCCCTCTGAAAACAACAATAATGTGTGTCAGCACTGTGGGCAGCTAACTCTTAATGCCAATGACCTGTTTCGAAGCATAAAATGGACGTCAGTGGCCATTCACATGACCGAGGCCACTCTGAGAATAACAGTTTCGTGCATCAGCGCTGCGGGCAGCTAACTCTAACTGCCAATGACCTGTTTGGAAGCATAAACTGGACGTCAGTGGCCATCCGCACGACCCAGACCACTCTGAGAATAACAATAACGTCTCTCAGCACTGTGTGCAGCTAACTCTAACTGCTAATGATCTCGTTTCGAAACATAAACAGGACGTCTTGGCCATTCACACGACTGAGGCCACCCTGGGAATAACAATACTTTGTGTTAGCACAGTGGAGAGAAAAATGCCAGTTCTAGTGCTCCGTTTCGAAGCATAATAGACGCGTCAAAAGTTCCCTTGAAGTCGACGGCCATTATGACTCTTGGGTCTCACTTTGGCGAGTTGGCCAACACCTCGTGGTGGATGAGGAGCAGGCTGCCCTGTGCGCCGAAGTTCGATCTGAAGTAGTGCGGCATAGATTTCCTGAATTTAAGAGGCGCCGTTGTACTCGCTTGAAATATATGGTAAAAGCAGCACTAATTGTTTGACGTGAGAAAACGTCGGCTACAACATTGATGAAGGATTGGTGAGAGGACGGAGATTTGGGGAATGCCAATGCCAGTAACTGGGCCTAGCTCAAGCTTGATATTGTCCGTCTTGCAGAAACGCTGTGATGAAGTGAAGCGGTATTCATAGAAACCTCGGTTTCGAGCCTCCCACACTAGTGCAATGTACAGGATTAAATCTAACGTTTTCAAAGCCGATAAGAACCACAATGCACAGATTGCAGCCAGACTTGTTGCCAAGAGCAGAGTTGTGAAGTACCGAAAGGTTGTTTTCGAGTGCTTGGGTAGCTTCTAAAGCTGCTTTAGAATGAATGGAGGTATTTCTGGGTTTTGTGATGCTATAGGCTGTAACAGGTGTAATCGCATTTTCCGCTGGTGCCCCTGTAGTGCCCCCATCAGCTGGCCCAGAGGTCAACTATATAGTTCATGTCACAATTTGGGGTCCCTTCTCGCACCCGGATCAAGTGGGTCGCCTCCTGGAAGGCCTGGGGATGTACTGTTGGAGCGAAATTGTAGGATTAGTCTAATGGGCTGCTAATAAGTTATCCCGTACGACGAATCATGCAGAGCCCTCTGAAGGCTGAGGTCTAAGGCTTGCAACGAGATCAGATAGGTAGGTGGTCGCTTCCCACTGTCGGTGTGAACTCGCCATACCCCTCGGCTTGGGGAGCCCAACGTTACCCTCAGCTCTCAGGCCCGAGCCCGCTGTACTCGTCATACTTTTGCACCAATAACGCCGATAATGAGTCCATCTTGTCCAGTCCAGAACTATTTCAAATTTGCCTCATGGCCTCTTATCCAATTCCAGGTCATGAACTGTAACTGCAGAGGGGCGCGAAATTCATTTTCTTCTTTGTTTAGAGTGCATTTATTCTGGCAATGGGTATCTGAAAATGATGCCTGCGATAGTGTTTAAGTAACGCGGCTCGGGAAGAGACTTTTTGTGTGGTGCCACTCATTTCATCAAATGACATTTCCCCGACAGTTTGTTTCAACGCTGCGACGTTCGACACTCGCCCATCGACATATCTTGCTATGTTTCGTCGACAAGATCTTTGTTTGGTTAGGTGTGCGCTGCTTTGTTGGTGAGCAAGGGTACGGGTACATGCACGGGGGCACGACCACCCTTACACGCTGCTGCGTGTAAGGGTGGTCCACATTTTTGTAATGAACTGCTGGAGACAGTCGCCGAAAAGCGTCGTGAAGTGGGTAGGTCGGATAGTTTATTTAATATGTGCTTCAGTGACAAACGCACAACAAAATGTTCCTACAGCGTGAAATTTGTGTGTCGATGATACTTCACAGCACAATGTGGCAGTATCGATGAAACGAGAGTCGTAAAACGTTGATGAAACGTGTAGATGAAACAACAGGGACCCTTCTTTCCAATGGTTCCATGGAGGCTCTGACTATGAGTACTGCAAGGTTGCCTCCAAGAAGCTCAATGTTTTTTACACGAGTCTGTCTTCGCCAAGGTAGACCAGAAAGTCGATGGCAGATTCTGAAGAGCTCGTTCGCGGCTAAGGCCTGGTATATTCCAGAGATAAACATACATCAGAAATGTAATTAGGCGGTTTGAGCTGTTGCTTGATTCAAACATTGTTGATTTTATTGTTATAAAGACAAAACATTCTGCCACTTGCATTTGGACCAAGATCAGGACATCATGAATATTTGGTATGTTTTCAATTCTTAATTTAAACAAATATTTCGCATATAAGAAAGCCGCAATTCATAAAGCGGGAAGCTGACCTTACAATCAATTTTTATTGACGTACTTTTCATCTTTTACAAATTATTAAACCAATTCTGCGATCCAATATTGTGAACACATTTTTCTTCTAAATTAAATTGGAAAAATTGGTGCGTGCTTACCGGTAATACCTCAGGCCGCGACGCGACGCGAGTGGAGGTACAAGCGTCACGTACCCGGGTTTCGAAGCATAAACATACGACTGACAGCGCCTTGAGAGCAAGCAGAATGTTCGGAAGCATTTGAGAGAACCGAATCTGCTTTCCTCAAATTCTCTGGTATTTCTTCCAAAAGAAGACATGAGCGTCTTAACGTACGAAACAATATCAATTAAATGTTTGTAACATACGCATCACTGGCTTTATCATTTGTGTGCCACCTGTAGGTAACAGCTCATTATTGCGAACGAGGGTGCACCCGCGGGTACTATCGTAGTCATAGATTACCATGCAGCTGATTGCGACGCGGAAACTTGACAAGGACGCCACGTTTCACAGATGAATGCGTACTGCTTCGAAGGCGTCATTTTAGTCGACAGACTATTTATTAACGCCAGCAAAGATACGGTCGAAATTGGGTGAAGACACTTACTGTGTTTGCGATTCACCTATGCCCCTCCCGCACAGCCCACTACACTTATAAAGAAGAGTTTGGTGACAGCTGCATTTTAACGTCGCTCCAAGGAAACCACTGCGAAGAAAAGCCGATGCCTTCACGATGTTGAGGCGCAACCTGAGGCAGAGAAGCAGACAGCGTTCGACGTATTTACGATGCTAGGCCATACTTCCGCATCCACATTTTCGATGGCAATGCTATCGCTGGATTCTCACGCCGTCGCGCAGAACCTATTGCGAATAAAAGTGCACGCGGTTACGGCTTAGCGACGTATGCTGGGGTAAGTGAAAAACCGCATTAAAAAACAGAATAATTGCTGCAAGATACTCGAGCCGTAGAAAATCTGCCCGGCAGCCATGTTGAAAATATTTATTTGCCAGAACAAGATTGGTTCGGGCAGGTCGTGACGTCACGGAAACAACGGGACGCGATTGGTGGCGGAGGAATACAAGATTCCCTTTGAGGGGCATTTGCCGCTACCTCTTGACTTGTAACCGGCTATAGTACGGGATATCACTTGCCTGCACAACGGGTAGCTGGCATCTCCCCTCCTTTCCCCCTCCCTCCTCATCTCCTCCTCCCCTCCCCCGCCCTCCTCGCTCTCCCTCCTCCTCCCACCCCTCCTCGTTCCTCCTCCTCCCTCCTCCTTCCCTCCTCATCATCGCACCTCCTCCTCCCCTCCTCCCTCCTCCTTCTTCCTCCCTCTCCTCCCTCCTACACTCCTCCTCCTCCCCTCCCATCCTCCTTCTCCTCCCTCCTCCACTCGTCCTCCTCCTCCCCCCTCTCATCATCCTGCTCCCCTCCTCCTCTCCTCCTCGCGGGACCCTCGTGACGTCAATCTGGGAAACGTCCCATAATGCGAAACGCTGGTCATAGGTGAGACCCACGCGTTGCATCATTGGACGTTTCCCATAATGCAGGGCGCAGGACCCTTGTACGTCACTCGTGGTCCTCACAACGTCACGTTTGACGTCATTATGGGAAACGTCCCGTGATGCGAAGCACGAGCCAAGAGTGACACCCGAGGTATGGTAGCCACCATACCCGAATGTTGAATCATGGGACGTTTCCCATAATGCAACGCGCGGGACCCTCGTGACGTCAGTCGTGACGTCACGTGTGACGTCATTATAAAAAGCGTCCAATAATGCAACGGTACCACGTCAGTTCATGCAATGGTGCTCCGGGTCATAATTTTGATATTTTTGTTAAAAATATATATGAAAGCCATGTTCTTGGGAGGAACATTCCGCTATATATGAACGCCGTAACGTTTTTTTTCTCTCAGATATAAAATAGGGAAGCTCGATGCGTGGAAATTGAGAAGATTTCACTATGCTACTTTGCACAGTCGTCATTTTCTCATCGAAGCTTTCACGTTACCATAACTTTTTTAATAAATTTCAGAAGAGATATACAACACATACCCAAAAAATTAAAAAAATATCAATAACATATTTCTATGCAAACAAAAATGTCAAACGGCATAAAAACAGGCTTTAGAGACATATTCACAATTTTTTTGCAAATAAACTGTCTTCTATAATACTTCACAAAACATATCAAAATGCGCGCCTTTGAATTATCTTTACGAATGTATAAAGATAATATGCCCACCCTTAATTGTCTTCTTGTTAATAACGCGGAAATATGGCTGATTTCACAAAATGTGTCAGGATTGGGCGTCGATATTTAAAAAAACTCCATCTTTTATTTTTTTTAAACTCCCCTTGGCAGTTTGCAGTGACATGAACTAACCTGTGATGGCAAAACCTTGAGTAACATATGACCTCCGAACGGGAAAAGCTGCGACAAACCTTCACTCGGAGCGAGCTGACGTCTCGTTATGGCGGCTTTGCCGCATAACTTCCCCTTCATGGAAGCGTCAAAAGCTGGAAAGCGGGACTCTGCCGTAGAAAGCGGAAAGTCGTGCTGTTCCGAGCATTGCTTTATCGTTGTGTGACTATGCCCCCCCCCCCCCCCCCCTTCCCCCGCCCTGCCCTCTTCTTCCCGCCCCTTAACACGAGCAAGAAACGCCTGCGAACGTCACTGCTTGCGGTAGTTAGTAATCGTAAGCACATCACATTGCCTTGAAACCCAAAGCTGTGAAGAGTCAGTTACGGCAAAATAAGGCAAGAGTAGTTGTAAGGGAAAATATGCATGTCAGTTGGTCAGGACACATTTCAATCTAAACCCAGAGACGAGGAAAAAGAAAAAAAACGGACAGTGCGAAACGAACTCTCAAACGCAGCTGAACTTATTCACAAGAAGAGCGACAATAAATGCATGTCCACGCGGAAAGAAATAAAATAGGAAAGATCAAGACATGCGACCGCAAAGATTTGACCGAACCTAACCAGACAAACTAAATCACTCCAAGGTTAAGGACAGCAACGGGTAGAAGGGTGTGTACTTGGGCTAGTTGGTTATTCATGAATAGGAGGTAAAAGCGCTAAAAAACGACGGACAAGTTGAAGAATGACGAACACCACAGAGCGCTAACACGAACACCACAGAGCAACGGGAACGGGCACCCCTCCCAAGGACCTGAACAGATGTGTTGCACCACGCTATGCGAACCGACCGAGACCGAACCCCTAACCCCCTCTTCTATTTTACTGCCGTAACCCCCTTCGCCATCACACACACACACACAAACTACACTCCAACACCGAAAACCCCAAAAACATTACAATATAAAAAACCTTTAGAAGGTAAAAAAAAAAAAGACGGCTGACTATCGCTATGCTTACAGGAGACTCGGTGTCTTTGGTGCTCAATAAGTGGTACTACAAACAAACAACGCCAGCTTAACCATGCGCGACGCACCGATTATATCTACAATAGAAGACAGAAGTTGATAACCACAAGGAAATTTTCTTTCCGAACTCTGACCGAATATTCGGAGCCGGGAGAGAGGAATTCAGAACCTCTCAAATAGGCGTTTGCGAGGACGTTTGAAGTTCTATCATTTACGAAGCGAGTAAGAGTCTAGTGTGAAATCGAACAGCCATGGCCCAACGATTCAGCACCATGCGACTGTTCTGTGTGGACTATCTACGGAGACACAAAGAAAAAGTGTATAGTGATAAGCACCTCGTATCGGTAGGGAGACTCAACAAAGTGCGGTTGGAAAAGCTACTGGCTCCACGGACAGTGAACGAATCTGACCTTTTATGCCAACATCACTACAAATACATCCAGAATGAGACTGCTTCTCCTCACAACGTGAGTACATCAGACTCTTTTTCCGGGACTCTGATGAAGTTCTGGCTGAAGTGAGTCAAGAATTGTGTGCTGCTAGTCCGTCGGTAGCTCCGTTGAAACCACGTAAAACCATTAAAAAAAAAAAAAAAAAAAAAGGCGCGAAGCATATATAAGAAAAAACAAGCTCAAGTGAGTTCTTCGATTAGAAGAAAGCTGTCAGGCGTTTATGGCATGAAAACCGGCGAAGACAGTTGCGAGCACTGCACGGAGTGGTTTGACGCGTTCCGCGAAGCGCTGAAGGCATGCAGTTCCCACCAGGAACGCAAGCGATTGTATACGCTTCTGCCACCAAGCATCTCGAAAAAAGAAATATTGCGTCTGGTGCCAGAAGCGACTGCCTACATGACTGATCAAACAAGAAAACTGAAGCGTAAAGGTGGTGTATGGGCAACCCCTTATCCCTACATGGGGAAAAAGGCGAATGCCGAAGACGTGAGGGTTGCACTTGAGTACTACACACGCGACGACCTCGCATGCTCTATTCAAAGCCCCAAGAAAAAGGACGTCGTCAAAGCCATGATCAACGACAACAAGACCTAATTCGTAAAAAGGTTTATGACCCGCTCTATTAAGGACGCTTACCAGCTGTTTAGGAAGGACCATCCCCATCGAGAACTAGGCATCTATAAGTTCTATTCCCTACGACCAAAATGGGTAAAAAAGTCCCGAGCATGAGGTGTGCGCTTGCATATATTGCGTCAATTTTCAGTTGCCTTTAACGGCAATAACAAATGCCTCACAGGAGACATTTACTGAAGACGACTTCAAGCGCATCTACCTTTGCAGCGCTCCACAAAACGATTGCTTCCTGCGCCGTTGCGAAAAGTGCCCAAAAATGCAGAGCATCTCGCTGCAGTCGCTCTATCTCGACGAAGACGAAAAGATCTGTTACGCGTTATGGGACGCCGACGAACTCGTCAAAAAGGTTATGGACACTTCCGCTTTCCTAAAGGAACTGGAGTCATGGAGCGAAAAGTATATGAGGCATTCTTACATCCGTGACCTTCAACGAAGCCTGATACGTGACACAGGAACCGCCTTACCACCCAAGGCAGTGATGTTCCACTTCGATTTTGCGGAAAATTGGACAGTCATCTTCCCAACCGAAGTGCAGAGTTTTCATTGAAAAAAAACTCAAGTGTCTATCTTCACATGTGTGGTTACGTCCACACAACGCCCGGAAAGCTTTGCCGTTGTCAGCGATGACACGACACATGACACAGCTCACGCTCTTTTAGCCACAAAAGCCATAGAAGAGTATGTTGATGAACATTACCCGCCTTTTCTGAAATAATTTTTGTATCAGACGGAGCGGCGGCGCATTTCAAGAATCGCTTCCAATTGCACGAATTATCTCGGAAGCCGTACTCTTCCGCAAGATGGATCTTTTCAGCCACTGGACACGGAAAAAGCGCTTGTGATGAGGTAGGTTGTTTACTTAAACACCACGCAACGCTTACCAACTTGAGATCTTCGCTCAACTCAACGATTGTCACCGCTAAAGACTTTGTGGAAGTGCGGCGTGAAAAAGTAACAAATGTCTGCGTGTTCCACCTGCCTGCGGAACGGGTTCGAGAGTTTCGTGCGGTGAAGCAAGTAGAGTGGGCCGCCGTAAAACCTGTGAGAGGAATCCAGGCATCTCATCTGTGGAAGTCATCATATGCCGAGAGGCCGGACGTATACATGGCCACTTGCGCAACTGAGAGTTTTAAGCTTAGGTATGCATAGTTAGCGAATTTGCAGAGTGGGGCCGTTTTGTTTTTGTGAATTGTAAGCTAAGTAATGGTATTCCAGCCTAAAGTACATTTTCGTGTCAGTTATACTAACCTCTTCTGAAAAAAAGAATTTGAAAAATATAAAATACATGCCATAACTAACGCTCAAAATATTTGGTGCTGTGCGGCAAAGCCGCTATGACGAAGACGTCGGCTCGCTCCGAGTGAAGGTGTGTCGTAGCTTTTCCCGTTTGGAGGTCATATGTTACTTAATGTTTTGCCATCACAAGTTAGTTCAAGTCACTGCAAAGTGCCAAGGAAAGTTGAAAAAAAAAGGATGGAGTTTTTGAAATATTGACGCCCAATCTTGCCACATGTCGAAAATCAGCTGCATTTCTGCGTTAATAACAAGAAGACAATTAAGGGTAGACATATTATCTCTATACATTCGTAAAGAATATTTATAGGCGCGCATTTTGATATGTTTTGTGAAGTATTATCACAAATGGTTTATTTGTAAAAAAAAAAATTGTGAATATGTCTCTGAAACGCGTTTTTATGCCATGTTTGATAGTTTTGTTTGCATAGAAATAATTTTTTGATATTTCTACTTTTTTGTGTATGTGTTGCATATTTTTTGTAAAATGCATTAAACAAGTTATGGTGACGTGAAAGCTTTGATGAGAAAATGACGACTACGCAAAGTAGCATAGTGAAATCTTCTCTAATTCCACGCCACGAGCTTCTCTATTTTATATCTCAGCGAAAACATTTGTTACGGCGTTCATATATAGCTTAATGTTCATCCCAAGAACATGTCTTTCATATATATTTTTAACAAATATATCAAAATTATGACCCGGACCATCATTGCATGAACTGTCGTGGAATCACCCTGGTATATAACATTGAAATTAAAGTTACTGCATATGATTAATCAAATAACTATGGGAGGAGATGTTAGACACTAAGTCAAATGAGACTACTTTATAAAGGCAAAGAGAAACAAAGACAGCATTAAGGCATACCGCCCAATAACGGTAACTTTAGTTTTATACAAACTAGCGATGTAGATAGTAAAGCTGAGAACCGAGGAATGGGCAGAAGATATGCAAATACTGGGTAAGCTCAAAAGGGAACTCCGAGAATATAGAAGAGGGGAAGATAATCTATTCGTCGCCACAATGCAGAACAAAACTCCTTTACGATCAGCGTCTTAAAGATCAATGTAGCGTACGATAATGTGAGTCAGGAAATACTCTGGGGTCATTCGAAAAAGTATAACTTAGATGCAAATTTGGTTACGTCTCTTCATCTGGTGTACAAAAACAATAACGTAGTTATAACATGAGAACCAGAAGCTACACAATCCGCAGAAATAGAAAGAGGTCTCGGGCAGGGCTGTCTGCTGTCACCTCTGCTCCCCATAACGTATCTGAGTTATATAAGAAAGGAATTAGTGCAGAGCAAGTTAAATTTTGATTTGAGTTATATGGAAGGAGGGAGAATAGTGCAGGTCTGATATATGCTGACTACATAGGACCTATGGCAGATAACCAGGATAGGTTACCGGAACTAGCTGGAATATGTATGGGATAAGTGTGTTCAACGACGAAAAGAGGGAACCCCTGAGTATGCAAGACAGTGTAAAAGACGGTGTAAGAAAATACAATTATGTGGGAGTCTAGCTCAATGAGGGAAGAAAATATGTAGAGGAACACGACAAGAATATAACTGAAAAATGGAAAAGAAATGGAACTATTAAAAAGCTCAAGGCACTATGCAACTATAATGGATATGAAGTGGTCAGAGGTATATGGAAAGGAGTGAGGGTACCAGGACTGTCTTTTGGAAATGGGGTAGAGTGCATGAAGTCAGAGGTTCAATCAGGATTGAAAATTCGACAAAGAAACGTAGGCAGACTTACACTGAGAGGACGAGGAAAGACACGAAATGAGGGAAGATGAGGACATGGACTGGTCGTCTTTTGAGAGCAGAGAGGCAATTAGTAGTTAATATTTGAACAAAGTTTGACCAAAATGGATGATTCGCGGTGGGAACGGAAGGTATTCAAGTATTTATACGTGAAACATTTAAAAACAAAATAGACAAACCGAGCCCAAAATCTTATATTTAAAACCTAGAACTAGTGATGGAGCTGAGCAGACCACTTTAGTGGAAAATGGAGCGAAGAAGCAGAAAGAAAAATGCGAGAGGTAAGAATACAAAAAAATAAGCTCTAACAATGTACAGGACAAAAAACAGGACGTAGGAAAGTAAAACATGTTTGACTATTCACTAGGAAGTTCTTTACTCTTTGAAGCAAAAGCGGGAGTTTTTGGTGCGAGGTCGTATAGGGCTGAATTTCAGGAGACGGACACATTATGTGCTGCGTGCCATAATGAGGGCGAGGCGCTAGAGCACTTGGCTTTGAAGTGCGCGGGGCTTGCCCTGCCCTGCCATAAGGGGTAACAGATTTGGCCGTGCCCTGGGTTTTCCTGGCGACAATGGACGGACGGAAGAGAAAACACACACAGTCAATTATTTAGGCAAAATTGAATGATGCACAACTAACTAGCACAGCTAGGGACAGGCGGAACAAAGAAAAATTGTGACTCTTTCCCGGCGTGGCTCCGGCCCAAAGCCTCAGTTCTGACCCCCAGTGCGCTGTAGAACCCCATATCCTCAGATTCCACGGTAACAAGATTTGACCAGCGAAAAATTGGCGACTCCTTTTTTTCTTTTGCCCGATCTCTTAAAGGTTATTCTGGTGATATCCTGCACCGGCTGGCGATGTTTAGTGGGAGAAAAATGGCTTAAGCGGGCGGAAGGAATCGCATGATAGTCTTTTTATGCAGGCTTTGTGGCGCAAGGTACCGTCTGTTAGAATTGATATAGACATTAACATTCATCCATTCATCACAGGATTCTGCCCGCCGCTTCCGCGCGCGGACCCTGTCTCTACCAGATCGCAACCAGACACAGTGCGACTCACACCTGTATCGCTATGGTAGAATAAACCTACACAGCGCAATCAATCTTATCTCCACCACGACAGCGGCGACATGCATGCGTGAAACACCCAGTGAGATTTTTCTTTTGCACAGGCTTGCTCGCACGAGTAGTGGCGTGGCGGAGGCCAGTTGCCTCGGTGTCAATCATGTATAGACGGCAATGAAATCTCACCATTCTCCGGCGGAAACCGATCTCCGCACCCGGTGTCAAGACAAAGGCGTTTGCCGCGCGTCATTTGCTTGGTACTACTTTCCATGGCTATGAAGCCAAAGCACAATCCCGTACACCTTCCTGAGACCCGGGAAATTAAATATTTCTGCTTCTCTACCCTTCTTGAAAAAAAAAAAAAAGAAAAGAACACTCAGTATACACTCTTAAAAAAAAGGAGTAGTACTTCGTCCTTTTTGGGGACTAAATCGATGTCACTGAGAGTGATCCCCCAAAAACGGCAAAACCCCGGTTTAGTCCCTCCCTTTTCTTTTAGTCCCTTTCCATTGATCCCTTCAGGTCAAAGTTTTGAACCGTTAAGAGGAGTGCTTTTGATCCCTACAGCAGGGCATCAGGGACTAAGCTTAACTCTTCAGGGGATTAATCATGGTCCCTTGAGCGCCGTCGTGTTTATAATTGGGGGAGTAACTTTGATCGCTTTGGGGATCAACAGTGGTGATTGGGGGACTAACTTTTTTTTTATTGGGGACTAAAATTCGTCCCTTTGGGGATTAATTTTGCCACTTAAAGGGATGATATTTATAGTGACGGGGGAGTAACTTTCGCCCCTTTGAGGATCAATTTTGACCCTTTTAGGGATTAATTTTATAGTATTGAGAGGGTAATTTTCGTCCTTTTGTGAACGAATTTTGACACTTTTAGAGCCGAAATTACTAGTAATGAGACCCTTTAGCTGTGAATAGGAGTGAAAGGTTTGCGGCATTGAACAGCTTCCTATTCAGAAAAGGCAGATTGTGCAACTTGTTTGAAAAGGTATATCTTCTGAAAAGTTGCACAAAGTGTCTTTTCAGAGCAGGGAGGTATTCAATACCTCAGACCTTTCACTCCCATTCACAGCTAAATATTGCAGTACATATGAAAAGTCGCACACCTTTATTTGGAAAAAGCAAGCCTTTGTTGTGAAAGAAGCTGCGAAGACTGGATATGCGGACAACACTCGTAGAACTTTCAGGCAGGTTTTTTTACAGCTAACATCACCATTTTACGAAACACGTTGCACTGTAGAAAAAAAAAACTAGCACTTTCATTGTGGAAATATATTTATTCTAGAACTACACAACACTGTAAATGAAAACAATTGCACATCACAAGAAAGTATACAAGAAAATACTGCCATCTTGGCACTGAAGAACTTGCCGAAATTTTACATGACTAGCATATATATAGGAATCTACAATGGTTCTTAGTGCTGCTGAACGAGCCCGAAAAATCGGTGCCTGCATATTAAAAGTTAAAGCATTCACTGAATGCGCATGTTACGTGATGAAATTGTAAGGAATTTCGCCTCCTTCCTGAGAAAAATCAGACGAACTTGCCAGGGCCTACGGTGGACATGCTTGCAGCGTTAGCAATGCTTGTAAACTGCGACGTCATTTTGTTCTAAGCAAGGGAAGCAGAAGGCGATCTCATCTGCTAGTTGTGCCTACCGGGAGTTACAACCATCGCTAACTCTATCATCTGCAGACATGACTGCTATTGACACTGGCCAGTTTGTTGGTCTTATTTTTCATGTGAAGGGAGCTAAGCTTTGAAATTTCTGCAGGAAAAATTCACATTTGGTTAAATCTTAATTGAGCTTACTACATGCAGGATCTGATTGTTCTGGCTCGTTTCACAGCACTAAAACATATTGTAGACACCCTAATATCCATTCAAAAATAAGAAAACTTCTATAGAAAAAAAAGCTAACAAGAGACAGCTCTTTTTAATGTCGTTTGTTCCCTTTTTTAATGAAAATGACTATAAAAAATCAAGCACCTTAGTAAACAAAGCTCCCAATCATAAAATGTGAGGCAGTCAAATTACTAGTATATTTATAAATTACAAAAAAAAGACCTGGGAAAGGTTTTTGGCCTGTAGGAACATATCTGCTCAAGAAATTACTAGTATATAAGATGACTCAAGTCCCCAGGCTCGACCTAAAATGGACCGTAAAAATTGACGCCTGTACGTAGCGATCTAAATTTTTCGTCATAGGTGTATTTCACAGGTCGTTTTTTTAATTACAACGCATAGCTCTTTTTCTGTAAATAATAGGGCGAATAAACTTGCCATGGTCTACGACGTGAAGGCGACGATTTTTACGGTCCATTTTTGATCGAGCCCGGTGACTTGGGTCACCCTATATTCATAAAAAAAAAAAAAAAAAACAGAACAAAAAATTTGCCATGGGTTTTAGACCTTCAGGAATGCATGTGCTCAAGAAAGTAAAAATAATGTTCACTTAAATGCGAATGCATTCCTTCAATGCATTACACAAGCCCAGAACAACATGCTTTTAACAACATGCGTGGAAAAAAACTTTTTTTTTAAATTTAGCCTGGTCAGCAGCCTTGTGCCCATGCAGCCCAGCTTTGAATGTTTGAGACCTACAAGTCTCTCTAAACAAACAAATGTGCAAAAATATTTAACGAAGTACTGAAGGTCGAAAACCCATGCCAGGCAGAAACGAAATGCCACAGCTTCCAGAGGGCCCTCTGTCTCATAAGCCAGATTTACAAAAAAGCACACTGCAGCGCTCTGTTGGGGTCCTGGGACACACTTCGATGGAATAGACTGCGGGGCACGTCTGAAACAAAGGTTGGGAATTAAAACAAATCATAAAATCGAAGGCTTTCTAACAAAAAGAGAGGCCTGCCCTTAGAGCAGATACAAGTAACTGGTGATAAGCAGATACAGGTAACTGATAGACTACCTGAAACAGGTTCAGTATATACTCCCTAAGCCTAACACCCCAAACCAGTTACCCTAATATTGTTCTTGGCAAATCAAAGCTAAATTGGTCATTGGAGCAGCTGGAACATCCTCTCCAGGCTAGGTCATCATCGGGTACCCAAACTTCACCACGTTGTTCGACTGGTGAGCAAAGGAGTAGCACAAACAACGCAAAAGATGGACCATCTCCGGTCAACAGTAAGTTTCGGGAGCACTGCGATATCGAAATGATGGTGTTGATGTATGTGAAAAGGCTCTTAACACGGATGCATCTAATGCCTCGCATTAAAGCCAGAAAGGTATTTCGTTTATAACGAAAAATTCAGCCTTTAGGCTCAAAATACAAACGTGAGATTGTCATTTACGGATATTGTTGATCATAATCAGCCTATATCTGAACAGGACGGGTATATTTCAAATTTCCTTAAGTATCCCTTTAAAATATTTTCATACCACATAGCACAGACACTTCAGAATTTTTTTATCCAACCACCATCTACACTATACTCTGTATCACCTTAGTCAGGGCGCAGCGGATGCTGCGAGCTATCAGAGCAAATCCAAAGCTGTGCGGGTGTCATGTGTCCTTAGAGAGTGGGCGCGGCGACATGTGTTATGTGCTATGTTCAAAGAGCACGATTAAATGGGATTGCTCTTAGCATCCGCTGCATCCGGACATAGGGTGAAACAGTAATACCATGCAGTCAAATCCTACCAGGTGAGAAATAAGGGCCTGATTTTGTTTCCTCATATGCACACAGTTAATAACAGAATAATCACCCATGCTAGTAGATTGTTTTTTAAACTAATCCTTTCAATTTTGCTCAGTGCCAAATGTCACGGCAATTCAAACACAAAATATGAAGGCTCTATTTAAGCATCACATCAGTAATGCAAATTTATGTTTCTGTTTAAATACAGCCATTCCCCCATTTTTTTAATGTTACTCATCACCAGACGGTCACTCACAATTTAAAATTAATGTACAGAAGCATTTGGAATTTCAGATGCCGTACAGATAACTGTTAGATATCTCGAATTTAATTTACATAGTTTGCACCCACCTATCACATGAACTGAGTCGGCACCAATTCGGTTGCAATAGAAAGCTAGCTGGATTGGGACTTCCGCTAACAGTCAATGAAGGCTAAATTGTAAAGCAGGTGTACCTTGTTTCTCCGATTCTTTAAAATCATCCATCCTTTCAACAGTCTGGTAGAAAATGTCCGGCTTTGTCTCGCCCTCTGTCAGTTCAAGGGCGGTCGCCAGGTTTTCTGAGGCAATTAAAAAAAAAAGAGTTGCTCGGCATCGATGCTTGTGATGCGATTAAACTCAGCAAAAATCGGAAATAAAAATAGATGATCTTTAGTGAGCCAATAAATCGTAAACTACCCCGTAGAAAAGCAGGAGATAAGAAAAAAAGATTTCCCAATTTATTATGAGAAACAGAATCGTAATTGCAAAGATGTCAGTGGGATAATAAAAGACTCGTGGTGCTTGCTTTTGCCATGGAGGAAGTGCCAGTTAATAAGACTATGATGTTGTTATCAGTTTTCTGAAAGTAATTCGTTCCAAGCACATCTCATTGTGCTTGTGATCACATTTAGCTTTGCCCGTGCTTTGAGAAGTGCTGTTAATACTTACTTTAAAATAAACAAAGGAATAACAACAAGTATGAAGTACCCCAATTTTCCACATAAGCCAACTAATTCAGAATGTGCAGTGTTTTTGGTTGGCCAGTTACGATCAGATACATCTCAGCTGCACCAAATCTCGCTCAGCAGGAGGAACCTACCAAAATATAAAGCTATTTGCTCGGTTTTCTATCCCTCCACGAATATAACTAAAACGCAAGTATTTTCTTATAATGCTGCTATAAAAAAGGCAAGCAAGAAGTGGCCTATGAGGAGAATTTTTTTAAAGGCATGTTGAACTTGAATAATTCCCACTGAATTGAGCAACAGGGCAAGGACAGTGTGCTTGCTCTCTTGAAAACTTACAACAGGTTGGCAGGGCAGTGCCATTTTAAACCTTGTTATCACATTAGGTATGCTCTCAGATCCAGCCAGCTGTCCATCATAAAACTGGTGACCATGCTTTCTGCACATACTCATGGGCATGAGGGCAGGGTCACGTAATGAAATACTTGTCCCGAGAGCCTGAAGTTTCTGCCACCCCGTAAGCTGAGCCCTTGGAAGGCAATTAATAGCAAAATACGAACGGCTTCATTTACTGCAAATGTGCTGAACAAGAAAAGTGTAATACAACAAAGGGTAAAGTGCACCTTTTTTATATCTTCTGCATCATATGAAGCCTTACAATGATCTCGCAGAACAGGGCCGGTCTTGGTTTTCCCTCAGTCACCATGAGAACAGTTGGCAGGTTTTCTGAGGCAACATTCATAAATCGCTCCTTTGCCTTGGCGCCAGTACTAATACAAAAAGACACTGCAAAGATCTGCAAGAAACATTATTTTCACATTTTCAGTCTACTTGAAGAGATTTGTAAACTGCTCTTTTTAAAAGAAAAAGCGAAACCCATCATGGTGCCAGACTTCACCATGACAGGACTAACGGCACATATATGCCAGGACTGGAGCCGCAACTGCAAAGCAGATCTGTGCGTTGAGGGACATTTTCCCCAACCGCGTCACCGAGATCTCCCTGCAGGAGCTTCCATTCGCTAGCAGCGCGAATGCACCATAATGGGGGTGGTCGTGGTCTTATCAGGGAACTTACTGCTCCTAAAAGCATGAGCAACATCGTTAGTAAGCAACATATTACCTGGTCTGTGAGCTTTAGGGCTGGATAGTCGTCTACGGTGTTGAAGATTGTAGGGTGTATGCTGATGTACCCTCTTTGCCCAAAAAGTCCTCTCCATGGCATCTTTCACCATCTCCATATACGTAGTCGCTCCCTTCCTTTCTCTTCTCATTCCGTCCATGTGGCCGGCTATGAAATTTCAATCTTCAGTCGTGGGCGAGGATGCTTGCAGCTTCTGAAAATTAGAAGGAACGAAGTAAACCAACCTTGAACATAGTAAAAACAGTCAGAGATTTCGAAAAAGAAAGGACAGGCAGACATAGCCTTAATAAACTAGCACCAGCTCGTTTTCGCCCTAAACCTCATAAATCAACCCTTTTCCATATGTCTTTTCTCTACCTGTGGTCGAATTTTTTTTTGCTACATCAAAAGTATTTTTTTAATAACATTCAAGAGACAAAGAAGCCTACAAGTGCGAAATCAATAGTTTAAGGAGCTCAATAATCAGAGATTACTCAGTTAGTTCAATGCCTCCTAGATCGCAAGGCTTTAGTGTTGCTGGATTCTACCCCCTCTCATAGGTCATCGCAAGGCTGACTGGAAAAAGTGCTGCATTTGCATTCAGCTGGAACACGTATTCTCACCAACTGAACACGAGTTCTAGGCCAATGCTAACATAGCACTGTCCACTATATACCCTGCACTGAAATATGATAATTGACAAAGGAAACCAAGTGCTAAGGTATTGGTATTTAGGAGGTGTTAGGCCAACTCAAAATTAAAGTGTACTTTAAATGAAGCTATAGCAACATTTTGTGTCGTGATGACAACTGTTCATGGCATGTGCAAATTTATTTTTACGTGACTTGTTTCTATTTTTGTTGGCGGCTGCTTCTGTTCCAAAATGACGATGCTATGTGGTATAACCGTATGCTTTATGTAAAATACGATCATAAAGCATAGTGTCTGTCATAAACAGAATTTAGTAATGCGAAATTGAACGACACTCAAGACGAGAAAATTGCACCCTAAAGGGCCCCTGAAAAAAAAAGGAAAGATTTTTTTAACAGTTTGTAAGGGACACAAGTGCAAAAAAAATAAACTTTGCGCAAAAACATTTTTTAGCAATATTGACGGCGCGAGATTAATTTGCTATTAATTTAAAAATAAATGAATAAATAAATAAATATCACTCTAAATTTTTTTGTTGTTGTTTATTCGCGTAAAATTTATTTTTCGACACGCGTGTCCTAACCAGACTGTTTGAAGATGCTCAGAGTCCAAAGCAATGAAAATGCTCAGAGCCCAAAGGAAACACAGCTATCAATAACAAGCATAAAAAAAAAAAAAACTTTTGAACGAAGATCACAAGAGCAGCTTTGAAGAATACAACACACACTTCGAAGCCACGAGCACAAGTTACACAGGGCGAAAGCAAACTCCGAAGTGAGGATCTCAAAAGCAGAAGTATTACAAGACAAAACACCTCTACGCTGGGCTCTATAAACAATAGTATCGTTACAGCGTTCAAGTTCAATTCCAATTTGGTGATTCCCGACCATGGTTGAAACTATAAACTATGCCGCGGAGCCGACCAGCATCGGCCGAAACACAGAGGCCCGAAAGACACTGGGAAACCCGCAGAGAAAGTAAAAACATAAAATAATGGTTCACTAAACGCGCGCGTGCACGACTTCGCGGCACCGCTCAATTCCGTCGATACGTGCTCCTACAACGTTTCGTCGACTTTGTTTTGTTTCGTTCACCACGGGGATTGCATTATTGGTTTAATTTCGTTCGCCGCAAACCTACCTCAACTAAAGCGGACTTGCCCAGGCGACTCGATACGCCACAAATGAATTGGCGATCGGCGCTTTCAAACCGTCCGCACTACGCGCTGAAACCCTTCGCTCCGCTCGGAGACACTTTAATATTGATCGAGAACATGTTTATTTACGCATATCGGATACGACTATACATTTCGCCTAAGAGCGTAAGCGCGAAACTTTACTCTCGAGGCGCGAACTCGCACCAGGCCTCATGCGAACCGCAACGGTTTCGTCAAGCTCGCATCACCTTGGTCGCCGACCGAGGCGATATGTGCGGAAAGACGCTTCCGATGAAGCGTCGCAAGGTTGGTCGATGAAACGAACACGGGTACTTTTCGATGAACCTAAGTGGCATTAAAACGCTGCTGCGTCGACGAAACCATCTGCCGGTGTTACATCGTTTGTTTGATAAACTGATTGCCGCCGGGTCTATAGTTTTGAAGTGCTAGGCCTCGTTTGCACGCTAACATGGACGAGTACGAGCCCGACCGCGTCAAAGAGCGAGCGCCTATCGTACAGGGTAAGCCTGCGACTTTATGAAGTACGTTCTGAAATGACTATAACGTTTCTGCTGCTCAACAAGTAGACAAAGCAATCAAAACTCACCGTCCAATCGGTTGCCACTCCGACTGCATCCGACGAGGCTTCCACCGCACCGCCACAGGTCAACTGGGTCAACCGTCACCTCCAGTTCAAACTCGGGCGCGCGCGCGGCAGTCGGAGAGTAGTTAGCCTCGTCTCCGGCGCCTCCGCGTCGCTCGGATTCCGTTCTCATGTTTTTCGCGGCCGGAAACATTCACCAAATATGCGCGTGTAGTCAAAATTTCTAAATCCCGGGGCCAAAATCTTGTTTTGCCAAGGCTTCTTTTCAAAATAGCTACTCGAGTGATGCTTCGTCCACTTCATCGAAGGCTTGCGGCAGCCATTATTGACGAGGGGACTAAAGTATTCGTTAGGGGATCAACTCCAGCGGGAGCAACGAAATGCCCGCAGGACGAACTGCTCGAGTTACCGCTTCTGAATAGAGGGCGCTAGGGTCGCGGGGATGAAAGATGGCGATTGGTCCCTTTGCGCACCTTTTTTTTTTAGAGTGTAGCGCCGCCTGCTTCTTCGATCAACCTAGAACTGTTTTCAGTCGAAAATTCTGATCTATTATTGGTGATTTCTCTCCCCTTCAACGCCTAAGGTAGTCCATACCACGACGAAATCATGTTTTACGATGGGTGGGTTTTTTGCCAGTTTTTCAAGAGGCTGTTTGCTCGGCCACACCGCTGCCGCATTAGGCTTTGCGCCTTAGGCCTAGCTCCCCGGCGGAGGCTTGACGGGCTCGCTCCCGTGCGACCTCGTTTGCTTTGTTTAAGATGGCCACGCAAGTTACACTGGAGGGGGAAGACATTGCCCTCGAAGATGTTTAGTGCGCCGGTTGGCAGTCGGCGTTTACCAAGAGTAAATCTTCCCAGAAGTGCCTGCCCACCGAGAGTGCGCAGCCCGCAAATACGCCAAGTTGCGGTAGCAGTGGCGGTTCACGCACTCCCGCCAGCGTGAAGAAACGTCTTGTAGCTGCCTCGAGAATGGCTCGCCTGCCAAAGGAGCACTTTAGAGTCATCGTCCGACCTCGAGGAGGCCTAAACGTTAAAAATAGAAGTCAAGTCAACATCGCACAGGCTCTCGTGACAACAGCGGGTCTCGCGTTCACGAATGGCGCGGAAGACATCATCTGCCCCAACGCCATGGAGAAAATTTTCGATGGTCAGCACACCCTCAGAACACAACGCCAAGACTTATGCGTGGGTTGAAGCCATCTCCATTGGCTGAGCAAACTACGAGGTCAGCTCCTACCTCGCCGCACCCGACAACACGTGCAAGGGGATCATAAGAAACATTGACCTGGAATTTGATCACGAGCAACTTAGAAGTCTCATCGCACAGCGGAGGAACCACAAGGTTCTCGAAGCTAGACGCATCAAGAATTCCACCACAGTGTCATTCTATTCGACGGTCTCAAGGTGCCAAACTACGTCATGTGCTGCCTCGGTATTCTCAGATGCACGCTCTACCGAAGACAAACAGAGGTCTTCTACGCATGTGGCACGCTCGGTCACAGAACCGACGTCTGCCCGACTCCCGAAAAGCTGGTTTGCAGGGGCTTAGGGGTAACTTCCCCAATCGACCATGTTTATTAAACGAAGTGCGCCCTCTGCGGAGGCCCTCACCCCACGACCGACAAGTCCTGTGAGCAGAGACATCCAGTTCCTTACATCGTAAGACGGAGAAGAAAAGAGCGACGTGACTACAACCAGGAGTTTCCGCCGATGGGCACGCTGTCTAGATCGGCCGCCCCACCCCAGGCCGGGAATGAATCCCGAGCGCCGGGCATGACCAGGGTACCCTCAAGAGGGCGATCCAGGGATCGACTGCCGCGGGCTGCCTCCGGGGGCCGCTCTCGCTCCGGAGGCCGCCATCGCTCCGGAGGCCGCTCACACTCCGGGGGCTCGGCGGTTCGCATCCGAAAGCTTGCTGCCAAGGAGACCGGGTGGGCTGATCGCGTCAAGGGATCCCCGACACAAGTAACGGTAGTTCCGCCGCCTGAGCAACACGACGCCAGAATCGTACAGTTGGAAAGGGGGAACACGGTGCTGAAGGGTGCTATGGAACACTCAGGGCAGAGATGGCAGAATATAGGTCGGCTTGTAGGTGCCGGGTTTCACAGCCTCCGCAGGCCCCGAAACCCGCCAAGGAGGAAACACTCATTGAGGTTCCGTCGAGGCGCGCTGCGAGGCGCGTACGGCCAAAAAGAGGGCCCTAACGAAGCCCGTTCGCGATGAAAGACTGGAGGAATTTCAGACTGCTTCGAGGATTATGCTCAAATCACTCAGCGAAGCGGTTGCGATGTTTAACGCTACAGTTGACGTATTCGACGACAAGTTCAACACGCTAGAGACCAAGGTGGGCACATTAGAGGCGAGGAGAGGAACGATTGCGTTTCGTGCTCTTGCGAACAATGAGCCTTCTCCGACCGGAAACCCAGCATCTTTTGGTGCCCAACAACTCCAAGCGGCTACACCTTGTAGCAGTGTACAGGATAGGCTAGCTGGCAGAGCCAATCATGGCGGCTCATCTTGAGACAGTTGCAATCTGGCAACGGAATTGCTGGGGTTTTCAGTGCCAGAGGGCTGTCCTCCAGCAGTTCAGTAGGTCCCATTCGGAAAAGCCACACGTCATTCTACTCCAGGAAACACTTTCCGACACGGTCACGTTACTGGGTTACAAATCGCATGTCGTTTACGGTGAAGAAAAGAGATCCATCTTCACGCTCGTCTCCAAAGGTTGCACCTCCGGTACGTATGATCTTTTTTTAGACTCCAGCAAGGTTGAGCACTCCATTGTTGAAATCATTCCGAGTGGTCGGCTTAAATGTATCATCTTTATTCTGCACATCTGCAGCTCACCTAAGCATCTAAGACAGAGCCTCGCACCGCTCTTTAGCAGGGCAGCTGGTAAAGCCGGTGGTTTCCCGCTTATCGTTGCCGTCGACTTCAACGCCCCGCACCGCGCGTGGGGTTACTCGCGAGCAACGCGCAAGGGAGGCGACCTGTGGCAGGCGGTGGCGAATCACGACATCACGCTCGTCACGGACCTTGTGTTCCCGAACAGGATCGGAAACTCAACTTCGAGGGACACCACGCCGGATTTGACTTTTGTCAAGAACGTCGGGGCTGTGTCTTGGCACAACCTGAACGAAGATTTAGGCAGTGATTACAACATACTCGCCACTTGCATAAACGTGAAGAGCACACTGCTTAAGGAATTTTCCGTCACGGACTTGGATCAGTTTCGCAAGAGGAGCCGGCGCTGATCCAGGACTCGTTAATCGACCTGGAGCGCTGGGCGACGCAGCTCAGAGAAGACGTCAAATCGGCGACAAAGACGGTCCAGACGGACGTAGGGATCGATCGATAGAATGAGCAGCCGCCTCGCACACATTCTGGAGGCACTAAACGCGTTTCTCGACAGGTGGAAGGGGCAGCGACTCAACCGCAGGCTCCGCAAGACGATTGCGGAGCTCAACCGAACCATTGAAGACCACTGCCGATCCCTAACCAGTTACCAATGTCTGGTGTGCAACTCGGTCGACAGTCAAATCCGAGTCGGCGGTAACTGGAATCTACTCAAGCACCTGCTGAACGAGACCAACTCCAACTCCAATTAGAGTCAGGTCATTAGCAGAGTCTTCCACGAGGCCAGGCAGTCCGAGACGGAATGCGCCATCTTGGACGCGCTGACAAGCAAATACCTACTTATTGGTATGTCGAGCCCGGCCAATTACCCGTCCTCTAAAGGCCCCCCCCCCCCCCCCCCCTGGAGCTCAACAAGCCGTTCACCGTCAATGAGGTCACGGAAGTTCTCCAGAACCTCAACGGTAGATCGGCCCCGGGCCTCGATGGCATCTCCGACAGGGTGCTTCTAAAACTTGGAGGACGGCTGAATTGAATTTATCATTGACGATATCAACCGCATTTGGGAGCAGGGATCTGTCCCAGAATTATGGAAGACGGCGACGGTCGTCCTGATCCCCAAGTCGGGTCGGTTTTCGGGGCTGGCTAACCTCAGACCCATCTCCCTCACGTCCTGCGTGGGCAAGGTGGCAGAGCACGTTATACACAACCGCAACTCAAGGCACATCGAGGGGAAGAATCTCTTCCGTACAACATGATTTGTTTACGCCCGTCCCTGTTGACGCAGGAGGCGATGAAGCTACTCAAGCACCAAATTTTTAAAAAGAATACGAGAAATGTCAGGGTTATCCTAGGACTCGATTTGGAAAAAAGCTTTCGACAACATCACCCACGCCCACATCCTGAACTCAAATTCGGAGCTCAGGCTGGACTACACGTTTCACAAGTTTGTCAGATCGTTTCTATGATCCAGGAAAACCACGCTTAAGATTGGCGATCTAAAGTCCGACCCCGTGGAGTTGGGCCCGAAAGGTACGCCAAAGGGTGCGGTAATCTCCGCGATCTTATTCAACATTGCCAAGTGTGAGCTATTTAAACTACCCTTCATATTTGAAGGCATCAACCACACTCTCTACGCTGACGACATCACCATCTGGTGTGTCGGCGGAAGCGAGGGCAAGGTCGAAACTGCACTTCAGGAAGCCCTTGACCAAACAGAACACTTCCTCACCCCCTCCTATACAATCCTGTCAGAAGGGGGCCTAAACCAGAAGGTCCGCTGTCCGAAGTTCATATAACGATCCGCAGGAGTACCGGTAATCCCATTCCCAGGGCGGACGTCCTTGGAGTGTTCGGCATGCTGATAGAATCGAATGGCTGTAACGGTCGAACGATTCACAAAATCACCACGAAGACGGAGAACATGATCAGATTAATCAACAGGGTCCCCAACAAGCGGGGAGGTCTCAGAAACGACGACCTCATGAGGATGTTTCACGCCTTCCTCAAGAGCCGCATCACATACGTGGCGACCATGCGCTGCGGGCACGGTCACGAGAAGTCCGACGCGCTGATTCGAAAGAGTATAAAGAGGGTGCTGAGCATTCCCATGCAGACCAGCACCGAGCGATTCATGCAGCTAGGGGTTTACAACACTGTGGAAGAGATCATCGAGGTACAGGAAGCTTCCCAGGTAGATCGGCTGTCGTCTTCGTCGGCTGCAAGGAAGGTTTTGGCCGTCCTCGGCCTCAACCCCACGCTCGTTGCGTAGCTGGGACATCAGCTCTCTGACGCCCAAAGGGCCAGCATTGAGACCTCTCTTTTTCCTCGTAATGTTCATCCACAGCAGAATGTCGGCCGGCGCAGGGCCAGGGCCATCGCGCTTTTCAGACACATTAAGGACCAACCTCACTCCGCTTGCTTCGTAGATGCCGCACAGTATGGCCGCTCGGCCAGGTTAGCTGGTGTCGCCAACAATCACAAGGGTTCGATCCTCAATTCCGCATCTTTCAAAGATTCTACGTCCTTCAGGGCCGAGCAGGCGGCCATACCTCTCGCCCCTCTGGACGAAAGTACATTGCACATCTACACAGACTCTAGATCGGCGGTTCGAGCCTTTGCTTCGGGCTCCATTTCCGACGAAGCCTCTCAAATTCTTCGCAATAAGATCCCTGCACACCACACCTTGGTTTCCGGCACATCTCGATTCTCAGCTAGATTCCCTTACCAACCTCACTGATACTGCTAACTCTTGGGTGCGCGCTCTAACCCTCCACACCGGGAAGGACGCCAATCTGCAGGATGGCTACGGGGAATTCAAAGACATCTTAATTGCCTTTAATGAAGTCACCAAGCACTATGAAATGGGCAGGCGGACTTTTCCATCCCCGCACGGTAAACACTTCGGGTCTCGGGCAGTTACACTCAGAATGTTGCAAACTAGATTATATCCCAGCTTAGGTTTCTTTAGCATTATTGCTCCGGATACCTTCGACTCTACCTGCCCGGACTGCGGGTCGGTTAGCAGCTTCGATCAGATGCTCTGGCGGTGCCCCTCGTTACGGGGGCCCAATCAAGTCACCCAGGAGGAGTGGAGCTCCGCCGCCACGAGTCCCGAGCTTCTCCCACAACTCCGGCCTCTCCAGAGAGCCCACGATACGATGGTGAGGCTAGGCCTCCCCGTCCTCACGTGGGAGTGGCCCGCGGTGCTGCTCTAAGGGCGGCGCTCCTCAGGACCTCAATAAAGTTTTTTTGTCTTTCTGTCTGTCTTCACTTCTTCAGAAATGTTCCGCTTCTCAGCACGCTCGCTCACGTCGCACGTGAGCAATAAATGCGTGAAAGAAAACAAGAATTACGAAAAATCCGGAAGGAAACTTGTTATCGTTCTGATTCGACGCTAAATAGTGTACTATAATTTTTAGGTTTATTTTTTTTTTCAATACGCTTTATTAGCGCGGGTGATCAAATGATGAATGATGCTTAAGCACCTTTCTGTATACTTGCAAAATAACAGAACATCGTGCTATATTTATAGACGAGCACATATTTGTAAGTCGCTTCAAAAAACGGTCAATGCGCTCGCCCTAGAATCCTGATGATCGCACCGGCCAGGAGCATTTTCGTTACAAAATGCCGGGCTGCAAAGATGGCACTTCTCAGCATTCGATCTTCACAGGTTTGCGCGCGTACTTTTGTCACAAGCGAAAGCGAGCAAAGCACGCGCCATACGTACAGGCACCATGGTCAAAAAACCTTTTCTGCCTAGGACTGTGACTCTCGCATGATCTGACGCTGCGCATTACAGGCTTGCATCGAAATGCTGAACTCCATGAGAGAAGCTTACCAGCGAAATTCGCACTGAAAATATTCATCCCAAAACGCTACCGCGTGTCGGCACCAAACTTCATGAGACAATCGTTGAACGGCGCCGAAGCCGACATATGATGTCCATTTATCAGTTATGACGCGCTTGAAGGCGCCGAAAGTCCGAGTGCACGGCTAACGCCGACCACCTTCGGCAGATAATGTACTCTCAACATCCGTTCTGAATGATTCAAACGGGTATCCAACTTCAAAGCAGGTCAGACATCAGAGCCTTTTTCTTTTTTTTTTTTTTACTAGCACCTCATTTCGTTTCATTTCATTTATTTAACCCTTAAATGCCCACAGGGGGCTTTACATAAGGGGGGCGTATTTAAACACTCAAAATAACAGAAACAAGAAAAAAGGCTACGATGTTTGTGAACGCGTACAAACATGACGCTAGGTGGTGACGAGAGAGGAAATGGCAGATCTGAAGTTATTGCATTCTGTGATGCTGACAATAGGTTCCGGGAGGTTGTTTTAATCAGTAATAGCCAATTTCAAGGGAGAAAATTTGAATAGGTTAGTCCTAGGCATAGTCAGTTGAATTTTGAATCGATGGTCAGTGCGGGGGCGGGGGGGGGGGGGGAGATATGGACGGCAGGTGGGCAGTATTCATCTTTTTTATTGGAAAAGTATAATGTATTTTGCGCAGGTGGGTAAGACGCGATACTTTTCTCCTGTGTTTTAAAAGAGGGAGGTTTAATTTTGCTTTTATTGCGGTAACACTTGTAGGCTGGTAATTGCGGAGAATGAAACGTGAAGCCCGGTTCTGAACAGCTTCCAATTTTTCTTCTAGATACAACTGATCGGGGTTCCAGACAATGGATGCATACTCGAGTTAAGGACGGATGAAAGAATTATGTGCGATGAGTTTAGTTTCTTGCGTGGCCTTATAGAGATGGCGCTTTAAAAATCCCAAGCTTTTGTTTGCCTTCGCAGATATGTAGTTTATATGAGGTTCCCATGATAAGTTATGGTTAAAGTTGATGCCAAGATACTTGTAGGATGTTACGGCTTCAATTGGTGTGGTAGAAAGCGAATAATTAATCTGAGTAATGTTTTTTTTTTTTGGTAGTGAAGTTAAGAAATTTTGTTTTGTCAACATTGATCTCCATTTGCCATTCTCGATACTACGCTTGGATTTGTGACAAGTCATTTTGCGAAATGGTGAAGTAGGTTACACTCATTATTTTACTATAAATCACGCAGTCGTCCGCATATAATCTGATAGTGGAATTGAGAAGATCCGGCAGGTCATTTATGTAAATTAGAAACAACAATGGACACACCCTACTGAAAATTCTCATTTGTATGAGAAATTTCTTGTGTCCAATAAACACATATGAATCATACATGATATATAAGAACATATAAGAACATATAAGAACCGTATAAGAACCATATAAGAACTATATTAGAACTATATAAGATATATGAGAACATACAAGCACCATATAAGAAACTAGTGGGAACTTAAAAGTTTCTTATGCGGTTCTTATATCTTATATAATTCTTATATAGTTCTCATACAATTGTTGTATGGTTCTTATATGTTCTTATATATCTTGTATGATTCATATGTGTTTATTGGACACAAGAAATTTCTCATACAAATGATTCTTTTCACTAGGGCAGCACGGTTTTCTGCGGTACTTCCGATTGAACAAGTTCTGGGTACGAACAATTGTTGTCTATAACAACGTTATTTGTTCTGTTTGAAAGGAAGCTTTCAATCCAGTTTATAACGGTCGTTTCTACTTTAAGTGCTTTTAATTTTTTGGATAAGACAGCATTGTGGGACTTTATCGGACGCTTTTTAAAAATCAATGAATATTGCATGAGTTTCATGTTTTTTATGTAAGTTATCGTAGATGTCCGTTGAAAATTAAAAAAAATTGAGATTCCTGGGAGTACGACCGCCGGGAACCGTGCTGGTTTGAAAAGAGCATATTATTTACAGATAACTAATTTATTACATTGGAATAAACGACATGCTCTATCAATTTACTTACTACAGATGTTAGAGATAAGGGTCTGAAATTGGTAGGGACATCTTCTGCGCCATCTTTAAAAATTGGGACAACCATTGCAGAACTTGCTCTAAATTCGCAAGTTCGTGACACATTCACATTGCGTAATGATTTCAGCCGGTGATAGGAATCACTAAAAGATGACAAATGACACTGCGTTACGATAATTGGCTCTGCTCGATTTAACCCATCTCGTGGTAGAGTTGGTCACTGCCGAACGAGAAGTGAAACGGTGAAGAATAACGTCGCGCGGTGTACGTTTGCTTTAGATTCGGCAAACTGTACTTACCCTCGAAAAAGAACCGTTCCGAGCACGACGGAGATTCTTGACTTCGTTCCGGCCGTCTAGGCGATATTTTTACCGACCGTGCGTGCTTTCTGACACAGGTGTTGTGGCGATCGCACACCGAAGGTCGCGATATATAGTGAGTCCTAGGCTGACGGATGCATCAACGTTTCTATTCCTAAGGCGTGCGAGATGCTGAAGAAATCTCAGTTTCTTTCGGAATTTCGAAAAGAATATTCGATCTATGTACTTGCTTTTCCGAGACAATTTCCTAGCCTCCAAAGTGGGTTTTCTGAAGGGAGAGCGCTTTCACGTCATATTCCCAATGGCCAGTGCGCATTGCAAGGCCAGCAGTAGGTAGGGTTCGGCGTTTTCGGTAAATACCGATGAAATCCTGAATTTAACGCCTTAACCGGTTATCACGAAATTCGGGGAAAACATGCAAATCTCGAAGGGGAACTCTCCTAAAACGAGTGCTACCCAAACTTTATGGGAAAAAAATGATTATTTAAGTTGTTTCCTTTTTTCTTTTTTTGTCCACCGCCCCCTCCCAACCCTTCCTTCCCAAGAAAAAAAAAAAACAAAAAAAAAAAAAACAACTTTATTTCGAAAAAAATAAACTCCGAAAACACGAAACCCTTTGCATAAGTTTCTGAACCTCTACGAACATCGTTACAATGTTCGTAAAAGTAAGAACTGCTTTTAAGGAAGCATAAACAAGACATATATGATAATGGAACTCATTCTTAAATACTAATAGCGGAAAACACAAAATACACTAGCAATTCGACTACTTATATATCTATATATATATATATATATATATATATATATATATATATATATATATATAGAAGACTCCGGCGGAAACGTCGAAGATTAAATGGTCCGTTGTTGCTGGTTTCACCAAGGGTTCTTTTCACCTTCTGTACCCACGCCTTCGGCCCCTCCGCCACCATGCCCATATATATATATATATCAGGGTGTCGAACCGGAACCGAACTGAACCGAAAACCGGAACCGAACCGGTATTTTTTCCGGAACTGAACCCGAACCCGAACCGTTATATTGTTATCGCGATGAACCCGAACCGGAACTGAACCGGTAAAAAAATAACGGTTACCGGCTCATGTCAAAACGGTTCGGCCACGCGCTGTTGACAATGAATGTGCTATCAATGCCATTTGTTTTTTAAGTGCCGTCAACTGACACACACCTCGCTTACATATTTTTCTTCTCCACTCAGTCTTAGGAATATAAACGCTGCATCCATGAATCTCGACAAAACGCTGCATCCATGCATTTTGACATAGGAATCAGTATTGCGCTGGTCGCGGCTTGCACGGAAAAAAGAAAATTGGAAGGCTGTGAAAAAAAAAAAAAAAATTTCGTCACGGAATTTCATTTTCCTACAATCTCGTAAATCCTAAATGCTGCTGTGTGCTCATTTCATAACACGTTTCTAGAACGGGCGAGTTCTTGAAGCTTGCTTCCATCGGAATGAGAAAAGAAAAGGCTGTGGAGTTTGATAATAATGCATCCGGTTTCGAATAGGCACTTAGAAGCTAACATATTTGTGAGACAGCGAACTCTTCTATTTTAATATTTATCCTATTACGTCCTTCTGGCGTTGCGTTCGGTGAAGTGTTTTTCATATTCCGTATCTTGTTTAATGGAAACTTCTTTAAGGGTCCAATTTGAGTTACCGAAGGCTAGTTCAAATAAAGAAAGCTGTATTTTCTCCCCACTGTTCCTTCAATTGCTTACACGCCGAGGTGGCGGGATAGTTAGCAAGTTCTACTTGTAAGTGGGTTTGTAAGGAGGTCGCGGATTTTACAGCTACTGCGTCGGACCCAATTAGATGAAGTCCGAATGCGTAAACGTCGGTGAGGTAACCTTTGAGTGCACATAAAGAAACCATTCCTTATAGAAATCCCTGAGCCTTACACTACGATGTATCCCGTTTCGTATGTGCTGATTTCAGATGTTTTATTTGTAATTTATTTTGATGTTGCAATTTGTCATTTATAATTTCAGAACCGGTTCGCGAACCGGTTCGCGAACCGGTTCGCGGATCGAATTAATCGAACCGGAAATGAACCGGAACAAAATAAATTTACCTGAACCTGAACCGTAACCGAACCCGTATTTTTTTCGGTTCGACACGCCGATATATATATATATATATATATATATATATATATATATATATATATATATATATATATATATATATATATATATATATATATATATATATATATATATATATATATATATATATATATACATAAGGATCAGGATTGTTTCAGATTGAGCCAGTCTAAAAAGTCAAGGAAGTTGTCGCTATTCCTAAAACCATAAGCTTGCGTGCGATCGAGGAACAAGCTAGTGCTGGGCCGTGGTGGAGTTTTGGTGGGCGGGCATTCTTCCTTGGGCACGTTAAGTGCTGGAACAGAGCGAGAAACTTTGACATCCTGATAACACAGAAAAACTCCAGCTGGGGCCGAATTAACAAATAATACATTCGTAACAAAACTGACCTGGAAATCTCTCGCGTAATTCTAGAAATAACTCCCAGCACAGGAAACAAGGCTTCAATGATATTACAAATATGTATCTTAAGAGACAAATGATACTATACATAAACACCAAGATTACGCGTACACTCGACCTTGGGTAGCGGAACAATGACCCTATGATAACAAAATATGTATAGGTCCAATCGTCAAAGAGAAAACCATAACGACAGTTTTAAAATGATTAAAAATCAACATGTATCATCAACACCAATGATCTTTCAACATCTATCATCAGCATAGCATAGTTCTTATCATATTTAAGATGTGCCGAAAGTGTTTAACCGTATCAGCATAATGCAAAATGTCTGAATGCTGAACACATGTGTTCAGCATGGATTTGATATCGAATGCTCAACAATTGCCATCGATATATTAAGTAACTTTCAATAGGCGTTAATGTAACGCCCTGTACCCCATAATATTGTAGTTCGAAGAACAATAATATATTATATAGCATGCTGCCTCGTACCGAATGCGTTCATGAAGTGCAGAAGTTGTATCGGTTATGACATCACATGATGTCACTGCTGGCTGGACCTGCCACCTGGGTTCGGCTATAAAAGGGCCTGCACGATGGCAGATTAAACAGAATGTATCTCGCGGCTGGTGTGATCACTGCTTGCGCTCGAGCCATGGCGCAGCCGACAGGATCTTGGAACAATTAGGCTTAGCGCTTCCGACGACCGAAATGGATACGCTGAAACCTCCCGAGCCACTGCGACTCTCGGGCAACCTCGAGCAGAACTGGATCAAGTTCAAGCAAAGGCTGGAGTGGTACCTGAAAGCCACAGGTTTTGCGAAGAAGAAGGAAGACGAAAAGGCGGCCTTGCTACTCCATGTCACCGGAGAAGAAGCGATCGAGGTCTACAACAACTTCGTATTTCTCGACGGAGAGGACAAAGAATCGTACACGACCCTGGTGCAAAAGTTTGAAGCCTACTGCATTCCACGGAAGAATGAGACCTACGAGCGGTATGTCTTCAGAGTCACGCAGCAACAAGAAGGTGAGCCTTTTGAACAGTTCCTTCGAGGCTTAAAAACCAAAGTCCAGTCGTGCAATTTCGGAAGCATTACAGATTCGATGCTGCGGGACCAAATCGCTTTTGGAATTTCTGAAAAAAAATTGCGAACAAAGCTCCTACGGGAAGCTGACCTCACGCTTGATAAAGCGATACGAATATGCCAAGCTGCAGAAGTTTCAGAAAAACAGAATCAAGCCTGGGAAACAGATGAGAAGCAGGCCGATGCAGTCAGAAGAACAAATGCAGGACAAATGCGGAACAAGTCGAGGAACCGCTGTGGTCGTTGCAATTTCGTTCACGACTTTCAACGGTGTCCCGCCTCAGGGAAAGCCTGCCACAACTGCGGAAAAAGCAATCATTTTGCTGCGTGCTGTCTGGCGGGTCGGCAAGTGGCAGAGACGCAGAACTGCTGTATAAGCAAGAACAGCAAGGGTGAATACAGCAGACAGCTGTCTGAGAATGATGACTTTCATATTCTGAATGTTGGCGTCAAGAGTTCACAAAGTCAGGCAGACTGGATCGTACGCGCTTCAATCGCGGGAGGAGGGCAAATCATGCTCAAAGTGGATACGGGGTCTCAGGCAAACTTGCTGCCTTATTCACTGTACGCTAAGCAGCACAAAGCACCAGAGTTAAAGCCCAATCGAGCTGCACTTCGTAGTTACGATGGCGGACTGATAAAACACTTCGGCATGACGAGACTTCGGCTCAAGATCAACGGAAAAGAAGCGTACGTCGATTTCTTCGTTGTGAAGAATGGTCGCCAGCCACTTCTAGGACTAGAGGCAAGTGAGGTGTTTGGACTAGTGTCGGGCGTATCCACGCAAAACCATATATTGCAGACGAATTTTCCAGAGTTTTTGTGGGAACCGGATGTGTGAAGCGCCATTACCATATGGTTCTTCGGGAAGATGCCCAGCCATCCGTGCAGCCTGCTCGACGAGTGCCCCTGGCGCTACGGGAGCCCCTCCGCACTGAACTCCGACGGATGGAAAAAGCAAGAATCATCCAGCGAGTCGACGAACCAACTGACTGGGTGAGTCCTCTAGTAATTGTTAAGAAAAAAGATGGAAGTCTACGTGGATGCATGGACCCCAGAAGGGTAAATGAAAGCATTAAACGCGAGCACTATCAGCTGCCTCGCAGAGAAGACATAGAGGCAGAACTAGCAGGAGCGAAGTTCTTTACAACATTAGATGCCAAGGCAGGTTTTCATCAGATCCCCCTGGACGAAGAAACATCAAAAATTTGCACGTTCGCTACACCATTTGGCAGATACCGCTACTTGCGCCTTCCTTTTGGTATTTCATCGGCACCCGAAGTATTTTAAAAAACGCTAAGCTAAATTTTCGAGGGACTTCAAGGAGTGCATGTGTATATTGATGATCTTTTGATTTGGGGCCGCACCCAAGAGGAGCACGACATTCGATTAAGGACGACATTAGAAGTAGCCCAGCTTGCCGGGCTAACGTTCAACGCAGAAAAATGCAAAATTTCCCAAACAGAAGTCACTTATCTGGGCGACGTGATCAGCTCCGAGGGCATCAAGCCCAGCCCTGCGTTAATCAGCAGTTTGTTGGACATGCCGGCGCCTGAAGACAAGAAAGCGGTCCAGCGTCTCTTAGGCATGATTAATTACTTCAGCAAATACTTACCACACGTAGCAGAAAATATAAAAGTACTCAGAGAGCTGACAAGACAGGACGTTATATTTGAATGGCTTCCAAGTCACCAAAAACAATTTGAAGAACTAAAAGAGTCCCTATCACAACATCCCCAATTGGCAATTTTCGACCCAATGAAGCCCACCAAGGTGTCTTCGGATGCATCCAGATTTGGAATAGGTTCGGTGCTGCTTCAGTGTCATGGTAAAGAGTGGCGACCAATTGCCTACGCTTCCCGAGTTCTGACAGATGCCGAGTCCCGATATTCACAGATTGAAAAAGAGACCCTTGCCCTAACCTTTGGTTGCGAGAAATTTCACCCGTTTGTTTATGGCATCAAGTTTACAGCAGAAACTGATCATAAGCCGCTCATTCAGATCGCCAGCAAGGCGTTGGGGGAGATGCCACCCAGACTTCAACGTTTTTTTCTTCGCCTGCTAAGATACGACTTCATTCTCCAGTTTTTCCAGGAACGGATCTGATATTGGCCGATACGCTGTCCAGAGCCCCAAAAACAACAAGCAACGAGGATGTTTCGGACGATGTGGAGATACATGCCACCAATATACTCTTCGACAGAGTGTCGCTAACGACCGTCAAGAGGCTACAGGAAGCAACTGCACAAGATCCTGTACTGCAGAAGGTGGTTACAGCAATCACTAACAACAAAACGATCGATGGCGTTTTTCGACACAGGACACCAGAGCTGTCTGTTCTTAAAGGCATTGTGTTTAAAGGAGAACGAGTAGTCGTTCCTCGGTCGATGCGATCTGAAATGTTAAAGCGCATTCATGATGGTCACCAAGGAATTTCTAAATGCAAAGCCAAAGCTCGTCGCCTTGTTTTTTGGCCCGGCCTAAATGCGGACATAGAGTCTATGGTCGGTAGATGTAGCATCTGTCAGCGACATGCTTATTCTCAACCTAGTGAGCCACTGCTAATGCATGAGACTCCTTCTAATCCCTGGACGCGGGTTGGCGTAGACCTATCTGAATATGCAGGCAAGCCATATTTGGTTACGTATGACGCACACTCAAACTTCCTCGAAGTTGAGCCACTTGATGACACTACAGCGCGAACTGTAGTTCAGAAATTAAGTGCCACATTTGCGAGGCACGGTTTACCCATCGAAGTGTGCTCAGATAATGGTCCACAATTCTCGTCAAAAGAATTTAAGATGTTTTCTTCTCTCTATGATTTCCAGCATACAACATCAAGTCCTCGGTTCCCACGTTCAAACGGGCTGGCCGAAAAAGGCGTCCAAATAGCAAAGCGTATTCCGAAGAAAACCACCGAAGGGGAAGAAGACTTCTGGCTGGGTGTCCTTAATTATCGGACAACTCCACTAGAAGATGGCCGGACTCCGGGTGAGCTCCTCATGGGTCAAAGGCTGCGATCCCGCGTGCCAGACTTTTCTCATACGCCAGGAGCGCAAGTGAGGAAGCACAAACAAAATGATGGTGGGCATTGTCTGCGTGCTCTCCGGCCAGGTG
Organism: Ixodes scapularis; assembly: GCF_016920785.2. Classification (NCBI taxonomy): domain Eukaryota; kingdom Metazoa; phylum Arthropoda; class Arachnida; order Ixodida; family Ixodidae; genus Ixodes; species Ixodes scapularis. Next base: position 9,063,295 of record NW_024609879.1, read on the forward strand.
ATATTGTCAGAGTGGCATCTCCAACTGGCTGGATTGTTAAAGCGAAAGTGCTCCGTCAAGTTGCGCCGAGGTCCTATGACGTTATCTCAGAAGACAACCGCGTATTTCGTAGAAACAGGCAGCATCTGAAACAAACTCAAGAATCCTTCTGCCTACACGGCGACAGTGACGACGACGAAGATGACGGACACCCTTTGTACCAGGCACCCGAGTCAACACTTACATCACCGCTACTGCCACCCCCAACCAGCCAAACAACTGCCTCGAGCTATCCCAACCCACACCATGGACACGTCCATGGACAATTCCGCAGGTCAGCAAGACGGCGTCACCCCCCGACAAGACTGAGTTACGACGAAAACTTCCATCAAGAACTCGTGAACTCCGTCTCAAGAGGGAAGATGTATCGGTTATGACATCACATGACGTCACTGCTGGCTGGACCTGCCACCTGGGTTCGGCTATAAAAGGGCCTGCACGATGGCCGATTAAACAGAATGTATCTCGCGACTGGTGTGATCACTGCTTGCGCTCGAGTCAGAAGTAAACACACTGCGTAAAGTTTATCTTCGTTGACCTGAATTATTTGAGATTTTATGTGGGGCTTGTTCTCTGATCTATGTCTCTCTGATAGAATTGACATTGCTATGTAAATTTAGAGGTTGTTTTTAGAACCGTCTTTATATATTGGTTAAACCTTTGCAATTTTTAGTTCAGTCGGACATATTTCTGTCTGTAACATGATGATTGCTCTCAGGGAAAGGAGGCTACAGATGATATCGGAAGTCTGTTTCTTTGAGATTGACCTATTTTCGTCAGTATACTTGCTCAACGTTTTTTTATTAATATTTCAATTTCGTTCCGCATATGGGGCATACCATTATATACAATTGAAAACGAGCGTGTTGGTTAATAGATACAAAACTTGAAAAGTACAAAACAGAGAGGACGAGGACGGGAACGGGACATCTTTTAATGAAAGATGTCCTGTTCCCGTCCTCGTCCTCTCTGTTTTATACCTTCAAGTTTTGTACCAATATATAATCACTCAAAGCTCCATTCCATCCATGACAAACTTCACGAATTATCATCTGTCTTATATTCACTCTCACACACACAAAAAAAGACGAAAGCAAGTGTGTTGGTCCTTGAAATAAAAAAGGGCGTTCGTGAGCTTCTGATTGGTAATGTACTTATTAAATTTTTGTTGTATACCATACTTTCGAGGAAGGGGATATTGTATGGTGTTGTGGGGCTGAATTGCAAAGGGCGCGATGAGTGAGTGTCCGAGAATAAGGTGGGTGTTAAAGGGGTAGGGAAACGAAATTTCAGCGCTCATTTTTTAGCTTTAATGTGTTGCATGTTGCACCCTAACTTCAAAAAAACCAGTCTTCCGTTGAAAAGCACTAGAAAACTAATTTTAAAGTAAATAAACGATCTTTCAATGTGCACCTGGTGGATGCATGCGGAGCCTATTTGGGAGGTAGTCTAGCAACGTTGTGAAATCTGCTACGTAGTCGTGACGTAGTACATTTCTTCGGAGCAGCGCCGCTCTTTGGCATTTCAACGTTTTCCTTCTTAGCTTTCCTCCTGAACTCACAAATCGCGCATTGTACCAAACGGTCCAAAAAGACGGAAAGGACCCTCGTTCTCGGACCCTCGTTCGTGCAACCGGAAACAGCCATTCTCCCCCTAGAAGATTATCCCGTCGCTCAAAACTCGAACAAAAGTTGCTTTCCCCACTCCGTTCAGCGCCAAGCTGACAGTGTTGTGGAAGCTACGTGCTCCTTGGGCCAGCCAGACGCTCGTCACCCCACGGGTACTACGAACGGCTCGGTTGTAAAGCGCTGACGCTACTGACGGCACCACAACGCTGACAAAGCCACCAAGGGCAAAGCTGATAATCACGCCAGCCTTGCTATGTCATGAATGCGGGGAATCTTTTCTTTCTGCTTTTGTTTGCTTCGGATGTCCCATGACGCGTCGCGCTCTCCGTTCGCTTCTCTCCGAGCGCTTGCTCGAGTGCACCGTTTGGAACGAAAAATATAGCAAATCGTTCAAAATACAAACGTGCGATTATCATTTACGGTTATTATTATTATTATATAATTTTATATAATGTTTATATAATGTTTATTAATGTTTCTTCAGCAGTTACTACCACCTTGTGTAATGCCAGCAATGGCCTTCAAGGTTTAATAAATGATGATGATGATTATCCGTCATGCTTGACTCATTTCCGAACAAAATCGGAATATTTCAATTTTTGTTTCCGTACCGCTTTAAGACTAGATACTCAGGTAGCCATATTGTGCCCACTAATATATCGTTAACTGACTGACGCTCTGGGATATTTTGTACAGATGTTTCTTTTATATTTGTCTATGCAGCAGCTTCTGTGCTTGAAATAATCACAAATTACGTATGCTACATTTTTAGTGTTTTCATGTATGTCTGATGATTGCGGTGCCCTTTTCAAGAGTGAATACGTTCTTGCCTTGACCGCTTTTGCTGGAAGAGTATGGACCAAACGTGTTAATTGTGCCGTAAGTTCACGATGACAACATATAGAACATACTGGATAAAACATAATATTTTGCATTCACGAAACCTTTTGCTGCCATTTGTAGGCAGAGAGCACTTTTTATGACCGAGTAGCCATTTGGCTAGTTTGTTTCAGGCGGCAAAACGTTTATGTATATTCTTGTGCAACTATATATTAATCCTTCAATAAGCGTCCTAGAAGAAGATGGCGTATTTTCCGCAGAGTCAGGCATATTGTAACATATATGTTATCAATTTATAATTTGGAAAAAACATATTATGTGCATATGGTGAGGGTGCTTTATGAGCAGAGAAACCAGTAGGTAGAGACGCATTGATGTCCAGCAGCGGCCAGTCTATTCTGAGTTCAAGCTTCCTCGCTTCCCCGACGTGCGCCTCTCCACGAGACAGTGGCGCTCCCGCTGGCTGCAAAGTGCGCGCCACTGTGCTCGTCACAACATTAATTTTTCACTGCTTACTTCATTTTTGCATAGCTATCTAATATGTGCAAAGAAAATATTTGAAATGTCCTAAAATAGTTAAATTGACACACACATGTCCGATATCACCGAAATAAAAAAGCAAGCTTACGAGAATAAAAACTGTATTTTTTTTTCTTTGCAAAACAACTTATATCCCCTTTTGTTCGCATGTTTTTCATCCTTACGGAACCCCCCAAAATTATGCTCAAATTGTTTTTAATTGACTGTTTCACCTTTGTTTTTACTGTTGTCACGGTAATGTCATAAATGCATACTTTTTATTTGAGAAACAAAATTTTGCCAGTGAGCAATTTTAGCGGTATTGGGCACCCCGATGTAGAAATAACTGCTTCAGTTAGCACACATTGTCAGATTGTCCCCGTGATCAACGCCAGATTGAAGTTACCTGAGCGGGAGTTTTTAATGTTTAGTTTGTTTTTGTGGTGTGTTCTTTGTGGTTTTGCACTACAAACGAACAGACTTTCCAGATTCCCTCAAGTTCTTTGCCCACTGATTTGTCTATTAGAGCCCTCTAGAAAATTACCAAATAAGGCCATCGAATCCCCTTGTCTAAGCCGGTCAAATGAAATTAATTTGAACAAGTCTCGTTGAGGTTTTCCTGCTTGTAAAAGTAAAAAATTCTAGAATAAAACAAAAAAAAAATGTTGTAGCTGATATTAGAATAGTCTATGTTAGACATTTCGCTTTCGAATAATTTGATTAAAATGGTTATCCTTTTTTCATTACTTAATCGACCATTTTAAAATGTGCGGTCTATCTAGACTTGTTTTCACCTCTAGAAAGGATGTCGTTTCGCGCATGGTTCATACGCCGCGTTCAGTAGTTCTTACAAGATTCGGCTGTCGGAGCCAGAAGCAAAGCTTTTGACGTTTGAAACGTGCACTTCTTGATAAGATAACATATATCTTCTCCAAAATGCACCTATATATAGTTTGACTTCACAGAGAAAGGGGGAAATTGCCAATTCTCTGCGATGACTTTTTTTTTTACTGCATTTCTCGAGCTATTCTATGGTGCCTGGAGCGCGTCTCCGACTGGTGTGTTTAGCGTCCTATCTCGCTCCAGCATCAAAGATGGTCCCGAAGTGGCAACAAATCACGTCACAAAAGCCGGAGTGTCATGATGTTGCATGTCGCGATCCTGGCTGTTGGTCGTAGAAATGCTGGCGAAAAGCACGAGCGAACTCGAGTGTCGCTGTCGTACGTCACGGCGTCCCAACTTCTGGTTGCCCAAGCTTCCGTGGACTGTCACACTGGAGAGCGACGTGCAGCATAACAGGCGTCTGCCATCTCAGCCACCGCTGCTCGGACACCGCCAGGATTGCGACAGGCGACCGTACGACACGTCTACGACGGCATGAGGCGGAAATCGAGGGACCAATGTTTCGGACACGGTAAACACACCAGTATTGCGGAGTTGCCACTCCGAAATCGGAATGATTCCGGAATCATTCCGCATTTTCGCGACCCCGGAAGGGAATGGGAATGAAATGGCGGCAAAGTTGAGGGGAACGGAATGGAATTGAATTAGGTGCCTTTTGCCCAGAATAGAACGGGCCCGATACTTTCTTTTAATTTTTTTTTTAAGGGGGGGGGGGGGGCGGTACGTTTAGCTATGCCGAGCCAGTCAGCGAGTCAGTTGCTCTGAAATAAATGAGCGGGAAGCTGCTAGCGCGCTTTGAGCCATATAACCGACTTATACGCAAAGAAAAAAGCAATAAAAAAAAAAACAACAACAACTAGGGTGCTTACATGTTTCCGCAGCTGGAGCGGAAACACGTAGACACAATATAAATAACAAGCGTCAAAGAAAAGACCGGAGAGGGGAGGTGTTGATGGCGCCTTTCACGGACGCGCAGGAGACGGGCTTCACTGGTGTTACACGAGATCGAAACGAGAAACTAAGCACCAAGCAAAAGAAACGAAGGGAGCGGCAATGAAAGAAACCGCGAGGCACTGCAATGAAAGAAACCGCCATGCACGGCTCCTCATCGTCCTTCCTGTCTTGCATCTTTTTTTCTTTTCTTTTTTTTTTTTGCGCGCGACGCAATGGAGGATGCACGCGCGCGCACAGACTAATGATGAATTCCACTCGTAGATCGGGAGCGATTTCCAAAATCCGCGAGGGAGGCGAAATTCCGCTCCGTGGGACCCGCTCCGAATCGAAGAGGGGAAGATAAACTTGCGTTTTTGGAGCGACCTCTCCCACACATTTTCCCACCGCTTCCCCCTCCGCCGTTCAAAATGGCCGCTGCTCGAACTTGACAAGCCCACCAACGCCTCAGCCGACTAATCTTTCCGACGACCAGTGACGATTGTCACTGCTTAGCTGCAGAAATAACACGCGACATAGGCCAAGCGAAATTATACGTACCACGGCGCCCATGTCACAAATCACGAATACGTCCGCGTTCGGCACCGTCACATACCTTTCGGCCGCCTCGAAGGGCGGGGCACAGACAGCGATTGCCAGCGGTGGAGTTCAGATTTCTGGTACTACTTTAATAAACACAGAGGTAAGAAACAATCACTTGCGCGGTCGTTGCCTATTCACTTCTTGCTTTATTTCACGGTAAAACGCCGGCGGAATGCAGTGTAAAAAGGTAAACAATCATGGCTGCAGAATGAACAGGCCTAACCTTGCGTCTGCCTCCGGCTTTTCTGTCGTTCTTCCTCTCACGATCACAGATGTCAGCGCTTACGATTTACCACGCTCCACAGTCCCGGCTTTGTATCCCTGATCTATGCGAGGTAGAAGCGTTCGAGCCGTCACAATCCCGCATAAACAACCGACGCACCCGCACAAATCCAACTAGACTTCCCGACCCGCCCGCCGACCTCTCCAACCTCGACGCGCATGCGCACTGCCGATTTAGACGGAAATCATGTGGGCCGCTCTGTCAACTTCCGGAGAAATCTGCGAAATCCCGCAGAGCAAATTCGGCGGGGTTTGACGCGCTCCGTGGAGCGGGCGCTGCCAGAGATCTACGAGCGGAAGATGACCAACTCGAGCCAGATCTGCGAGCTGAATATGCGCGCTCCAAATAGAGCTCTTTTAAAACGGTCGAGATCTACGAGCGGAATTCACCATGAGATCTGGGAGTGGGTGGAGACTCATAATTCGCAGAGCTCCAATAACTCGTTGACTCGCAGGCCGCAGAAAGATGATGAGTTATTGGGCGCATTAAGAGGGAGCGCTCCTCCAAGCCCCATAGTGAATGCACGCGATTTTCTGCCGTTTTACAAAAATTATTGTTTAGTAACCGCTACTCTGACTTTTTCGAACTTTTTTGCTATAAAAAGATTGATCCTTCGTCACACTATTCCTCTCATGCATATTTTTTCATACAATTTTTTATTATATTTTATATTAAATCGTAAAATCGGTCGGAATCGGCAGTTTTGACATGTTTACGTTAGAACGCGTTTTTAAAAACCTGTGAATTTTGAACTACAAATGTGTCTGGAGGAATATCTGCGGAATTTAACATGGAATTAAAATATATTAGAATTATAGCTGTAAGTACATCCGTGCTGTAACTACATCGAAAAAACTGAACCAATGTGTTGTGGCTTGTTTTCCTCGTTTGGACGGTCAAGACTAGTTCGACGAGCGCCGCGTGAGGGCGCCGCGGTTCCGCCACGCACGCTGCTCTGATTTTGTATTACTCCGCGCGCGTGCGCTCTTCAGTAACGCGCTTGTGGTGCTCCAGAGACCGCAAGAGCCGTCCAGACAGAGTGGTTTTGTTTTTCGGGGTGGGTGTCAGGCGGAGAGCTGTGCGTGTTTTCATAACTAGAAAAGACGTTCTCGCGGCTATGGGTCCAAAGAGGTATAAATATGGCAAGCGAAAGGTCTCGAAGTCGCAAATAGAGTTTGCGCGTAAGCGACCCTCTGCTGAAACTACGGATGGTGAGGTTTCAGGTGAGGTTGAGTCATCGTGTCGTAGCGCTGCGAGAAGGAATTGACTCGGGGTGTTGAAGGTGCCGCTTGGGAAGCCATGCAACAGGCCGGAGTGGAAGAAGCGAGGCGCGCGAAGGAATCTGGCGAGATCAATGCCGAAGGCTATCCGCTTGTGACCGTCGTTGCAGACTGTGCATGGTGAGAGCGATCGTACAGGAACAAGAAAGACGCTCCTCCTGCCCCCCCCCCCCCCCCCCCCCATGGTAAGTACTACATTTCTTCCTCTAAAAGGGGTGCGAATTTTGGTCATAGGTATAATATACATTTCTTTAGAGTGCGTTAGAAAGAAATCCGAAGCATGTTTTTCTTGCCGCAAAAATGCATTACATATTGTCGAACGCTTAGTCTATGGCGCTAGGCTACATTTGGGTGGAGGCTGAGCATTTGGCAATGCGTAGTTTATTTTTATGGGGAGATGACCGTTGTTAGAATCCCTCTCTGCTGTATGTGTATTTCTGTGAATGCAAGATTTGTTCCGGCAACTGGGGTGCGCCGATTTCCCACGAAGCACTGGAAACAGTTATGCTTTTTGTGTGCCTGTTTTAGTGACCGCTGTTTTATGTACTATACATTCCGAATATACGCGGTGCCATGCAATCAGTTCGTCAGGCGACGTTTTAGACAGCTCGTTTCTTCGAAGCTGCACTTTTACAACGATAAATCGTTTCATCGGAAATAGCCGGCGTTCGTTTCAGTGATAGGCCTTGTGACGTTTCGTCGAGTTCTTCTATTATGCTCATGCATGTGCGTGCTCGCGCTTGCGTACGGAATTGCGTGTCCGTGTCTCTGCTTGCGTGTGCGTGCGCATGCGCGAGAGTGCTTATGTGCCTGCATGCACACCCGAGTTTGCCTGCCTACGCGTGAGTATATGTACCCGCGTGTCTGTGTGCGTGTTATTATACGTACATGTGCGTGCGTGTTTGCACGCGTGCGTGTTTGCCTGCTCATAAGTGCGTGTGCCTGTGCGAATGCGCGCGTGCATGCGCTTGTGTAATTCGTGCGTACGTATGCGCGGGTGTGCTTGTGTGTGCGTACGTGAATTTTGCATCCGGTGTCTGCGCGTGCATCTGCGTACCTCTGTTCGCGCATGCGTGTGAGTGCCTAATTCGTGCGTGCTTGAGTGGGCGCGTGCATACTTGGGCGTACATGCGCCCAAGTACGCACGTTGTCGGACTTTGCGGGAAAGGTTCGAGAAAGTCGAACCTGCTCGGACTCGAACGTCTGGTTCGCGACACCTTTAGTACTCACGTTGCGGACGATTGGTGATTGGCCGCTGATAACTTCACTGTAACTTTTTGCGTTATGTTTAGCGGCATTTTTTTATATCTTTATTCGTGCGACTGTAATCTTTTGTGATGAAACTCTCTGTACCCATTCCTTGTGAAGTATGAAACGATCTCGAACGCCTCGAACAACAGCGACGCTTGCGTTCGTTGTCGGGGCTAGTAGGCAAGGAGGTAGGAGTATTTATGTGACGTCAGACTGCCTTCTGATGCCGAGTCACAACACAAAAGTACGGTTACCGAAGGCAAACGCATTTATCCCATTGGCGAGTTCGCTTTGTCTTTTATTTTTCACAACTCTCGCGAATCAAAGTTTTGCTTTATGGTTTGGTGGTCATGTTTGTGGGCGATGACTCAGCACGTGAATAGACCATATAACCGTTCATGGTTTTTTTTTCCTCTTCTTTTATTTTTTAGATTGAACGATTCTGCTACAATGTGGAACGAATACACGAAAGTGCTCAACCTTCTACGAAGTCTTCCGAGGAGCAGAACGTGTGGGGATCAGGACTATTAGGAGATAGGTTCTCAAGTGATGAAAAATCGCCTGGTCGCCAATCATTACAAATTGTCTATGAAATACGATAACAAACAATCAGTGTCGTGAAAATTGTATAAAAATACTTTGTTGTGCAGAGCTTGTGACGGCAGTTGTAACGAAGTAACGAAGGTATATGCCGCTAGTTTGTCATGTATGTATTCGATTATGTATTTATTTTTAAAGTACCGAATATACAGTGTTTTTACTTAACTGGAACGTGTTTTTCTTTTAAAAGAGGGGGCGGCATTTACCTTAGTGTCGTATTCACTATGCCTTTAGGGGGCTCGGCCAACATTACATGGGAGATCACTGTAGCGATAAGCTGGGTGGGTAAATAACTAAAACCTGCTAATCAAGTTTCCCACGAGCGGATTTACAGCTCGTGTTGCAATTATATATTTAAAGTCATTAGAGGGTAAATAAATTTGGACGTATTGCTAAAACCCAAACAAATTTTAGGTATCTAGGTTCTCCGTCTTTTGTGGGCAAAACATAATTGGCTCGTTTAGCCACGGGAATCGCAGTACCGCTATTTCTGCATAGTTAAATAAAGCAATCGCTCGCTAACACATCCTACAGAATAAACAGCGTGTTAATAGCAAACACAATGTTTATATTGAAAAATAATATTCCGGAGCGCCTCTCGCGGCACAGATCATTTGATAGTGTTTTATCAATGTCATTTATGTAATACAGTATCGCGAGAAATATATTCCGTAATTAAAAAATTATTTATTATATATTGACAGTGCTACTGCCGAACTCTCCACGCCAGTCCGTTTGTAAAGACGGATTTTGAAGTAATGTCTTATGATTGCCTTTGTCGCCTCGTGTCCCATGTGTTTGTACTTGACAAATGTTTATTTGAATCTACGGTCAGTGCATTCAACCGTCGGTTCAGTACAGTTTAGCTTATTTTGCTCAAGTTATTAAATTTGCATTTGTTTTAATTTTCTTCCCTTTAGTTGTTGTGTCTGCGCCGCTTTTTTTACTCACATGAACACATATAGACCTTTTCCGCTTACTCTCGCCCCCGGCCGCCAAGTAGGCATATCCGGTATGGGCGACGAAAAAATATCACAACGTTTTAACCTGCAAATAGTAGAAAAACAGAGGGGAGGCAAAACGAGAATGTGTGACGGTTACGTTTATGTCATAAATGCCTTCTATTGGCGTAGCGACGGCAAAACAATGTTTTTCCCATACTGGAAGTGACGTCAATTCAAGATGGCGGCGCCCTGGCGAAAAAGGTCTAGACAGGGTGATCCTCGAATCAGCCGGGACCCCGTCAACCGTCGCCGCGGCCCACAGTTTAAGAACCGCTGGACTAAGATGTGCTAAATATCTCGAATTAATTCCGTGATTCGTCATGTTGCAACTGCTGTTTTAGAGACAATTAATATGGGCGGCTTTATCTCGGCAGTGTGCTTTGAAACGAATTTAAATTTATCCTACTCGGAATTCGTTTTATCGTTTGGAAGAGAAAGGCTGATGAATTTTTACGACTCGTTATAGCATGAATCAACTGGCTTAGAAATAGTCACTGAACAGTGAGGGCGTCTCGTGAATTTTACTATTGGGGAGGGGATCGAAATTTAGGGGCCGCTTTGCCTAGATTGTTGTCCACACCGTTGGGTGTTTATTTAGAGAGCATACACGTTGGTTACCTTCTATATAATTTAAAAACGACCACCACTTTCGGCGGTGTGGTTACGAGCGCGTTGCTCCGACCCTTGCTTTATTCGCGCGAGGAATTGTTCTCTATAACACGATTTCGTGCGTCTCGTAGACACCAAATCGTTCTTTTAGATTTCCTGTGAAAAATACACGAGCAGTTTACATTTGTCCACACACGGTCCGTATGTGTGGACAACACATGTGGCTTTGATCGGCGCTCTGGTTGCGCGAGCTCCCGTAGCTTTGACTGCATTGCTAACAAAAGCTGTCCCCGATTTAAAAGTTCTGTCACTTGCCCGTGAGGTCACACCGCGATGCATCGGAGAGTCTGCCAAACAATAGGAAGTTCTAGTAGACCGTGTGCACCGTCCCGCTAAGCTTACCGAAGCTTGCCGCGTGCCGTTAGCCTTGGCTGCAAAATTTCGGGTTTCGTTTCCGGTCGCGGTAGAGGAGGGGAGGGCGCGGTCTACTACAACTCCCTATTCTCTGTGGCCTGTTTCAGTCAGCCGCTCAGTTCCTGCGCGGTTTGATTAGGGAGTTGTAGTACACAGTAAACTTCAAAACACCTATGTAGGTGTAAGTGGCCCGTTTTCAGATGTCTCTAACTCACACCTTTTGATAGGTGTTATTGCTTCCATTACACCTTTTAGCATGTAACTTTCTTTTACAGCCTTTACACCTTTGGTTTAGCTGTTTTGAGATCCCTACCCATTTCAATTGGTGTGCCTAAACCTTCACACCTTTGTGGGGGGAAACCAAGAGAGATGAGAATCGCAGTGACGTCACAGTGCTGAGTTTCGATTGGAATAATAATTAGTATAGACGCGAAGGCTATAGCTACTTTAGTCTTTACGCACTATCTCCTCGCACAAGGCCCGGCGTTGAAACGCATCCAATGCCAGCGACTGCACGAGAAGACGAAAGTAGCCTTTGCGTATACTATCCTTCCAATCATATATCTTAGCACTCCAACGTCACCGCCACTCTCATCACTCCCATCTCTCTCCGCATTGAAGCAATGTTTTAGGTTTTAGTCTTCGTTACAAGGCCGTACATTTATCTGTAGTATACCAACTTTTTTTTAAAGCAAATGCTTACAGCCTTGAAAAGTACTTCAGCTGTACATGCACTAACAGAAAAAGTGACATTCAAGGCGTCATGCTTATACTTTCCTTTTCATAGACTAGCCCTTGTTTTTGCCTTCTTTGTTGTCCAGTCACTTGTGTGCTGTCAGTGTCTACGAGTCACCCACTCCCCCAAGCTTCAATCTTAACAAGTTTCACTTTCCCCTAAAATAGAAAAGCTTTGCCGAGTTGCATGTCTGTCAGACATACTCATGGTCGATTCTGCCCAGATCTTGTCTGGGCACACAACCCGACAATCCTATTTAGTACATTTCCCTTAGTATACATATGCTGAAATTTGCAAAAAGGGTGTGTAAAAAGGGGAAGTCATATTCACCAAGAACAGTAGTATTTTACTAACACCGCGAAGCTTTGGCTTCAAATAAAAGTATTGTTATAGTCCGATTCGCTAACTACAAATAAATAGAATAGATAAATTTATGCCGGAAAGTAAGAAAAACATTGTAATAGATACTCATGTTTTTTTATTAATCCAGAACACAATAAGAAAACTACAAACAAATCCCTTTTTCCTCCGACTCGGACTATATTGATTCACACAATGTCTGCTTTTCCATGTTTTGTTTTGTGCACACTCCCAAGACTCTGTTCACCACAGATTTCAGGAGTGTTGCCTTACCTGCTGACATAACCCATATTATTTGCACAAAGTTCCATTTTGCAGCAGAATCTCTGTCGTTTTAGAAAACGAAAGCTTCTGTAAAACCCGGACCTTTGAGACTTGCTTACTGTTACAAAAGCCAACAGAAAACCCGGACATCACTGTTGCAAAACGGAACTTTCTGTGAAGCACGTGAATGATGTAGGCAGGTATGCTAACGCACCTGGAATTAGTGATAACAAGGCTTCTTTCTAATTTCAGTGCATAAGTAAGAATGACTATGCTCTAGCTAAACATTAATTATGGTAGTACAAAACTTAAGCCATTAATGAGAAAAAAAAATATATAAAATATTTTAAACCCCACAAGAAACAAGCTAGAGGCTTCGAAGTTTAAACCTTTAAATGACTAGAGAAACACCTGCTCATAATACAACAGAAACAAATCGGAAAATCGCTAAATTTAGAGAGGAAGCGCTAACCTTGCAAGACTGATTAGAATACAGTTAAACAAAAAAAAAAAAAAAGAAACGCCCAAACTTATTCATAAACGTGATAGCGGGAGGCCTCAGCTTCGTCACATTTAAATAAAAAAAACAACCTCTCAACGAGAGAGGCTGTGTTAACGCATCCTTTAGCATACTGGATATTAAATATCCAGTAGGCTGCCATTACGGCAGCCAAACCTTCTGTGACGTCGATTACTCTGAAGAGTTTGGTTGACTCAGCATGAAGGAAGAGGTGTTCAGCATCTTCCAGGCTCTTGCCATGAAGAATAATACAGGGCGGGCCACATGGAGTCGGGGCGTCTTCACTCTGTAGCAAAAGCAGGAAGCTGTTGTAAACAACAACATAAACAGAGATGACACAAACTGAATGTAAATATGTCGTATAAATACCTAGAACCGAAACCTCATAAAAAACGCTTAATCAAGGAAAATAGTAATAAAATTATTTGTAATGTAATGCCTCAGTGGATTTTGTTTTGAAATGCATCAATGGTTTTCAGTCTAAACTGCGTGGAGTTGCCCCTTATACACTGACGCAAGGGCTTGACATCCAAAGTTGCGGTGGCACTCATCTGGCCCACACCAGACGGGTGTGGGCAAAAAAGTGGGCGTTTCGCATGGACGAAGTAGCGTTCTGGCATGCTGGAGAGTTCTGTGACCGCTGAATGTACCAACAGATACTTGGAAAGTAGCGGAATAAGCTTCCAGAAGTTCCCAGCCGAAAATTAGAGATGTAAAATGCAGATAATCAGCATGCATAAATAGAAATCATCAAATCGAACGGGAGATTTCTTGTTTGGCAAGCCCATCATTGAAGGTAGACGTAGCTTTCGCTGCAACCTTCGCTTCCATCATTGGTGCACAGATGCGAAGAGACACCGTGATCGAACCCAAACCACCCGGACTTTGTTCCCCCGCTTTTTGAAAACAAGGTGCTGCCCAAACGTTCAGTTGCTCGGTATGATTGCGTGTCGAAACGAAGCAGCATATACCACTCGCTGTGCTTTGTTACGGTGACACGGAGAGTACAAAAAGATTTATATCTCAACTTTATAAACACTGTAGCTACTTACAAACGCACATGCACATATCAACACTCTGCTCATCAACCAAGCAAAACGCCGAAGCCGACCACGAAGTATGCGATTCGATACATCCATGGAGATGCCGGGCTTCTCACTCCAGGATATAGTGGGGCATAAAGGAACAAGCCCTGTGATTACGCGAGACACGTACTGTATAGTCCACACTCCTTCCTCGCCCTAGATACTCTTTTCTGTGGTGGTAGAGTTCTTGGAAATGTTGCCCAACCTCTGTTCAGATTAAATTTCATTCTATTAAGAGGTAAGTGGAATGCTTACAGATGCCTGCAGGAACAGTGCACCCATGGCTTTCTTTTCCTTGACATGCACAGTGAGCAGTCTGAGAACCTGGACAGCCTGTACATCTGTGACCAGGGTGTCGAACCGGAACCGAACCGAACCGAAAACCGGAACAGAACCGTTATTTTTAGCTGAACCGGAACTGAACCGAACCGAAATCTTCGCCGCCATCTTGGAACTGAATCGGAACCGAACCGAAAAAAATATAACGGTAAGCGGTTCAAAACGGTTCAAGGTAATATTTTTTTTCTTCTTTGCTAGTATCACAAAACGAACATATGGGAATAAACAATTGGCGGCTGTATTTCTATCTGTTGATCGAATCGTCATATACATAATTGCAACGTATGATAAATTGTGGGTTTTCATGGCACCTTTGTTGGCACTATGATTAACCATGTGTCCAGTTGTCACGTGACGCCATGGTGTCAATACATGTTGTCAAGTAATGTCATGTGGCCTAGTGACGTCACGTAACTCACTGCGTTAAATCGATTTCATTTGAGAAAGTCACTAGATGTATTAACCTTGTTACAGCATGACGTAACATGACATCACGATTTCGCACCGAGTCACGTGACACCGTGACGTAAGCGATTTTCATAACCCCTAGTCGAGTGCTCGGGTTCATGACAATCAGCATGGCCAAACATTCAGGTAACGGCTCATGTCAATTAGATATGATAATCAATAGCCCAACACTAACAATATCTGAAGCTCAGCCCAAGCTTTTGCTTTGCAAACCCTTGCAGCCTAGGGCATGACTGCGATGAACACTGGCGGTATATAATTAGGGTCAGATCACGTGGCCGCTTGTTCAAATTGTGAGTTTATAAGATATCGACAGCTGTCTCTGTCCTTTATTTTTTCTGCATCTGTTATTAGGGGAAAACTAATGGATGTTTCCGCAACCTATCAACGTCACGGGTTATTTCTTAACACTATTTATTGAAAGTACAAAAAGAAATGTTGCAAGACCAATTTTACATTATTGAGGCATTGAAACATTTTTTTGTTGTTGCTGAAGTATATCCGAAAAATGTCCCTGAGAATAGAAGTTTTCAATTGACTAAATGCGACCTATTAATATGACGTTACACGTGTGTACGGAAGAAATACCTAAAACAATAAGATATTTTAGTGACGTGAGAAGAACAGCCGAACGTTGGCAGTCGCTGTAAGTCCCACACGAGCGTCGTTCTCAAGTTATTGCCCAAGTTTTGACCCCTCTGTATTTTGTTTAAATGAGGTATAACATATTTCTATACATTACTAAATACTACTCAGGATCAGTCCCTAACGTTAATAACTGATATAACTGATTGAACTTGGCTTTGCTCTTTTTTCTAGGCAGTGGTAGTCGCCGAAAAAATTAGAGAAATATGAGCATCGTTCATCCCCTCAACTCCGAGCCAGAAGCGGCCACGTGGCCTGGTGCCTATCTTATGCCGCCCACGTTAATCATACCCCCGCGCTGGAGTTTTAAAGGAAGGAAACGCGTGCTGGAGCTCCAGGCATTGTTAGAGTTCGGCTATCCTCATCACCGCAGTGGTTGGACACGAGCCACTACCCAAGTATCTGCCAAGACATTGATTGTTACGAGCCGATGTACGGTGCTCACACAGTTCTCCTGCCCAATTCATGAGTTGCGCTCGACTGTCGACAGGCGGGTGGTTTCGATCCCACAATTACGACATCAGTGTTTAGAAGGCAAGACTAAAAGAAATAGTCTAGTTCAATCCTCGCAATTGCACCGCGACAAAGAAGCTTCTGAATCAGTGGCGCCCTGTGCGAGTACACTTGGACCAGGGGACCAGTGCGCATCGGAAAAGTTATGCACATTCCAACCCGATATCGTTTCATGACCCCTTTAAACTTCACGGGGTGGAAACTAAAAGCAACGAAAGGTTGCGGTTAACAAGTGCCAAATAAAATTGTCGAAATAACAGACACCAACTAAGAAGGCAATTCGTAAGGAATACTTTCAGCCTTTCCACTCTGGTGAAGAAGGAAGGCCAGAAATGCTGTACTATGGTGGGAATGAAGTAATGGCCGGCCGCAAGTCGGCAAGCCAGACAAGAAAGGCTGGAGGGGTTGCCGCCATCTATGAGCGACGGTGGCAACCAAACAACTGGCAAGCCGGCTGTCTGGTTGCCGTCGCCATTTAAAGATGGTGGTAACGCATGACTAGCCCTTAACAGCACCGCTGTATAAAGAAGTGCGTCTGTGTGTGGGGCCGGGGGGGGGGGGGGGTTTAGAAATATACTGTGTTATAAAGGTTCCTCTTCCCTGCATCTTTGGCGCAGACCAAAAAGCGTGACCCCGGAAACTACTTTGATTCGAAAAGCGCTCTTGCCAAAAAGCACGTTTTTTTCGTGCCAGACGCTGGCACCGTTCCTCATGACGATGCACTAAGAATAATAATACTAGACTTTCAAATACTTTGCTTTCACTGAGCTTGCACTTCCTGCAGCGTGTCTTTTGCACCGTCGAATTTGACTTTCTCAGCAAGAAGGAATCAGAATGACCACCAGCCTACAGTGTGATAACGTCGCGTGCATACCATGCTAAATAGTTCAGCTTTCTGGTAAAATATGATGTTCGCAACACTAGCCATAGGTGTCCTATTTGTAAATTTGTGAAGTATTTATAGCAGTCTCGCGATGAGATATGGCAGCCTAGAGAAATGTTAGAACGCATGACTATTCTAGCATAATGCTGTAAAGTGGGGGTTCAAAACAAGTGCAGGTAAAACCGAATATAGCATTTGCCTCCCGAGGCAATATTTCGGAAGTTTCGAGCTCATGCAAGCTGATGAAATGTAATATACTAAGATTTCAAGAATGTTTGTCTGTCCTTCGCGCTATTTATGTAAAATCATGAATATCATTGCGTGCATCTTTACGCATCTCTTTTTGCAGTAAGGCGTTTTGGAAGGGATTATTTGGAAAACATAACATTAATTATCTCTCTCTTTTTGAACATTTCGTGTATTTGACTTCCAATTCATCATGTGAGCATAGAGTCCTTTTAGCGTACCCCGCAAACCGATGTTTCACACTGCCAATCAGCAAACAGAAAAACACTTTTACGTAGACTCCACAGCTCGCGTAGTTTCGAGTATCGTTCTTCCAAGTCGGTCTCAAGCGGTTATGTGAACTTTATAAAGTAACATTTTTTTATCAATATAAAATATATTTAATTACTAATTGAATATTTGACAAGATAAATAAAGAGCCGACCACACTAAAGCAATGCCCCCCAAATTATTTGAAAGCGGTTCTGCCAATCTTTTCCGGCGTTTTTATCCTCGTCAGGCATGTTGTAAGTGATATGGGACGGCCTTATATACATTTCTGATTTTGAAGCTAATTTAAATAACTATGTGTTCCTCACACATATAACTTCTCAAACATATAAAGTCTGTTATTGCCTTTTTTTATCTGGTGAACATTAGTTTTATCTGTCTGTGGGCTGGACGAAAAGAAAGTAAACAGGGGCTCGCGGTGGAACTATGATGATTACGCACGCAAACCGTCAGAAGGTGACCAATTAAGTAGCTGCCTTGTCGAGTAGAACGTGAAATACTACTTCGTTTACTAAACAAAAAAGAATTTTGAAGCACGCTTAAGCTTCGCCTTTAAAAGTGGAACGCGATCGCGTCAACGGGCCTCGTTTGCATCGCATTCTCATTTGACGCGCAAGCGTGCCTCGCGTGGCCTAGTGAAAAGCGTCTGACTGGCGAATAAAGGGTTGTGGGTTCGAATCCTGCCTAAAATTTTTAATTTTTTCTTTAAGGCAAAGGAATTACTTTCAAAAGTGAAATCATTTGAAACATACGGTGACCTTTATTTTGCATTACATATCATGTTTTAATCACCCTCAATCCACGCGTGATGTCACGTTTCACGTAAGCATTGTGGGTTGTTTGAAATTCCTGTGCTAGGGTATGTAGCTCTGACGTCATGAACCTATCGACCAATCAGGATTTTCATGTCACGCCACCGACATCGGTTTTTCTGCGACATGAGCTCGTTAACGCTATCGTGTTAAAATCATCAATTAGCAAGGGTGATGCTCATTTGCAAATTATATTGTCCGGCATCTTGTCAACAACAAACCTCAACAGCCAGGCTATGCCAGCTTATTCTGTATAAGAAAATGTTCACTTGGGCAAGCGCTATTTTGGGCCAGATTCGATCTGAGTGCGAAGGTGCGTATATATATGAGTGAACAATTGCAATTACTCCTTGCTCCATGATTAGTCGGATGCGTGCGGTGCTGAGTGTAAACAATGTTTAGTTAGAACAACAGGCATTTGGATTGCCGCTCCGTGTTTCTATAAAAGATAGACTGAAACGAGTTATCCTAAAACTTTGCTACATTTCGAAAATTTCATTGGTTTTAGCTCACTTGGGTCGTCATCATATATATATATATATATATATTGTGAAGTGTATTTCGTAAACCTTATTTCATGATATATGGCCACAAGGTGCATGCTCATTTCATATTTTTATGTGATGTAATTAATTCCTTAGTTCAATGACACGATTTCACGTTTAATACTGACACACAAAGTTGTACCAATCACGGCTATTTTAGACGACCTACCACACTTCGCGACAACATTTTATACCGTGTAAATAGATCGGCTTGAACTTTAGAATTTTACTTTAACACGAACAAAGGAGAAGAAAATACAGTATAATTCCAAATTAGAAGCTGATCTATTTACAGGTATGTACCAACAAGCTCAACTCTTTACTCTCGTACCTAAACATTTTGATTCAGGCAAAATATATTTTACTCGTAAACAAATAGATATTGAGTCGTATGAACACGACGTTATCTATGTTAATGTCGAATTTCTTCTACTCTTCCGTCAAAATTATATAACTGAATTTAATATTTTTGGTACCTAAGAACAAAAGTAAATTGCACGGACGATCGAAGAAACTATATAGTTAATTGTTTCACAACGGTAATAGTGTATATTGCCAAAAGAACCCGGAAAATATATTCTCAATTTAGCGGTTCAAACCGGTTCGAACCGGTTTGAACCGTTATTTTTGGCTCCCCGGAACTGAACCGGAACCGAACCGAAAGCCGTGAACCCGAACCGGAACCGAACCGATAAAAATTTCGGTTCGACACCCTGTCTGTGACAAAAGAAATGAACCATAGCATGAGGACAATGCATCCTTCAGATTGATTATTCTTATGTGAAGGGGTGTGATGGCCAGCATGAAGAACTCGAACCAATAATTGTGTTACCTGAATAATGCGACTCCTTATAAAATTATTGGATAGCTCTAAATTTGTTACCTATCACAAAAGTAAATCACAGTTGATGCTAAAGCAGTACACAGGGCGAAGATATTTTTGCATTGCCATGTTTTGAAATAATCATCGAAATAAATGACGACAGTATTTCTTAAAAATACTCACACGTCTTGCGTCGCTTGCAACCCCCATGCTAGGCAGATTCTAGAAGACTTTGAAGGTGATGTCTCTTGCAAGGCAAGGTGCCCTGGAGAATGCACTGCGTGAGCTTATCCAGTCCCCTTGAATACTTGACAGAGCCTCTCTCTTGACAAGCATTTAGAAGTCCCTCAGGAACTGAAAATGAAATTATAAAACGAAGCCTGAACATGTGTTAAAGAATGCTGACAACTTTGGTTTCGGAGATTTACCTCAAAAGTATTGTATTTGGTGATTGAAAGAATGCCATGATTTCATTTGATGAGAGAAAGAGGTCCAAGGGTTAATGGGTCGGTACGTTATAGTGGGAGCCGGCATAGTCCTATTTATGAATTTTTGAAAAAAGCAAAAAGATGGCAGGTGGTCACTTATGTTCCATGTTAACACACCCCCTGTAATTTCATTTTGATCACAGTTTGTTATACATAAATCTATTACAGTAGCATATTCTATACTAACTCTCGTAGGTATATCAACAACATTTAAAAACCCGTAACATTCTACAATCTCCATTAGTTTTGTGGATGATTGGTTAGAGGAGTTAATATCAATATTGAAGTCACCAATTAAAGTCAGCTTTAGACAGTAACACGAAGCATAATCTAATAAATTCTCAACAAATTCAAAAAAATTTGCCACGCAACCTGATGGTGGACGATAAATAAGTTATAATCATCTGCCCGCATTTAACAGTAAGAGACTCATAGTCGCGGCAGATTAAAGAATATTCAGTGACAACATCGTGCTTAAGGCCGTATCGAATATACAAAGAAACCCCTCCTCCCCTCTTATCTTCTCGGTAGACACTTTCAACTTTGTATCCCTCAAATGAGACAGCATCATCTTTGCCGGTAAACCAAGTTTCAGTGAACGCTAAAATATCAAACTTGACATTCAGGTTGTGTAAAGAGATTTCTAGTTCATCTTGTTTGTTTCTTAAGCTTCTCGCGTTCAAGTGGAAAAGAGATAGTCCTCTTTTATTGAAGGAAGCATTCCCCACGAGGTGATTAAAAGAGGCTGAGTCATAGTAGGAACAAATTGTGGTGGTATCGGTCATCCTGTAAAGTGGTATCTACTATACACGGCTATCTTGTGTCTAGTTTATCTTTTCTAGGTCGCTCTCACTTTCAATTTTCATGGCTCGATCACCCGCCCTCCTTCGAACGAACACATTTCCATGCTTTTGCCAAGTGTACTGATAGCCATGTTCTTCTGCCTTTACCTTTGCCAGCCACAGCAATTTTTTGTTTGCCGCCGTGAGATTTTCAAAAAACCGGATGCTGGACTGACGTTCTCGCAAGTTAATATTTTTGTTGATCCATTTTTCTTGAGTTGCTCGCGAGTTAAATCTTATTAGCACCGCGGGAATCTTGCCAACGCGTGCTGGCAGGCGGTGCAAGCCCTCGATATCACTTTCGGTAAGTTCTGGAAGTTCAAGTTCAGTCGCGAGTGCGTTTACGGTTTGCAAAAGGTTTTCGTGATCTTTCAGTGGTAGGCCATGTATCTGAAGATTCTGGCGCCGACTATACTGCTCCAAGTTGTTAATGCTTTGCCGGAGTTGTTCGATCTCTGGACCCCCCCCCCCCCCCCCCCCCCCCCGTTCTCAACCTTTTCAAGTCTTCCTTTTATTTCAGCTACTTCTTTGTTCTGTTCCTTGATTTGCTTAAGGACTTCATCGTACTGGTCTGACAGGTGCTGAACTCATTCCTCAATACTAGAGACGGTTTCTTTCATGCTGAGTAGCATGTCAACCTTTGCCGTGATCCCGACAAGGCCTGCAAGTTTGCCGTTGATTTCTGTTAAAAGCGACATGATGTTAATTTCTTGCGCTTTCGTGGCCTTCTCTACGTCATGAGCTTTATTGTGTTTTCCAGTGCGGCATGCCGAACACTCCCAGCTCTTTGGCCTGTAAGTCCTTTCATCCACGTTCGCACACTGCGCGAAATGGTAACCGTGTCCGCATTTCGAACATGCCGCGTAGACACCAATCTCTGGCAACGGTTTGCGACATGCAAGACAAAGGCTCTCGTCAACCATGACAACAGACACAACAGTCGTTCAGCAGCGGCAGCAGCAGGCACAGCTTTTAGAGAGGTTGTGTTATAATTTACACCAACCTGTAACGATGATATCGCCGGCTTAGCGTGTTGCGACAACTGCGCTGCTGCCACCGCTGAACGCCTGTGAGGTTCATCTTCCTCGTCCGCTTCTTTTGAAGGCGCGCTTGCAGTGTCGGTCTGGCGCACCCAATCGCCACACCGGTTCCGGCTGTTGATAGCAGATGTCAACGTGTCGCTGGCAGTATCAGACGATCGTGGCGGACCCAGTTGATATAGGTATCTGTAACGATGAAATCGCCGGCTTAGCGTGTTGCGACAACTGCGCTGCTGCCACCGCTGAACGCCTGTGAGGTTCGTCTTCCTCGTCCGCTTCTTTTGGAGGCGCGCTTGCAGTGTCGGTCTGGCGCACCCAATCGCCACACCGGTTCCGGCTGTTAAATCAGTGCTTTTCTGAGGCATTTCGCATTTTATTTTATTTTATTTTTTTTTGCAATTGTCTATTCGTTTGGTAATGTCAGCTTTATGCTGCTTATACCGGCAAAAACAATAGAGCTGTCAGGTGCAATTTTTTACGTTTAGGAATTAGAGGAATGGAATGGAACGATTCAGCCATTCCTGGAGTGGGAATGGGCCCAGTGTCCCCAATCCTAGGAGTTGAAAGGAACTGAACTATCGAAAACTTTAATTCCCGGAATGGAACTGAAATGCAATGGGGGTGCCCATTCCGCAACACTGCTCTCAACCTGTCCGACACCGAAATCACGTGTCTCCGTCCGCATTGCAACTGCAACGGTGGTCGCGGGTTAAATAATCCCTACGCTGGTTATCGCGCCGAAGAGGATCCCTCGCTTTGTATGTTTGCTCCTCTTCCTCTTTACTCAGGGCGCCCCTGAAGCGGCAGCGGCCGTCGCGCAACGCCAATAACTGTGCACGCTGTCAATTTTGCTTTTCCGTCCTCTGTTTTTTTTTTCTTTTTTTAACGATACCAGCATGCTTTATTAGATCGGGAAGGAAGCCTAACCCGCAGAACTGGCAAAGGGGTGCTGTGCAGCTATGTGTACTGTAAATAAACTTGTTGCTGAAGGTCGTGCGAAGCTTAGAGAAAATAACTTCTGATTGCACTAGGAGCGTGGGATGTCTTAGGCACGTCGGTGCTTTCTCGCTAATCTTGTATTATGGCAAGTACAATATTTACTTTAAGAAATATCTGTAGATAGAGCTGCTGATTCAAAAATAAATAAATAAACTGTCTTACAAGAAAGAATTTTGTGAACGACGTACATTTCGCGAATCGCCTATAATTCGCGAAAAATAGGTCTCGCGAACAATTCCGGTAAAATGCAAACACATTGCAATCTATATTGAGATCCCACCACGTCGCGAAAATTAGAACCCGCGATTTATTCCAAAACTTCAGCTTTAACCTAAATCGCGAAATATTGAGCCCGCAAAAAATAAGTCGCTTACAGTATACCGAACCATATATCTAGTTTTTTTTTTTTTTTTTTTCAAACTTGTTTCTTTTTTAGTGCATCGAAAGAGGATTAAGCTTACACACAAATTTGTGAATCTTAAGCACAACATAACCTCATATAGGGAAGAATGCATGCAACAAGGACACAGATCACAGCATTTCTTGGCAAGATATGCCAAGTGTATAACAAATCACAGCCATTATTGAAATGTGTGAAACTCAAAATGGAAATATTTAACATGATGTTAGATATTCAAGTGTTGTTTATATCGTTGTCTGTCCTTTTTTCTCCTCGAGTTTTTCTCTATTTTCTCCCGTTGTCTGTTTTTATCATCATATTAAAATACACCTGCTCACCGGCACTCAGCACTTTTTTCTTTTGTATCTGTCTTTAATCTTCAGTGGTTCAACGAGTTGTACAGCATTGACGAAGGAATCTTGCCTCTTTAAATGAACTGCTAAAATCACATTCTCGACATATCGTGCTGTGGTTCAGTACAGAGGTGTGGGCAGATAGTGAATTCTTATGGTGAAAATATCAACAAAGTAACATATCTCGTTCAAAAGAAAAAAAAAAGAAAAACTTGTTTAAAATGGCAATTAAATGCAAAGGTGCAAGCGAGCTGGACAGTAATGATGAAAGTAATCCCTGGAGAAGGGGAACAAAGGGACAAAGGACAAACACAGATCTCCAAACACAGCTAGGTGACTGGTGCGCGACCGAAAAAATCCGCCTGGTCCGGGTATCGAACCCGGGACCTCCACCTGTAATGGAGAGGTCCCGGGTTCGATACCCGGACCAGGCGGATTTTTTCGGTCGCGCACCAGTCACCTAGCTGTGTTTGGAGATTTGTGTTTGTCCTTTGTCCCTTTGTTCCCCTTCTCCAGGGATTACTTTCATCAAAAACTTGTTATCGGCAACCTACGGCAGCCGTTAGCAGCTGGTACTCGCCTACTTGGAGGTGCGGCCCACAGAGGGCAGAAGCGTCGACAGCGCGCGGAGCACCGTTCCCACAGGGCGCAGGAAAGTTTACCAGGCAATCTCCTGAAACCTTTTTATTAGGTTTCCTTCGGCCCGGCGCCCGTCTTTGCAATGCACGTTTTTCAAGACGCAGTACTTTTGTATTTGAGAATAAAAGTAAATTTGAATATCAATATTTAAGCAATTTGTACACGACCGAGACGCCTGTCCGTCCCGTACCATTTTGGGTGTCTCAATTTGTGCCCCCTGTCGGCAGCTCCTCAAATAGGCGAGTACCGTCTGGTAATGGCCGGCATAGATTGTTGATAACAAGTTGTTTTTTTTAGTTTGAATAAGGTCACTTATTTTTGTTGATATTTTCACCAAGAACTGTACCATCTACCCACATCTCTGTACTAAATCCCAGCACGATACATCAAGAAACCGATTTTGTGCGGTCCAGTTGAAGAGGTAAGATCCCTTCCGCCTATGCTGTAGATTTACATTCGAAATGCCTGCTTCAATAAATACGCAAATTAAAACAAAATTTCCCTGCCTTAATCTTATTGCTGCCACTTGTATTTGTTGCTTTTTCTTCTACATTTCAGATGCCAGCTATCCGGTACTTTCGGTGTAACCGATGCAAGTGGAGAACAACAGCTCTGAAAACCTTGTTTCGGCACTTCCACAGTGCACATGGCCATGATCGGAATTGGGTTTGTGGACTGCAAGGTTGTATGAAAACCCATTCTTTGTACAATGCATACCGAAAGCATGAATCACGCAATCATCCAGACTTGCTCAACGAAAACTCAGCCACCAGAGACTCTCCTTCCTCAAGTTCGTCCACACCAGTTGCACTAACACATGACCTCAACAGTGCAGATCCTTCTCCACTAGTGGAGCCTTCCATTCAAGATATGCCTGCAGAAGAGGTTCTTGTTAGTGAAATTCAAGGTTTGGGTGGCAGTGAAGAGCTGACATGCGATATGCCAGATTTTAAGGAAACAGTTCTCGCTGCTGTTGCTAAAGTGGAAAGAAACAAGAAAATTGCCGGAAGCCACTATCCAAGAGATTACAAGTGATGTTATTATGTACATGCGAGCACTTTCCGAGCATTTTCTTTTGCCTGTTCTGCCAACTGAGGATGCAAACACCCTCATGTCTCTTCATGTAGATGAGTTGCCAAAGCTTGAGACAAAGTGCGGTCCAGAGAGCTACTGGAAGCATTTCTTGCCTTTAGTAGAGCCTAGAAGTATTGTCCTTGGTCTAACACCACAAGGAAAAATTGAGTTGTTTCATTACATTCCTGTATGTGATGTCTTGCAGAACTTTCTAGCAAGACCTGACATTTGGAGCCAATTTCATTTCTCTGAAGCAGAAAATGGCTAACTTGTGGATGTTTTTGATGGGACTGCATTTAAGGACCATGCATTTTTTCAGGGGTGTAGATCAAAAATTTGTATTCAACTCTATTCAGATGAATTCGAAGTGTGTGACACACTTGCAAGTAAACGGGGAAAGCATAAAATGATTGCTGTGTATTATTCCGTGCTGAATGCTCCCACAGCATTAAACTCTCGTCTTTCGCAAATTCATTTAGCTTTGCTTGTAAATGAAAAACTTGCACTTAAACATGGTCTAGACAAGGTGTTTGAGCCATTGATTGAGGACATTTTGTACTTGGAGAGTACAGGAATTGTGGTGCACGGAGAAACAGTCAAGGGATCTGTGTTGTTTTTAACAGGCGATAATCTTTCTTGTCATCGCATTGGGTGCTTTAAATGCAGCTTTAGTCACGGCCGCATCTGTAGGTACTCTCTTGCTTTGCGTCATGAAATCTCTGCTAAACACTCGGCTACCGATTTTATTAGACGCACTCCCGAAGGCCAGATGTACCACCTCAGAATGAAGATTAATGGTGTGTCCACACTCTCATTGTATGGGGTGAAGGAGGCATGTCCTCTCACATTTACTGGCTTTCAGCCAACTGAGCACCTGCCTCCTGACGTCATGCATGACATTCATGGGGGAGTTCTTCCTTTTGTTTTAAAACATGTGCTTTGTTCTTTAATCATATCGGGCGTGGTTTCATTGAGCGATCTGAATGCTGCTGTTTCAGAGCATTCCTATGCTCCTTGTGACAGAAAAAACAAACCCGAGATCATTTCGATGGATTATATCAGGGGGAAAGCAAACATGAAAGGCAACGCATCTCAGATCTGTTTCTTCAGGCATCTTGCCCTATATGTGGGAGGGTGTGTTCCATGCGGACACGACGTGTGGAAACTGTACCTTTCTGTCGTAGCGCGAGCGTTCTTATCTAGTCGATAAGTTGCACACGGCCCGTGTGACGTCACCCCGAAGGAATATAAGAACAAGCGGTTCTTGGCAATAAATGTTTTCTTTGTGGTTTCGTCCGGATCGAGATCGCTTGCCTGCGTCATTTCAACTGGCGACGAAGATAGGACTCGCCGGCCCTGGCCCACCCACCGTCGACGAGCAGCAACGTTGACCCAGGAGAGGCAAGCTACAGGGGCGGATTCCGGAGCCAACTTGAAAAGTACAGCTGCAACGGAAAAAGAGTAGCACAAGTGACCGACGACCGGAGCGGCAAAATCGCGATACGCGGCGCTATCGTTCCCGAGCGCGCCGATAGTGAGGGTGCCAGTCACGTTCCATGTGTCAACGCGGGGGTGGCCGGCAGAAAGCAGCCCATCCTAAAGCCCGCACTTCGAAAGGTATTTTATACTTTAAATTTCTGCCACCTACCTACCCCCCCCCCCCCACCCCCCCCCCCCCCGCATTGAGAGGTGCAACGTGACTGCGCTCTCGCTATCGGCGCGCTCGGGAACGATAGCGCCGCGTGTCGCGATTTTGCCGCTCCGGTCATCGGTGACTTGTGCCACTCTTTTCCCGTTGCAGCTGTACCTTCTTGGCTCACCTGACAGGACATGTCGCGGCTAGGAAAGCTGGATGAGTACGACCCGAAGGTCCAAAATTTTGAATCGTACGTGGAAGGTTTCGAACACTACGTGACCGCGAATGACATTGCTGCAGAAAAGAGGCTGCCAGTTTTCTTGACAGCAATTGGCGCGGAGGCGTATGAAGTAGTGAAGAATTTGGTAGTCCCCGCGCTGCCAGGGGAAAAAACTTAAGAGGAAATGAAGGTTCTCCTGAAGAACCACTACTGTCCGAAAACGTCCGTAATTGCGGAAAGGTGCAAATTTAATCGGCGAGTACAACTTGAACAAGAGTCCGTGGAAGACTTTATCGTCGAACTAAACCACCTTGCTCGAAAATGCAATTTCGGGGAATTCCTCAGGGACGCCCTGCGTGACAGGCTGGTAGCAGGGATTCGAAGCGAAGATACGCAAAGAGCGCTGTTCGCAGAAGAAGCTTTAACGTTTGACAGCGCCTGCAAAATACCCCTCGACAGGGAATTGGCCGCAAGGCAAACCGCCGCGATACAAGAGGGAACCAGGAGCGGGTCAATCAACGCCATGAAAACAAGCGAACGGCCCGTCACAAAGACTACAAGCTCAACTAGACAGGAAGGCAAGAAACAAAAGTGCTTCCGTTGCGGCAAGGCGCATGCGGCGGAAAACTGCTGGTATAAGACCTATGCGTGCAAGTAATGTTCTAAAGTAGGTCATCTTCAAAACATGTGCCGAACCAGCAAAGAGGAACGATTAGCTTTCTTTCGACTCGGTCGAAAGAAAGCTAATCGTCCGGTCATTTTGTACCTCCAAGATTATAACGAAAAGCAGGCTATTCTGAAGAACGCTAAAAAACTAAAAGGCACGCAGATTTTTATTGAAAATGACTATTCACGTTGCACACTTCGAAAGCGTAGGCTGCTGTGGGAGAGTGCCAGGAGTGATAAAGCTGATGGAAGGCGTGTCTTTATGGTTAACGATAAACTTCGCATTGATGACGACACGTTTATATGGGATGACAGCAAGAACGCACGGGTTAAAATTTCATCTACGCACCACCAACCAGAAAGCACGTGACATCACCGGCACTCTCCACCACAGTACTTGCGCCTTCTAAACATTAATGCCAGAAGCATAATAAACAAAACTGTGGAGCTTGAAAGTGTAATGCTTTGTCACGATCCTCACGTGACAGTATTAACTGAGACGTGGCTAAGCGATGAAATCGATGACCGTGATATAGTTGCTGGTTCATTCAATATATACCGAAGAGATAGACCCTCCCGTGGTGGCGGTGTAGCCGTCATTTTAAAAAGCAGCCTATCTGCTGTAGTGCTAGATCAAATAACTGATCATGAAAGTCTGTGTCTTCGTGTTACTTACGGAAAGGAGTCATTCATCTTGATCGCTGTATATCGCTCACCCTCATCAAGCAATGAATACCTGGCTAGGCTTTATGATTATATACTCAAGTATTCCAAGAGCTGCATGCTATTGGTTGGTGATTTTAATTTACCTAACGTTGATTGGCATAATTTATCATCCTCCTCACCCTCTGATGAAACCATTTTCGACAATGCGTTTGCCTGTGACCTTTCTCAAGCAGTTAATGTACCCACACGCGTCCAGGGTGATTCATCGTCCATTTTAGATATTGTCCTTTATAGTAGGTCTCTGTCTGAGGTACAGGTATCAGTGGAGGATGGTTTGTCCGACCATAAGCTTGTTTCTTTCTCCTGCCTCATGGGCAGCTCGGATGATTTTGTGGCTCAGAAGCGCAAAACTATTAAAGACTTTTCTAGGGCGAATGACGAATCTGTTCTAGATTACCTTGAGTTATCCTTAGATACATTTTCTGGGAACGACGTTAATTATTTGTGGAATAAATTTAAATCAATCTGTCATTTTTGTCTTCGAAACTTTATTCCTAATAAAAGTAAATATGTGCGCCGCAAAAACCCCTGGATGACACGCGAAATAATTCATCTAGTACGGAAAGTAAAAAGAAACCGTAGAAGTCCAGTTCACAGTTCCTCCCTCCCCTGCCTAAAGCGAGCACTGGCAGCTAAAATTCGCACAAGTAAGCAGTTCTATCATTCCAATACACTCACACGATTCCTCAAGACAGATCCAGCGAAGTTTTGGCGGCACCTCAGCTCAAATCAACAAAAAACTGTCGGTTATGTCAAAATTGGGGAAATGTTGGTTCACGACAAACAACAAATAGCTACGGAGTTTAATCTTTTCTTTCAGTCAGTGTTCTCGAAGTCTTACACTAGACATTCCTCCTTTAACGAAGAAGCTGAGATAAGCTCAGAGTTCATCACGTTTGAAGGTATCTTTTCTATGCTACTTAACCTCAAACCTAAATCGTCAAATGGTCCTGATGATATACCAAATGCATTTCTTCGTCGTTACGCTGAGTGGATTTCTAGATTCCTTGTTGTTATCTTCCAGATGTCATTTTCATGCGGCGTTGTTCCCTCAGATTGGCGAATTGCTCGGGTTGTACCCGTTTTTAAAAAAGGAGACCGTACGATGTTAACGAATTATCGCCCAATTTCACTTACCAGCTCTTCGTGCAAACTACTGGAACATATAATTTCTAATTACATCAATGGTTTCCTTGATAAACATGAAATAATCTCGCCTTTTCAGCATGGGTTCCGAAAGGGACTTTCTACTACTACTCAGCTCATTTCAACTATTCATTCTTTTGCTTCTATAGTAGATAGGCCTGGTCAAGTCGACGTCATCTTCCTTGATTTTAGCAAAGCCTTCGACAGAGTTCCTCATTCCGGTCTTATATACAAACTAAATGAGATTGGCCTTCCCAGCACAGTTGTTCAATGGATTTCAGCTTATCTTCAAATGCGAAAACAATTCGTCGATGTAGTCGGTCACCATTCTGATCCTCTTCCTGTAATTTCGGGTGTTCCGCAAGGGAGTGTCCTTGGCCCTCTTCTTTTTTCAATTTTTATTAATGACCTCACTTTTTGTATAGATAAAAGCGTGAGTATTCGTTTATTTGCGGACGACTGTCTATTGTTCAAGGATATTAACTCTACTAGGGACCAAGTTGTTCTGAACGAAAGTCTTAATGCAGTTTCTAGCTGGTGCGATCGTTGGGAGATGAAGCTTAACCAAGAAAAGTCCTTGTACATGCGCATCACTAACAAAAAGTCCTCTCATCAGTATGAATACTTTATTGGTGATAACTACATCTCTCGGACGATGAGCTTTAAATATCTTGGTATTACAATTTCTAGCAACTTATCTTGGTCCTCACACATTGAACACGTTTGTGCAGCTGCCCGTCGAAAACTAGGTATGATAAGGCACAAGCTTAAGCACGTGCCTTCTCATCTGAAACTTTTAGCCTATAACACATTGATAAAAACGAAGTTAGAATACGCCTGTACAGTCTGGGATCCATTCACAAAAAATATATCAAGATACTGGAAGATGTTCAAAAGCAAGCAGCTCGTTTTATATTTAATCGCTACCACCCGCATGACTTACCTGCTGCCTTAATTCAAAGTAACAACATCATCTCTCTTGAATCACGAAGGAAGCTAGCTAGACTAAAATTTCTTTATCAACTCTGGTTTAAAAAACTCCGGCTTGAATCGTCGTCCTTTCTTCACCCATCCTCGACTAGGCACACAAGGCATGACCATCCGCATAAAATAACTCCAGTATTCGCTCGAACAAATGCATTTAAATACTCCTTCTTTCCCAGAACCATAACGGAATGGAACAACCTACCTCATCACATATTTATATCTGACAATGTTTTGGAGTCGATTGAGCGTTTGTTTGATGTGTAACTTTTTGCATTGTGTTTTATTTTCCTGTTCCCCACTACCGCCACTCCTCCCAACTTTGTTGTGAGCTACTACATGTGCTTTATTACAATTTTTGCATACTTTTCACCTGTTCCCCTCTCCCATTTTACGGATTACCTGGTGTTGCGTTTTTTCTTTTTTTACTTGACTTGTAACCCCCAATCCTGCTTGGGCCGCAATTGGCCTGCAGTATTCCTAAATAAAAAATAAAAATAAAATAAAAGCGCACCGCGTATCTGAGTCGTCTGAGGACGACGAGAACACGTTGTACAATTGCACAGTGAACTCAGTGGCTAAGAAAGGTTACATAGTAACCATGAATGTGGAAGGTCAGGATCTACCAATGCAGGTAGACACGGGAGCCGCGGTGACTATTGTACCAGAAAGTGTGTACAAAGCTAAACTGTCGCATGTGAAATGTGAGCCCAGTGTTATAGTTTTGAAAACATACACGGGCCAGAAAATGCATGTCGTGGGAGAGTGCACTGTGAACGCGCGCTATGAAGGGCAGACAGCTGTTTTACCAATTGTTGTAGTGCGAGAGGGTGAGCGCAAGCTACCCGTACTCCTGGGACGAACATGGCTCGAGAAACTGCAGCTCAACTGGGGATCCATTTTGTTTCTGAGTACCGATGACAGGATAGCTAACCTGCGTGCAAAGTTCCCAAGCGTGTTTTCGCGTACCCTCGGAGCAATACGAAATTTCGAAGCAAACATCGTCCTGAAACCAGATAGCTCCCCGGTGTTTTGCAAGGCACGACCGCTACCTTTCGCGCTGCGCGAACAGACTGAAAAGCGGCTGTCCGACCTTGAGGGGCAGGGCATTGTCACGAGAGTGAGTCGGAACGACTGGGCTACTCTACTGGTGGTGGTTCCAAAGAAAGAAGGCGATGAGCTGAGGCTCTGTGGTGACTATAAGGTCACAGTGAACCCAGTGTTAAAGACGGATCATTACCCGTTACCGCAACCAGAGGAGTTGTTCACCGCCCTTGCGGAAGGCAAAGTGTTTTGTGCGCTAGACTTATCATCACCCTACCAGCAAGTGTTACTGAGCCCGGAAGCCCGACAGATTCTAACAATAAACACTCATAAGGGGCTCTATCAATATAACAGACTCCCTTATGGGATCGCGAGTGCCCCTGCTATATTTCAGTCCTTGATGGACAAGGTCTTGCTTGGTATCGCAAACGTTGGGTGCTACCTCGACGACGTTATCATAGCTGGCCGCGACGTGGATGATTGCCAAAGGACACTCGAACGGGTACTAGAAAAACTAAGCGAGTACAACCTTACGCTTAAATTCGAGAAGTGCAAGTTTTTTCAGAGCTCATTAGCATACCTTGGCCATAACAAAGGCACCGCCCTATCACCCGATTTCAAAAGGAGCTGCCGAACGCTTAGTGCAGACCACAAAGCGTATTTGTTAAAGCAACTGTTATCCCAAGCTCAATCCCGATCAAAAGAAACGCTACAGGAAGCGTTGGACAGCTTTTTGATGAGCTATCGAAACACGCCGCATTCCATAACAGGGAAGACACCTGCCGAGCTTTTTTTAAATCGGCAACCGAGACTCAAGTTGTCTTTCCTCAAGCCAAATTATGTTCGGGATATGCGTGATAAACAGTTAAGCAGCAAACAGCAGAATATAAACATCGGGGCACCGAGCGCGCATTTGCTGTTGGGGAGAGAGTGTATGCTAAGTGTGTGCGTGGCGAGAACATCTCCTGGGACGACGGCACGGTGACTCAGGTTGTTAGCCCAGTGACGTATCTTGTGCGCGTGGCGGGTGGTCGAATTCGATTTATGCACGCAGACCATCTGCGTCATTCCTTCGCACGACCTGTTACAACTGAACCAGTGAGTGTGTGTGGCGACCAGGCAAGTGTGCATCGCGACGAGCTACAGCCACTGGTGGTAACCCCAACGCAGCCTTCGGACGGTGCATTGCTACCAGCGCACGGCTCGACAAACTCAGACGCGTCTTCGATCCCAGGCTACGAATCGGAACAGTCAACGCCGATCCATCCGACGTCCGACGCGGCCCCTACGACAGACGACGGTGAACTCCGCAGCCGGACTCAGGACGAGTCGCACATCGTGCTGCGTCGTGGTGTTCGTGAACGCCGTCCCCCGGACCGCTTTCAACACAAGGACTTTCGGAAATAGCAAAAATGTAAGCGCGGAGGAGTGTCGTAGCGCGAGCGTTCTTATCTAGTCGATAAGTTGCACACGGCCCGTGTGACGTCACCCCGAAGGAATATAAGAACAAGCGGTTCTTGGCAATAAATGTTTTCTTTGTGGTTTCGTCCGGACCGAGATCGCTTGCCTGCGTCATTTCACTTTCATTACGAGAAATTGTTGACGCTGTCATGAGCAAAAAATTGCCTTTAGACTATGTGTGCATTCTTCGTAAAAAAATCGAGTCCTTCTGTCGAGAGTTTTAAACAGTTTTCCCGCAACAGCAGTGCCATGCAAGATGCACTATCTTGTTCATTATCCAGATTATATATTGAAGTAGGGTCCCCTTGTTAACATATGGGCCATGCGGTACGAGGCAAAGCATCAATATTTTAAGAACATAACAAGGAAAATTCGTAACTTCAAGAACATCACTGGCAGCCTGTCTAGACGCCACCAGTTACTACAGATGTATGTTTTTGCATGTAAAAATGCTGGCCTGCAGCTGGACACGACTGGCTGTAAACGTGTTCTGTATGAACATTTGCCAGCTCATGCTCAGGATCACGTCACCACTCACAACCATGGCAGAGAGGAGCTCTTTACGCTGAAAAAAGTTTTTCTGAACAATGGTATTTATGCAAAATCTTGTGTCCTGATAACTGCTGTTCCACGAGATGAACTTTTACAGTTCTCTGAAATTGTTTAATTTTTTTCTATCAACAGGAATATTGTTCTGCTTAACTAAAGACTTGAAACTGTACAGTTTGATTCTCATTTTCATGTGTATGTGGTGAAGTACACTTCGGAATTTTCCACTATGACTGAGTTGTCTTCAATCAGTCCACACCTGCTGACCGTAGAGAAGAACGGAGGCAGACATGTAATAAAACCTCCGGCATGGTTTACTATAATTATAAGGTGCTTCGACGTTCCACGTGGAGCATACCATACATTTATGCTTTGGTTTTTGCTGCAGATACTGGCCACATAGAGGTTAGTAGATATGTGTACCTTCTCATCACACTTCCCCTGGATCCGTCTTGACATGTGCCACCGGTTTTCGTACCCTGCTGGAACTGCATTTTGAAGTGTGTTGCACTCATGCCTGAACAGCTGCTTCCAGCTCATAATGTCTTCAGAATGGCATCCTTGCAGGATGGCCCCGAACAGGTGATAACCACTGAGTCCAGACCGGGTAGCACACATGCACGACCAAATATCCGACAAGTGAGTGCATGCGACGCCATAATTTACGGACGCCTGGTAGAATTCAATTGTCTTTCTAAAGCTTCGTACGAGCCGGTGTTTGATCGCATAATGTACAACCTATTTAGACCTTGAAGATGATCACCGGTTTGGTGCAACAAAAACGCCCTGCAAGGATGCCATTTTGCAGTCATTGATAAGATGGAAGCAGTTGCAACACACTTTCACTAAGTCGTTCCACAGTGTTTGAAAAGACTTATACACCAGTGGCACGAGTGCATGTATTCCTTTTGCAGGAGAATTATATTTCGAGAAGCTGTATATATCTGTCAACCCGTAGGTGGTTAGTATCTGCAGTAAGAAAAAAGGAAGTCTAAACAGTTGGTTTGCCTCTAGTGTTACAGTGGTTTTGGTGCATTTATATTTGTTTTTACCAAGTGGAGCATAACATGTGTTCAAATATTCCACATGCTTGCTTGGCCGAATATATACACTGAAAACACTTGTTTATATATCGGTATACTTTTTAGCGGATGCTGCTGTTAGCATTTGCTTTTCCATTTTGGACGTGTTTGTTTCCTGACTCAATATGAAAATACCCAGTGCCCGTGCTGTTATTATGTCCAGATTTCACTCGTGGTATAAATGTTTGATGCCATGCTGTGCTGTTGTGTGTGAAATCGGTGATATTTTCAGCTGACACTGATTGTACTGTTTGATATTGTGGCCTTTTTCATTTGTGCAATACAATAGTTTAGTTTTATGTGTCTATTTTGCGGTGTTCTTATAGGTAGAGACAAACACTGTCCTGCCCCCTCTTCCAAACACACACACAAACACACACACACCAAAGCGCCCAATCCTGGACACACATTTTTATTTTGTTTCATACATTCCTGTGTGATTCTGTGGTGTATACTGTGCAATTTCGGGTTGTATATAAAAATGTTTTGAAGCCTTTTGAGATGACCATCGCGCGATCCGAGAGCTGTGGCCCAAAATGATCATTTTTAATTGCTAGACATTTTTTTCTTTATTAAAAGACATTAAGATGCATACTCTATGGTAGCTTTGCTGTCATATTACCTGTATTCTTGGTGATTTTAGGGCAAGCTAATGTGGTCGTAGATTACTTAATTAGATAATTAACGAGTACATATTGCCACTCCTAATTTTTCTCCTCCAATAATCGAGTTCAGAGTGTGATAAGTTTACTCTAGTACTCAATGTTATAATGAAGTGGAAATCAACGTTTATGGTAAATCGTTCAAAGAGTGTTTAAAAAAAGTAATTTGTACTACAAACCTTTTTTTTAGAAACACTTTTGAACAAAATGCATTGAGTACGTGTTGTCAAATTATCACCTTCACATCATTATTGAAGAAACAAATGACGCGCGTGGCAGCAGTTACTGAATAATTATCTAATAAATTTAATATAGGTTTGCTCTAGAATCAACTATACAGAAAGGATGTAAGCAAAGCTACTCTGAGCGTATTTTTACGTCTATTCTAATAAATAAGAAAATGTTTTCCGCAATTTAAAATGACCGCTATGTGTCCAGAATGAAGAGGTGTTCTCAGTGGAGACCACTGTTTACCACTCAAAAGGTGCAACATTTATTGAACAACTGTTAGAAGCCCACCAAGAAGTGTAATAACACCTCTATAGCCAACTCAGAAGGTTTAAGCCTATATTTACACCTATCCTAAAACAAATGGAGGGTGTTAAACAGGTGTATTTGGTATCAAACACCCTCCCAACACCCTTGTTGGTGTTTTGAAGATTACTGTGTATTACGCTGCCCTATAGACCGACACGCGGAGCGGCTCTGTTTACCAACACGGCCGGAAGGCCGTGTTGGTAAACACGGCCTTCCGGTCGTATTTCGTCGTATTTCCTCACAAGGTATGTCGTATGCTATGCCCGACTATTTGACCTCGTGGCCCGAGCCTGAATGGCAGCGGTATCGAAACAAAGTGTGCGTGGACGGCGTTGCCTACGAGGATCCGTACGCCGTAAACAAGGCCTGCTGGACTTCCGACGTAAAGTTGCTGCCACGGAAGTCGACGGCTCACGTCGTCGTATATTGAGTTTTTTTGCCAAGCCAGTTCACGGCCGACACGGTGCAGGCGTACAAGTCTCTCGAGGTCTACGATTACTTCGAGTCGGTTTCCGCACTGCCGGCGGGATCAGCAGACTCTGGGTCTGCGGAAGTGTGTGCATTCATTAATTGATTAAATACACAGAGCGTCTTCAAGTCAAGGTATGATATTTTTCCTACCCTCATGACCACAAGGCATGACAAGCAGTAACGGTTTGTCCGTTCTGCAGTCTTGGCGGTAACAGGCTACAAGTAACGGCGTTGTTGGTAACGCGTTACTTTTTTTTTAGCAGCGCAGTAACCTGCCCTTTACGTTTTCGACACAGTAACGGGTAACGTACTTATGTTACTATTTCAAGTAACGTAGTTATGTTAGTCGTTACTACTTCCCAAGTCTTAAAGAAATTACACTTAAATTTTTTCCGTGTTTTAGGCGTCAAGCCATGTTTTTCTTCGCGTTGTTTCTCGTAAGTATTTAGGTGAAACCGTAAAATGAGATGAAGTAATTATGTTCAGTTTCTGCATGAACAGAATTTTTCTTGATATATGACCTGTATCGTCAAAACCATAAAATCCGTTAAATTATAATTTAAAAAAGTAACGCAGGAGTAACGTACGTTACTTTCTATCGGTAGCGGTAACGTGTTCCTTTTATTTCTAGATAACGTAGCTCAGTAACGCATACCTTTTATTTGCAAGTAACGAGTAACGTATTTCGTTACTTTTTTTCGGTACCGCCCACAACACTACCGTTCTGTCGCCGATCCCCTTCTGCTGGGTAGCACAAGCGTAGCGAGCCTCCGACGAGCGCTTGGCCGGTGCTTTGTGCGCGAACACCATGGGAACAAAACCTGGGTGGTCTCGATCAGACAACGGTTGCCCTGCACATAAGCAAGCCTCGGGACGGAGATTGAAATGGAAGCCGCACTTGCCTTCAAGAAAGTGTTTGCTGCACAAACGGTCGTTCGCGCGAGGCGACCATTCTTTTCGATCCACGGATATTATCCACCTTCTATGCCTTTCAGAGTCTGCTGGGAACTTGTGGAAACTCACTCCGCTGCTCTTCTTGTAGATTTCGGTGCAATTAACGGCAACATTGCTTCGCGGCATGCTGAAATGCTATGACGCCCATGCGAAACGTGCGCGCTTTTGCCCACACCCCCCGGCTCCGGCGCGATCGCAGCGCCGCCGCAGCTCCGTGACGTCAAGCCCGCGTGTCGGTCTATACGGTCGAAGCGGAGCACGTACAGTGTAGCATTGCCTCTCGTGTGTGCTCTTCAATCCACGTTCCTGGCCTGTGGCGACACAGGTTTGTTTTTAACAAAGTTTTTTATTTCGTTCCGAGTGGTGCGTGACTTCTTCCTCGTTGTCTCGTGTTTCCCTCTCGCCTCGAAACACATCGAAGACGAGTGTTGTGCTTAGTGCCTGAGGCGGAAAGTTTGAAACGCAGCATTAGCGCAACTACAGCGAGCAAACGAGCTGGCATTCTTTTTCGGCAAACCACATTAGCGGCTATTTGATGTAAAAAATATCTAGAGAAAATCGATGCCCCTTTCCGATGGTCTTAGGTCATCGATGCTTAGAGCACGCGTGCCTGCCCTCTACAGCCGTGGTAACGTGGAAATCGTTCTATATACGTTTTACGTTTTTGTTTTTCGGGGCCAATCCACAAAATGACCGACTGATAACTTCCGTCATGGGCTAAAGCAGCCAATCAGAACTGGCTTCTGCGGGATTGACTTCCGGTAAGCGGACTGAATGGAATTCGGTACTCTGAGGACATTCAGTGGCTCCCCCAGCATGGTCTCTACTCTTTTCACCCTTAAGCTGAGACCACACCCAAAGCTACAAGAGCGAGCTAGCCCGCGCTCCCGGCTTTGAAACGTGCATTTCTAGCACGAGCGCTCGACCTGCGGAAGAACTGTTGAAATCACCGACCCCGAGCTCTTGTGCTTGTGTTTGCGGCATTGGCTGCAGGCACAGCTTAAGGATGAACGAAGACGTCTTCTGTTTCCTGTCGTTCTCAGTCACGTGGGTTCCGTATCTATTATGCTGAACAAAAAAAAATAATAACACATTTCAATCTGGAATATGCGAGAATATATACGTGAAGCAAAACAGGAATGTGTGACAATCACGCATTTTTCGTAAAGACTTTCCAGCGGTGTGGAGAGATCAAAACGATGTTTTACCCTATTGTAGCGGTGCTGCCGAGGCGCGTGCGAGAACCCACCGAGGACGACGACGAAGCGCGTGCAGACGGCGCGTGACACACTTCGAATTGGGTCTGATTTGGTTATGGACGTCCTTTTGTTAATTAAAAACGTAACATTTGGTGTCAGAAGTGGGATTTCTGGCATGGCGCCTCAAGTTACCCGGAAACCCTCCTCTCGGGAAGAACATCCTCTGCAATGTGGTCAGCGTTGGCGTCTCATGGAACCAATGGATGGCGGCTGGATTTCCTGACGCCGCAAATCTTCATGCCGGAACCGCCACGAAGAAGTTACCACTTCGCCACGTTGCCCACGACTATTCTGTGGCCGTGCAATGAAGATCCTGCGTTGGCCGATGTCCACATTTGCATCCGTAAGCTTTAAGGCCTCGAGGCGCGTAGGTGCGCGCCGGACTTGAATGTTTTTCTGACTGCCGTTCTGGACATTCGGCGGATCAGGTCATGAGCAGCAACGTTAACATAACGTTCCATCTTCTCCTGGACTTTGGCCTTACCGGCACATTTCATTTTCGGTGTAGGTTTTCAAAATGCGCAAATGCGCAGTGATGCTTTCCACCGATATGATTTGTGCCGGCATCGGAGTTCTGATCAGACGTGTCACCAGGTGTGACGAAAACAGGAGCTAGCGGCGGCCAAGTGAGAAGTCTCGAGGCATCAACTTCAAAAAGCGCCAATGTGCTGGATTTTGGTGTTGCGGAGGAACTCTCGCAGAAGAGCATCGGCAACGACACCTGCAAAAAGAACTGTTTATCTTTAATGGAACGTGGCGAGGTTGGTTAGCAAAATGAACCAATCTAGGAAGAACCATCACTAAAAAACTCAGAGGGGAAATAGTGTAACGGTGCTGCTGAGGCTTTTTCCCCTCTGAGTTTTTTAGTGATGTTTCTTCGTAGGTTGGTCCATTTTGCTTAACAACCTCGCCACGATTCATTAAAGATAGACAGTTCTTTTTCCAGGTGTTGCCGATGCTCATCGCGACAGTTCCTCCGCAACACCAAAATCCAGCACATTGGCGCTTTTTGAAGTTGATGCCCGCGCACTTGTCACATGGCCGCCACTGGCTTCTATTTTCGTCACCTCTGGTGACGTGGCTAATCAGAACTCTGATGCCGGCACATATCATATCGGTGCAAAGCATCACCGCACATTTGCGCATTTCGAAAACCAACACCGAAAATGAAATGCGCCGGTAAGGCCAAAGTCCAGAAGATGGAACGTTATGTTAACGTTGCTGCTCATGATCTCATCCGCCGAATGTCCAGAACGACAGTCAGAAAAACATTCAAGTCCGGCGCGCACTTACGCGCCTCGACGCCTTGAAGCTTTGGGATGCTAATGTGGCCATAGGCCAAAGCAGGATCTTC
The DNA here is from genome assembly GCF_016920785.2 of Ixodes scapularis. Classification (NCBI taxonomy): domain Eukaryota; kingdom Metazoa; phylum Arthropoda; class Arachnida; order Ixodida; family Ixodidae; genus Ixodes; species Ixodes scapularis. Next base: position 9,103,293 of record NW_024609879.1, read on the forward strand.
ATTGCACGGCCACAGAATAGTCATGGGGAACATGGCGAAGTGGTAACTTGCTCGTGGCGGTTCCGTCATGAAGATTAGCGGCGTCAGGCAATCCAGCCGCCAGCCATTGGCTCCATGAGACGCCGGCGCTGACCACACTGCAAAGGATGTTCTTCTCGAGAGGAGGCATTCCGGGTAACTTTAAGGCGCCATGCCAGAAATCCTACTTCTACACCAAATGTTACGTTTTATATTTACAGGAGGACGTCCATAGCCAAATTAGAACAGATTAGAAGTGTGTCACGCGCCGTCTGCACGCGCTTCGTCGTCGTCCTCCGTGGGTTCTAGCACGCGCCTCAGCAGCACCGTTACACTATATTAGAAGTGAGGACATTCAAGATGGCTGCGACCTTGAGGAAAAGATGTATAGCAATTCTCTCAAAATATCGCAAGGAAAAAAACTTGACTCAAGCCGCGTGCTCGGAAACAGCACGTCTGAATGTCTGTGCATTGTACAACGGGTTCTGTACGAAAAGCGAGCTACAAGAGAGAGGGAGAAAAGGCTCTGGCGAAAAGGATAAAGAAGAAATCGTATTGATTTGGTCTTTTATTAAAACATTTAATGATTGCTCATTAACGGGTAAATGTGGTTTAAATTACCAATTATATCTCTGACGCAAGCACAACAACTGTTTGTAAAGCGCCAATATAGTATGTGTTTATATTTTTCAATTTATTGATTTCGCGTGTTAACCACATTGGCGCTGCAAGCGAGAAAAGCAAGCATGTCATGCTGGGTCGGCAGGGCGAGCGTCGCTGAGCTCGTGTCCCCCTATGACTTAGGTGCCCCCAAGTGTAGGAGCCAATACCCTAAAACTACTTATTCTTAAATTTCGTGCTGTTAATTTGCAAACACCTTCTGGTGCAGTAAATATGGACGTTTGCTACAACTGCGGTTACCACAAGCTTCAATATTTCTCGAACTATCCAAGAGTTCAAAGAATTACCTCCCATCTTCTCATTCCAGTCATAGTTGGGGTAAAAACTTTTTCCAAATATTGAAATGTATGCCGAACGATTATGGAGTGGCTGATGTAGTTTCGTTATCTGCTGCAGTTCGGAGCTTTCATCCTTTGGGATTGCGCTCGAGCGACCGACTTTGGTGGAGGGGCGCTATTAATGTGATATTAGAAGTGATCGTGATGAGATTGCAACTGGAGATAAAAACTCAGCACTTATACAAGGCTACTAGAGACAACTCAAATCAACATATGCAAAATCAGCCTAGAAATTAATCTGCTAGGCTCCCTTTATAGTGGCCGTTTTGTCTTGCGCTTTGTCACTCATTTAGATTGTTTAGTGTATAGTGTACGAGTATTGCTTTTGTATATTTCTACCTTGCCACTCTAGCTAAACTAGAGTAAAATAATTTAAAAATAAAATACACCAATTTTAATAGAAATCAAATTTCGATAACTGGTTTAACAGCCTGATCAGCAGTGTGGTGGACTGCGCTAACAACTACGCTGCTGGGGACGTTTTTAGGTTTTATTCTGTATTATAAGGTTTTTTCAGCATTGCTCAGGAAGACTACAAGAACAGGCCCGTGCACAATTTTTTAGAACTTTTGTTTTAATGTGTTACGAAACGTGCTTCTAGGAAAGTTTCTTTCTACTGATGCCGTTTACTCATCTGACTAAAGATATCACCTATAGCCCAGGAATTTTTAATCAACACTTAAATTTTTTCAGGATTTATCTGAGAGTCAAACAAGGCAAAAAAGCAGGTCCCGTTCCTGTCTTTTCTTTAGGAAAGTTAGAGGGATTTAAATCGAAACTGAAAGAGGAAAAACTTTCTTTTTACATCTTTTTTTTTTTGCACGAATACTGTTTAAGTGACAATAAAGAGTTCATATTGGAATCCGCTTTCATAGTGGTAACGTAATCTTTTATTTCTTTCTAAAAAAATAGAATAGTTCTACAGATAGATCGCGGAAGTGGACATAGGCCGTGAATGTTGGGATTGATAACCCCTCAAAAAAATTATATTTTATTTTCGAAACCCACCAGTCGGGGTAGTTATATTTTCGATCTAAATACAGTCCATTATTCAAAACAGTTCCCTCGCGTGCATGCGTTTATTCAGCTCTCAAAACCGGAAATTTGATGTTCGGGAGACTAGATATTGCCCCGGCCGTGATACCTTGGAACAGAGTGCCAGGTCCGCCTCCAGTAAACTCCAATGTGAATGATATTTACAGATCTATTGCAATTCACATTGTCCCATTGCAGCCAACGCTACTATCCGATGTGGCAAGCAGTGCCCTGAAGCGCATTATTATAACATCTCTAGTCTTTGCGTTTAAAAAAGAAGCTCAGTCTCACGGTGCATTTTTTATCCGTAATTGTTTTTGCCGGTAAAAGCGCAAAGACGACCATCGCCGTGACAATACACTTTTGGTGCTGCTTAATAGGCTTTGGGCGGATCGTAGCGTTGAGCGTGGTTTGACATAATAAGGAACAGAGAATAACTTAAATGCCAATGGACGCCTAGCTATACGTATCATGCTTTTGCTGATCGTCTACTTAAAAAAAAAAAGACGAATTAAATAAACGTTCTTGTTGGTGTGCGATAGTGTATTTTCTGTATCTAGTCTCATGTCACCCTCTTCCCTAAACGTAATGGTTACTTCACTCCTCCTTTACATCTCTGAGTACCAATACTATTTTTCTAAAATTTATTTTAGAAAGATATTTACGCCCTAGGGTAATATTTTAATCCTGACCACTCGTGTTTTAAGCACAGAAATGTAGAAAAATAAACGGTCAATACATCATCTCATACACAGTCGGTTTATTGCACGACAAAATGACAATGTACGCTCGTACGAGAACGAAAATGAAAAAGAAAAAAATGTCCTTGCCATGACCGTTCTGTGAATCTTGCCTCATGGCTGCAACAAAATGCGAAATACAATGCGGCGCTGCGTTTTTTGACGTGTTTCTTGAAGTAATTGTTGACGTGTTTCTTGACGTGCGAACGCCAGCAACAATACGTTCTTACAAGAATGGAACTAGGAGCGACGGAGCGCGTTCTGAAAACCTCAAAGTACATGTAGTATTTATTTTGTAATTTCTACACGATAACTGTTGGACAGATTTTTTTTTTAAATTTTGATGATGATAACGATCGAGGGTTTTGTGGCGCAAAAAGCAACTTAGGCCAAAGTGCGCAGCACTACGTAATATATTATATTATTTCCGTATGTCGTGACCTGGCAGATATGTCTGGTAATAGATCCGGTGTAAATGGCCAGTGCTAGCAATAAAACTAAGTGCACGATCAATTGAGATGAGAGGGTTTTTTTCCAGTAAAAGAATAGGGTAAACGAGTATACGATATAAGAACGGCAGGAAAATATTACCGTCGTTTTTACTCAAGACCACAGGAAGCCCCTAATTTCTGTAGGATGGACACAAATCGTCCGCAGTCTGCACAGCGTGCTGGATGTTCCCACCAGAGGAGGGGTTGGTGGGCGATATACGAATGGCCTATGCGAAGACAACATATTAAGACCTTGTGAAACCTATTCCCGAATGTGGTACTCTCCCAGAATTTAGAAAAAAGCCTCGGGAAGTGAACATTACTGTAAAATACTCTGTCCCATTTTCTCAGCCATCCTTTCAAAAATTGAAGGCCTCAAGGCTCGTCTGATGTTTTGGTAAGGTATCAAGCAGCTAATAGACCGGTTCCGCCAAGCGTTCGGCGCATGCGTGTCGCCGCCATAACTTTGGCTCACAGGAGGCAAACGGCTGTACACGAGAGGGCTCGTGCTGTCATGTGCTCCACACGTGCAGAGCTCCAGCGAAATTGTCGCACGTGCAGAAAGGCTGAAGTTCTCTCGATGCATAGCGGCAGCGGTGGCGTTCTCAACTGGCTTTTGAATTACGTCTATTGCTGAAGATTCTTGGAGGATGAGACTTGCCGTCAGCTTTCTTGTTGCCTAATAAACTCACGTGACTTGGAACCCAACAAAATGAAATGTAGCATCCGTTCCGCAATTTTCTATTAATCTTGACATGCACAAGCGCTATGAGCACATTTTTGGTGTGTTTCAGGGAGATAATATCAGTAATCACACTTTGCAAGTCTACTAATATATTCGACCTTTTCATTCTCTTCAGTCTAATGCAATCGTCTGCTAACGATGCTGCATACAATTCCCTAGTAAAGATACTGGCAATTAAATTGATGCGTTCACTGTGGAAGCAATTTGGGAGAGCATGGCGCGTTAATGGCCACACGGTGCAGGATTGGCGTTTTGAAAAGGCGGAAGAAACTTGGATGTATTGTGGCAAAATATATTGGACGATGAAAGTTAGCTAAAACCAATAGAAAATTTCTCGGAGTGCATAAAACATCCCGTAAGTTATAGATCTTAACACCCTTAATATAGAACTGGAAATTATCAGCATGCTTCACCTTTAAATAAAAACAGCAAGAAAAAACATAGGGACAGACAGAACAGCACCTCTTTCGAGAACAATGACCATAGGAGCGTCAGTGTACTCACTGCATTTTGTAATATATCTGTCGCAACAGGCTGAGTGTCTCTCCCACCGAACAAAACTGTGAACTGGCTGAATGAGTGTCAATTCCTACAAATTTAGTGCCTTTGCACATAAGGTCAAGTGTTTCGTTGTGGCTTAGGAGGTTTTCGTTGATTTTACCCGATTTCAAGTTATATCAATATTAGTTCGCTTTGTGCAGGGTTCCTCGTCGTTCGGTTTTTGCGTCCTTCCTTTTCTAGAGTTACGGCTTTCGCCAGAGAACTGTACGTTTCGAGTGATCCTTGGAACATCTTTCTTTTTAGTTGTTTTGGAGGCACTGCCGGTGTAAACCGTGTTGAAAAATGTTTGTCTTTTTTGTGTGTCGTATAAAAGGGGTCACCGATTCTCAATTCTATTGTAAAGGTTGCTTTGCTGTACTGCATTTGGCACAAGATTCCCCAGTTCTCTTGAATAATAATAATAATATCTTTATTTCCATCAATCTTGATGGGGAAGCGCAAGGAAAAAAGCTGTGATATGCAGCTTGACTGGTCCTTGATCCCCTTACAGTGGTCAACGGCAAGCATCGAGAAACAAAGATGAAAATCACATTCAGTAGCAGCTGAAGGTATTGTTAACAGAAAAAGAAAACAACTTGAACAAACAACGTTTTATGAAAATAATGCATCATGTACAAAAATATCCACGCAAGTCTTTGAAAGTCAAGTGTTCAAGGGAAACATTACTACTGCACAAAGTATTTAACAAATTTGGAAGAGTAAATTGGAGCATCTGAGAGCCATAGTTGGTTCGCTGAGTAACCATCTTCCACTTCTCCGCGTGACGAGTAGAATACACGGGTGAATTTTCCTCCAACAATGCAAGATTCTGTAAGAAACATGTGCCCTTTATTATTTCACTCTTAAAACTGGTACAAAGTCGATATGAATACAACTTGTGAACATCAATTATCCTATAGCTTTTTAAATAATTCAGCAGTGTGAAAATCAAAAGGTACATTACCTACACCTCTGAGTATTTTCTTTTGTAGTATGAATAGTTTTTCAATATTAGTTAACGTTGATGTACCCCAAACGAGGTAGCAGTAGGCTAAGTGGGAGTAAAATAAAGAGTTATAGATCAAGAGTTTCACATTTGTTGGCAATATGTAACGGTAGCGATTCACAATCCCTACCACGCGAGCCAGTTTTGGAATAATATAGTTGACATGGCTATCCCAGGACATATTTTCACTAAAAAATACTCCGAGAGTTTTAAAACAACTGACTATTTCAATTCGAGACGAATTAAAACTGAGAAGCTTAGACACCACCACAGGTTTATTTTTTGGACGAAAAATAATAGCTTTTGTTTTACTACTGTTTACTGTCAATGAGTTACTATCACCCCAAGATTTAATTCTAGACAAACTTAAGTTAGCCATATCGATTAGCTCATCAGCGGTTTCGGAGGAAAAAATATGCTTGCATCATCAGCATACATTAAGAATGTTGCCTCCTTATTGACGTTAATTATATCATTTACGTACATGTTGAAAAGGAATGGCCCTAGTACACTACCCTGTGGAACGCTTGACGTAATAGGCTTAATAGTGGAGGAATTACCATTGATGGATACATATTGCTGTCGATGCTCTAGATAAGATTGCAGAAGTAATAGCGCCTGCCCACGGATACCGTAAACTTCAAGCTTTTTAAATAGGACCTTATGATTAATACAATCGAACGCCTTGGTAAAGTCTAAAAACACCCCGAGAACCAAGTTTTTCTTTTCAAAGTTTTTTAATATAAATTCTTTTTGACTAAGTAAGGCTGTTTCAGTTGAGCAATTATTTCTAAAACCAAACTGCGAGGAAGTAACAAGGTCATGTGTATTTAAAAAGTCTACCAAACGACGATAAATTATTTTTTCTAACGCTTTAGAAAAAACGGGCAGTATAGAAATGGGCGTGTAGTTCCCCAATTCATTCTTATCACCTTTTTTCGTACAGAACAGTTACTTTCGCTACTTGCATTTCGCTACAAAACAGTTCCTTCTCTCGCTCTCTCTCCTCTCTAGTGTTTTGTGCAGGATTTGATGCCTATATAAGCCCTTTTGTTGTGAAATAAATTTCAGCTGTGTTGGAGACCTTGTGTTTTTCCGTACTATTTTGTCCCACGCTCGGGGTTTTACTCAGAAATTCAATCATAAGCTTGCTTTAGCCCACAGATTGCAAAAGGCGCATTATATGGAACCGAGTTAGTCCCCCGCATTGAAATAGAGCGACTTCCTGTGCGAAATTTAAATCGTTAGAAATATGCACTATAATTATTAGAGCTGAATTCACCGTGGAAACGCTGAACGAGAACGTCTGCAACAGCTTTGACGGACCCCAAGTCAAGTTTTATACTGGAATGGTAAAACATCGGTAGTCACCTTTGATGTTTGCGTATGCGATTTCAAGCATCTTCAAGCGTACAAAAAAAAGTACTTACAGAGGAGAGATATGAAATCCAAGATGTAGTCTTTGCCAGCTTTCTTCTCTAGCGGGCTTGCGCATTGCGCCTTTTGAAGTTAATCTTGGTCTTCACAGTTGTCTGCCACGGGAAAACTTTCCAGGCTCGATTTTGTTTCGTAGCGGTGGTTGAACAGTCTTCGTTCCACCACGGCTTGCGTTTCTTCGGTAAATTACCGGAGGTATGGGGGATAGACTACTCGGCGGCATTAATTATCTGTTTAATACCACACGTCGTGGCAGATAGTGAAGCCCTGAATGTAGCAACTTGGCTAAAACTTTCCCAGACCGCTTTGTCTAGTTTCCAAGTTGGCATACGTTTCTGAACTCAGGGTAGGTCAACAAAGCTCTCTAAAGTATACGGGAAGTTGTTACTCTCAAATGGATTATCTGAAACCTTCTAATAAAAACAAAGAAGCCATTATGGTGATGAAATAGAAAAATAATGCAGGTGAAAGAGCTGTGTGCAGCACTAAGAAATGTTGGGGATTTGTTGTTTAAAGAAAAATTTGAAAACAATAGCCATCGCTCAATAACCCCTCTACGGGAATCAAGTCTTGCATTGTCCCACATGATGTAATCAGCATTAGATTTACCTAAAATTACAAACGGCTGTGAAAGTTGAGTTAAAATGTTCTGTATCTCATGCTCGTGTTTGGGAATGTGTGCTGGGAGATACAAAAAAACAACCATAAAGAGACGGTCAGTAAGAAGTTTTGTGTAGCCACAGCCTTGAAAGGAGAGTCAAGGGGGACCCCGGTACACCCTACTCCAACCTGCACTACAATTACAACACCGCCAGATGAATGTGAAGATGCGCGGCCCTTGCAGAAAATAAGATAGTTTCTCAAAACTTCCGTATGATTCGAGGTGAAATGAGTCTTCCATTATGCTAGAGCTATTCAGGCGTATCTCGCTAACAAGAAAGTAAACATCGCCAATGTTTTGAGGAGACCCTGACAGTTCCAATGCAGGAAGCTAAGATGAGCCATAACAAAATTTAGTTAAACATGTATATAACAATATAGTTTGAGATCTTGTTGAACTCTAGGAGGACATCGCTTTGGACGCCATTTTCTGCCGCCAAGTCACCAGATTATAGTTAAGGATTTCAAAAGACTTGGTGACTAAAACCTGTGAAATTTCCTAGAGGTTTAGCATCGTGTTCAGAGTGCATCCCTAGAAAACGAGTGACACCTTTATGAGCTGAGGATAATGAAGATAGTATAATTGCTTCGGTGTGACCCCTTTTCAGAGGCGGATTAGGTATTTTGGCTTGCTTGGGACTTCAGTGGCTCTAGTGCGCCATCCACTATTTTGCCCCTCAAAGGAAGAGATAACACCTGATAACAAAAAAGCCTTTGCTAAGAGTGCCACTCCACCAGCGCTTGTCCAAACACCATGCACAAGTGTGGTTCTAAATAAGGAAATTCATACCCACCCAAGTTTGGTCCTTGCTCCAAAGGAAGGTAAAAAATAAAAGAAGCGAAGAGGAGGAAAGTGAAAGAAGAGGGGGGATATCAGAAGAAAGGCGACTGACTGGATCATCGTGGTCGGGCCTTACCAGGACACCAGTCCTCAAGAAGCGGACGTCCAGGTAGTGTATTGCCTTGCCGGGGGGGGGGGGGGGGGGGCGAAGGGTTCGAACTTTTCTTGAGCCCAGCACAACGATCAGGATCTCCTTTTTCCCGGACGTGGGTAGGCAACACAGAGCCAGACAAGGGTGGGTGCACCTACAGTCGCTGAATGTTCCCGGACTACCGAAACTCCCAAGCTTCAGTTCTGGCTTGTTTTTGTCGTACGTGTGTCTTTTGCCGTCTTCTTTTAGTTCGCGCCTTTTAACATTTTAATTTGTTTCAGGACCGAGTCTCGGTGCCGCCGTGGCGTTCCAACCCATCGCCAATATGGCGTTGCCAAGTGCGGTCGAAGGGTACAGTGTAGCTTTCGTTCTCGTGCGATCTCTTCAATCGAGTTTCCTCGACTGTAGCGAGACCGGATTTTCTTTCTTTTCTTAAGTTATTTCCTTCAAGTCTCGTGCGTGTTGCTCCTCGCTGTCTCGTCTCGTCTCTCTCTTTGTCTCTCTCTATATCTCCCCTTGAAACACATCGAAGTCAAATCTTAGGCTTAGCGCCTGAAGCGTAGAATTTGAAGCACAGCACCAGCGCAACCGCAGCGAGCAAACGATCCGGCAATCTTCTTTGGCAAGCCAGATTAACGGCTACATGATATAATGCAGAAAAACTGGAGGAAATCAAAGCACTTTCCCTTCGGTTCTAACTCGTCGATGCTCAGAGCTCACACTCGTGCTTACCCGCGATACCCGTGGTAACACGAAATGTTTATATACGCTTTTTGTTATTTTGGGCAAATCCTCATAATGGCCGACTGATAACTTCCGCCATGGGCTAAACCAGCCAATTATATCTGGATTCTGCAGAATAGACTTCCTGTAAGCGGACTGAATGCAACGGCGTACTCTGGGAACATTCAGTGACCATAGGTGAACTCACAATGCTCGGGGTCCGTAGTGACGACACTCACAAAACACCCAGAAAAGAAGGTGCCCCCTGCTGGTTTTGAATTTTTTTACTTTAATCGCGTCGACAAGTTATTGAGAAATTGAACTGTACAAGTACATATCTACAATATTTTTCTTATCTTTACATAAATTTTAAACAGCTAAAAAAAGACTGTCTTTGACACTTGCGTTTGGAAACAATTTACAAAGTTCTCTTAAAGGGTAAACGCGAAGAAAAACATATGTTTTCTTTAACAGCCTACTTGGCTGTTAGACTGGTGCAACCGAGAAAACCTGTTTTCTCTAGTGACGTCTAACGCCTGGTCAGCTCAGTTGGTAGAACGCTCCACTGGGAATGGAGAGAGGTCCCGGGTTCGATACCCGTACCAGGCAGATTTTTTCGGTCGCGCACCGGTCACCTAGCTGTGTTTGGAGATTTGTGTTTGTTCTTCGTCCCTCTTGTTCACCTTCTCCAGGGATTATTTTCGTCATTCTTGTTCAGCTCGCTTGCACCTTTGCATTTAATTGCATTATAAGCAAAAAAGTAATAGTTTTCGATAAGCGGATTTGGTCTGTTCTTGACTCGAACTTCAGTCCAAACGCATTAATTTATCTCAAGGTCAAACCGCCGAAGGTACGATATGATTTCCGTACAGCCGTAAGTACGCCTCCCCCGAGTGTCGAGGAGGAACCTGCCGAATTCCGGTCACATCTAAAAACCTGGTAATCGGAACTTTATTACTCAGAACTAAATCATTACATTCCTTCTTTATTTAACGAACTCCCAGAGTCCCTTATGAATATAAATTCCACTAGGGTACTAAAACGGAAACTAAGGAATTGGTGTCAAGCATCTGAGCTGCAGATATCGTAGCCTGACCGTTGGAGATATTTCGTACTTTTATTTCATGGTTGCGTGAGTAGACTTGGCAATAAGCACCTATATTTCATGCTCTCAAGTGTTCCATTTTTTGTATTTATTTCTGTTGCTAATTTGATGTTCCTTTCATTTTTTGTTGTTGTTGTGCTGCGGTGTGCTTCCTTTTTGTTTATTTTTTGTAACAACATGTATTCTAGTTGGTCGCCTGGCCCCACATACAAGCAGAATGCTGCTTTTGTGGGCCAGCTCTTTATCTTGTATGAAATGATCTGAAAATAAAAATTGAATTGAATTGAAAAAAATACAGAAGTGGTTAGCCAAGTTTCAGTGATACATAAAATGTCAAAATTTGAGGCCAAAACCGATGTAAAAAAGATATCCGACTTCGTCCGCAAACCGCGCACATTCCGATAATGAATTTGTGTGCTATTCATTGTGTTATGGCGCGTTATCTCAAGTCTCGGAAGATTCAGAATCTACGAGCAGACCTCAAAAAGTCCCAAACAAGCACCCCTCGGGCCACACGCAAGCATCGCTGATAAGACTAAAGTTATCAACAGTAGTGCTTATATGAAACGAAGCATACGTGTCATATTTGCTACGAAGCTTCTTGCAAGTGAAAGAGCACAACTCCAAAGTGGAGGAGACAAGTATATTCACCTAATTGCAAAGTAAGATTACCTAAATCAGGACGATTGATGTAATTTTATCAAAGCCATGCCGCTTCTATCGAACAATCTTTTAGGTTCCAGGAATAGGCCTAGTGCGTAAACCTCGCTTACTTTATTCTTATGGTTCACTTAGTGTCGAACATACAATTTGCCAATTGTTAAGCAGGAATTTTGATAAACTTCGGCTCTCAGGGCATCTAACAATGAAAAAAAAAAGAAAGACATTGATCTATGACGGTTGTGAGTGGCCGACCTCCGCCCACAGGAGAAGCATGCTCTTTACTTAATCAAAATTCCCGATGAATGTGCACAATAAAAAGTGCAACGAACCTTTCGAGCATGCAGTTTTTGTGACCTTGTTTCCGTCACCACAATATAAATCTTCTCAAAAACCTTAAAACTCATAATCAGAGTCTTAAACATCTGGCACCTGCAGACCCCAGAGCTTCGAAAATAATATTTTATTGTTGAGTCACGGTACACACTATTTCGTTCAAATTTTTAAAGTAAACTGGATATGAAAATGCTTCATTTATCTTTATTTATACAGAGAACGTCGGTATATACAGAACGTGTTACCGAGCCATTCATTGGGTTTACAAAAATCATTGCAGGTTATATTTTTTTGTTTTGTTTTGGTACTATGCGATTTTATTTTAAGCTCTGTTATCTTTATGTATAATGGTGGGCACGTACTGTGTTTCTTGGTTCTTCTCACCAAACCGTTCGAACGCAAATGCCGAACGCCGTAACGCCTGCCACCAGCGTTAGTATTTGTACAGTTAGTAAAGATCACCGCAGTAAAGACAAGCCAAGTTAACTTAGCGTCTACCCGCAAACGGGTGCGACATTGAAGGTTACGATATGTACATGGCAAGGTAGCAGAATGTCGAGCTCACAATCATAAGGTTGTGGTGCGATTCCCGTTAAAGCACTTTTAAAATTTTGATATATCTTTCAATTTACCACTTTTTTGTACAGTTTTTGCTTTGAGTGGCATCTTAAACACTTCGTAACTGTTTCCGTGGCGTTCCGTCACACTTTCCTTGAGGATCCCAGCCATGGACGTGGGAATGAGGGGAGGCGACATACCGGCTCAAGTCAGCCTAGAGAGAAAAATCAAGTGAAGCCGAAATTAAAGGTTGCGGTCGGCGGAACGCCCCCAAGGCTTACCAAAACACAACCGAATCAGCTTTAGGCGCCAAATCAGCTCACTTCGATCGCCTAATTCGTCCAATAGCACCTTTTGGTTTTGGTCCCCGTTGAAGGAGTGTCCCTCCAAGCTAAATGTCGCCCACGGCTTAACCGCTGGCGGCGTTCTGTCGCCTACGGAAGCCTCCCACATCCATGACCCCAGCACATCCGCCAAGAGCTAACATTTTTATATATATATATATATATACATATTAATGTGGTAGTTAGTTTTGATATACAAAGTGTTCAGCGGCAAACAAAAACAAACATAGACAAAGTTCCGGAAGAGTATCTTGCTTCCGGTTGGTCATGGTTTCTGCCTATTTTTGAGAACCCGCAACGAGTAGCGCGTACTTTTAAAGTTTTAATGCCAAGGAAACACTTTGACACGTTCAGAATTTTGCTTACACTGGATTTACACGGCTTCCTGATCCCCTTGACGAAAATTATTACCAATTACTCCTTAAAGAAATAACGAACCTCCCCAGGCATCATGGGCGCATCTTCACTACTACCTATTCAAGTCGCCTGGCCCATAAACATGTAAACGACTTAGGAGATAAAAGTCGTTCAACTTTTCGTGAACGAAAAGCCTCGTCAATGGGCACTTATTTTCCCCATGCGCTGAAGATACGCACCAAGCTGCCCTACGGGGATGACGAGTCGGGTCTTGACCCTAGCAAACAGTGTAACGAAAGTGTTTATTACGCTTTCCTGAACGCGACGCTAGTTTCTGTTATGTAATATTTTCTGATGCTTTGACTTGCTTGCTTTAATATTTAAGTTTGCTTTCGAAGCGTTTTGTGTTACCTTGTTTTCTACGTGCTTCAATAGCCAATAGGGGAGATAGTCGGTCGAGTTGCATCAGCCTCTCGTTTCTCACGTTGCGCCATCTTTCGGTAGCATATCGAAGTAGTCGAGCACCGTCTGCTTAGCTGCGATCATATAAGCGCGGCGAAGCTAATGGCGGCACTCTTTTCAAGGAAATTATATTAGTTCACTTTTGATTTTTTTTTCGCGCTGGTGCGCATCGGTTACTCAAAAACAAGGTACTGGCATTATTAGAGCGTAGCTCTCAAATAATTGCTCGCTAGCCTCAAGCCGTCGAGCAATTATATATTCCGGGTCGCATGACTGGTTCTTGTTGGACCAGTCATGCGCCCCTCTTTCGCCACGTCAACACGCTGCCGCCCATACCCACGCGGAGAGAGAGCCGGGGCATGTGACTAAAGGGAGGTGGCTGATTGGTCCGACAGACACGTAGCTTCCACCCTAGCCTGAGCTTATTGGTGAACGGGGTGTAGGCCAGCCAATGAGAGTGTGCTGCCACCCGTGAGGGAGCCCTGCTGTAGCGGGAACATTTGATTATATTTTAGAGCGCAGCACTTAGGCGCCCGTTTCCGGCTTGAGCGGCGTCGGCGTCGCCGTCGCCGTCGCCGTCGGCGTAACCGCGCGCTGCATTATGGGTACATTTTCCCGAAGGAACCCGAGGTCCTCCCGAAAGACCTTGGGTTCCTTCGGCAGGACCTCGGGTTCCTTCGGGAAGACCTCGGGTTCCTTCGGGAGAACCTCGGAGGACCTCGGGTTCCTTCGGTATGACCTCGGGGAGAGAGTCACGCGACGCCCCCCCCCCCTCCCCCCGAGATCGCGTGACCCCCCGAGGTCACGTGACCACCCCCGAGGTCACGTGACTCCCCTCCCGAGGTCACGTAACCCCCCGAGGTCACGTGACCCCCCCCCCCCGAGGTTACGTGACCCTCCCCCCCCCCCCCCCGAGAACACGTGACCCTCAGCACCCTTGCCTCCTCCTCCTCACGAGCTGCGCTCTAATTCGGCGTTACTGGGAGTTGTAAACGGCTTTCATTTTTTTATTCAATCGTAATATTTTTCATCTCGATTTTGCGTCTAATGTTTTACATTTTACGTAATCCCCCAAAATTATGTTCTATCCGAAAAAATTGTGTTTCACTCCCAAAATTGCGTTCTATACATCTATATATATATACAACAATAAGGTTATCGGGTTTCAACACACAATGAAAGTATTCCCACACTACATAGGTGTTCATCTCAAGAACCATAGCGAAACAAGTGCTCCTCTCCGCGGAACGTTAATGTTTTCCCCCTTCCTGTGTTGTATTAAGATGCATTATGTGCATCTTAGATTGGCTTTATTTTACACAGACGTGTGCGTTTAAAAATGCAAGGTCATCTTATCTTCCTTCGAAAACCAAATCTTGTAAGAGCTACTTAGCGCAGCTCATGAATAATTCGCAAAGTATTGAGGAGACTGAAAAAAAATGTGACTGCGGTAGCTACGGCGATTTGAATTGAAAATACAATTTGTGAACATTGTAATGTAAGCACACTGACCGCCTAAAAACACAGTTTTATTGATGAAAGATTAGGGTTTGTCATGCGGATGCCTTTCCTCAGAAATTGACAAAACTGGTTGGAAGGGCTGAAAGTACAAACCAAAGCCTCGCTCATCAGACGCAACAAAATGTAACTTGGATCCTCACTTCCATATAAAGTGTGGGATGAACTTGCCTTGATTTTTTTATGGACAATTTTATAAAGTTTCAATCCGTTGGGCATGGGCCGTTTTGTGTTCAAACGCTTCCAGTTTTCTTTCCCACTCTCCTAACAAAGTGAGGGAGTGAGTATGAAAGTCGCCTGCTTTGGCGGAAGTTTCTTGGGGAAAGGGTGAAGGATTACGGAAATGAAGGTAAAAAGGTTATTTTTGTTATATTCCTGTAAAAAGTATCTTCACGTCCGATTTGTTCTGGAGCAGTCGTTACTCTTATTTTGTTCCCAGCCTCAATTTCTTTCGTTCTCTTGATCTTTTTTAAGAGCTCCGGAATTTAAATTCCTAACCGGGCGACTCGAACGCTTTCGCTTACCCTAAAATAGTAAATATACTAATGCAGATTGTGCTATCTTTTGTTTATAGGAAGTATCCCGTGAATACAAGGCTCACTCTTACCTTTAAAAAATATGGCTCGTCTCATTTAGGTTTTTTTGGTCATTCTGTTGGCAAATCAGTGTGGTAAATATTTTACAAATATTGTCTTGCATTTTATGCACATTTATTAGTGCTGAAGTAGGCCTTGTTTGCTTTCTTTATTGATTCTCGCATTTCTTATGCGTTTTAATCAGGAAGTCAGTGTAAACATTTTCTTAAACGTTTACAAAGTACGCCCGCATTGAAACTACAACCCGAAACACTCAATTTGCTTTCATGTGGAAATGGAAGTGCTGCTGTTGAATTATCTTTTTTTATTTAAGTTTTAAGAATGCTTTTTGCAGTGTATCAATAGTTAAAGAGCTACACTGCATTCAAAATATTTTACATAACCAAATTCGTTACATAGTGCGTGCCCTGCCCTGTGGAACAGTTACTTAGTACTCTACTTAGGCGGTCGTCGGTCGTGTGTACTCACAGTTACGATCAGTCGTAGTGTACGGGCTAACTTAGAGAGTCGAGGCAACAGATGCCATTTTAAGCCCTACTACCTCTCCGCCTTGCAAATCTTCATGCAAACAAAAATTACTACACCGAGTGTTTCTGCGAAATCTGTTGGTAACTCTTGTCAATAAGGTGGTTAAACAAAAAAAAAAAGGAATCTTTTTGGGGCATGTCTGTCAACCGCAGCAGATGTCAGGGATTGCAAAATTTTACATACATTATTTTAGAAGGTGCTTAAAGGAACACTGACCCCCCTCCCTTCCATTTTTTCTTTATTATGTTTTAGGGATATATTACCGTGTCAGAAGCCCACCCAATGAATATTTTGCTACAGCGGCACGTCTATTTTTAATAGCCAAAAACGCAACTGCTCGAAACCGAAACCGGACTAGGGAGGAAGAAGAAGTATAGAGGAGGAGAGTGTTGCCAAAAGTCACGTGGACGTGCAACCTTTTTGTTTTTCTATCAACGTATTTGAAGTTTTCAGAAGTGACAAAAGGAGTATCATATTTTGTTTCACTTTCTAATATTGAGTGTATACCTTCGATGAATAACGACTTTGATTATCTTTTGCGGTTATGTCTAAGCCATAGAACATGAAACGTGGCCACGGAGAAAAGAGTGAGCGCGACTCAAACCGGCCGATTCTTGATAGGCGGTTTTCGGGCGGTAAGAAAATGAATTTCGAGCGGCAAATCGTGTTCTGGCTAGCTGGCTCTTATATATCATGTGAAGATAAAAATCTTGACGAGCATAAATACCCTGTCAGTGTCCCTGTAACAAATATGTAATGATATATTTAATCTGCAGACATTAAAATGTCGATATTGAAACATACATATTCTAAGAAAGTGAATTTGAGTATATGCGCGTTACGATTGCGCGTTGCGTCACATGACGTTACG
The DNA here is from genome assembly GCF_016920785.2 of Ixodes scapularis. NCBI lineage: Eukaryota > Metazoa > Arthropoda > Arachnida > Ixodida > Ixodidae > Ixodes > Ixodes scapularis. The sequence continues at coordinate 9,119,974 of NW_024609879.1, forward strand.
TCCTGGAGGCCCGTACGGGCGCTGATTGGATGCAAGTGCCGTGTCAGCGTTCGCGTGGGGCTATTATAGGAAACGAGCCCCACGCGAACAATGACGCGGCCCTCACATCCAATCACCGTCTATGTCGGCCTCCCGGACGTGACGTCATGTGATGTAACGCTCAGGCTTTGCTGTGGAGCCTCGTCGAAGCGCGCCAGCCAATGGGACTGAAGCCGAAATCCATCAGCTCTACTCCGCTCCTTCGGGATTGGGGAAAAGCATGCAAAAAGGGGAAGCATGCAAAAAGTTACTGGAAGATGGTTTCATGCTTAAGACACTTCCAGAAGTTGAACAAAACAAAGTTTTATTTTTTCAAACACTATTCGCATATAATACAGATCTTATCATATGCGATACACAGGGCATTACTCCCAAAAATTTCAGTTGTGGTATGCGATAAAACAATTTCGATCTTTGTTGTAACGAAGGTGAACATTGCACTTATAGCAGTGTGTATATAAATAATTGTTCAGTCCTGGTGGGCACAATTTGCATCGGAGCCTTCTGGCACCCCACATTGGCCTGTGGCAGTCTCCATCGCACCGCACATCATCTTGAGGCTTGCTGGCAGAGAGCTTGCGCTATTTAGCAGCTGGGATAATGGATGATGGTGGCCTCCCAACAGGTCTTTTTGCTACTGCAATCAGGCACTACGCGACGTCAGCTTGGAATCGCCTCAGGTTGACGTGTCTCTCATCCAGTTGGGCGCAGTTCCGTGTGTACAAAAGGCATGCGTTGACAGTAGCGACCATGAGTGTGTGGTAAAACAAGTAGATATACCATGTTCGGGATATTATAGGAAATTTATAAAGTTCTGACAGGTAGTTCAGCAGGTCTACTCCTCCCATGAAGGAGTAGTAGGTTGCGACAACTCCTGGTTGTTCTACTTGAGTAAACATTGTTTCCTTTTTGTCCCATCCTCGAACTGTGCAGACAGGCTCCGTGGATGCATAGTTGGAAACCAGTGTTACTGCTCTGTTGTCGAACCGCTTTATTACCGCAACACTTCTCGTGTTGTCCACAGCATAGTCAAAGGCGCCACGACCCAATCTCTTCAGATCACTTTCGGTCTTGAGGCGGCAGTCTTTAAGCCTGTTATTTCCCAGCGTTCCCACAATTCCAAGACCCTTCTTGTAAAATTCCGCCGCCAAAGCTATAGAAGCGAAGAATGTGTCGGCGGCTACTTTATAGCCTTTCTCGTGCGGAAGATGTTCACACCTTTTTATTGCCACGTCACCACCCAGCCCAAAATTTTGTCTTTTGATTTGGCCTTGATAAACATCAAATTGGTGAAGGAAGCCTGAAGACCCTACCCGCCCCCACAATTTGATACCCCATGGGTTTGGTTTTCCTGGCATATACTGTTTCATTGGGCACCTCCCTGTAAAGAAAACCATTATTTCATCAACACTGTTGTGCTCTTCAGGCTCAATCGATAGCAAGTTTTCTTGAGGTGCACCTAGCCAGCTGCATATCTTCGATGACTTGTCACCATTTGTTCGGTCCGCATCTTGACTATTGTTTGTAAACCGCAGGAGCCTCATAATCTCTTCGAAGCGATTGCTCGGCATCACATCCAGCGGCGTAGACTTTCCATTCAGGCTGAGAAGTTCTCCGGAGGGGGGGCGAAGAGGGAAGGGGGAGGGGGGAGCTTTTCCGGGAAATTTATTTCTAAAACCGACAATTATCAGTAGTTTATTTTAGGGGATATATTTTACAGCCTAAGTATATCGCCATAGCTCCATCGCTGTGCGCGTTATTTTGTTTCCATGCCGCTACTAGAAGCTCGTTACAAGGCACGTAAACAGCGTCTCGGTAAGGATCATGGCCCGGGGGGGGGGGAGCTCTGCACCCCCCCCCCCCCCCGAATGTCAGCAAAGAAGCACGAGCCTCGATGCCCCCCCCCCCCCCCCCCCGTTTTCTACGCCTATGATCACACTAGCAATCGCTGAAAACCTAGTGCCATTTTCCCAGTATTAGCGCAGGCTCGGCATTCGTACGAGGCCCATTAACAGGTACATGCCAATATACTGTTCTTCTTCACTCTCCGCCGCGTTTAGTGAAGTTCCCGTAGTTTTCACACTGTAGAGGTTCGTCTCAGCAGCCAGAGATGAGACCATAGCCGCGCTTACGAACTTCCGAAAATACGAAAGCGGGGACGCAATGGCGAGCGGCGGTGTACATTCATCCCTGAACGTAGCAAGGGACAAGTACAGAAGCCGCTTTCTCCAGTGGCCCCTGTCGACAGAGCAGGTACAACCTGGAGACTGACTGGCATCATCGCTTTCGTCCTCGGATGAATCGTCGGTGCTGTTCGAAGCGCACTCAAGACGATTGCTTGCGCTCTTCGGAATGTACTCATTCTGGCCTTGCTCGCTGTAGTCACCGAGGTCACTGTCGTACCCCGTGGGCATATAGCTGACAATATTCCGGGGCTTGTGGGCTGCAAAAAATGCACTCAAATAGCATGTATTTACGTGGAAATGTGATACGTAGCATATCTGATACAGATGTCGCGAACTACCAGGAATGCCCACTGCAGAATATGATACGCTAGAAATTCGCTTGCTTATGAGCGGTCAGACGTAAGCAGAATTTGAATCAAAGCTGTCTAGCTGTTTCACCAACAATGGCGCTTACAACTAGCACAAATAAACAATGAACTCACCTTCAGTTTTAGAAGAAGACCAACCGTAAAATGCACGCGTCTTGATCGCTATACCACTTGTGCTTGGCTCTGCCATTTTCAATTGCGCCGGTCAACCCCCTGCCGGGCAAAACGTGTACCAACAAGAAGTGAAAACCTTTCTGACTTCCTCTACAACTGGTAGATGGCGGTTTTGCACCGCAAAACCGAAACCGAAACTGCTTTTCACTTTGCGATCTTGCGTAGCATATATGATATCTGATACGCTAGGCAGTACAGGGCTAGATGCCGTTTGGCTAGACTTTTCGCGTGGTTTCATAGCTGGGAGCTGGCTTCACTTGGGGAAAGGATTTAAGGTGTCGTCCGGCGCGGCTTCAAACTTGATAACGTCGGCTGGCTCAGTGAAACAGTTTATACTTTCGATATAAATAAATATATATATAGGTAGCCACTGAACGCTTAAGAAACGCAAACCGTGACTTATTTATGCCTTCTGTTTCACGGACCGTTCTTAAGCATTGTTATCGGCTAATGCCACACTCTCACTACCTGCGTAGCGATAATTAGATTACTGGTACCAGCCACCCCCTGTGTTTCTTAAGCTCTCGATGACTACGTGTTTGGTTCGGACACAAGCTCGGCATGACACTCAGTTCTACTGGTCATGCTCACAACCCTCTGATCGGCTGCTTTCTCGTGAATACTTGGTAACTACTGCATGTCCTGAACTCTTTTTGCAAGCTGCGACAAGTTATTCTAATTACTCTTACCTCACTGTTGTCGCTTCAGCGGACGTGGTAAATGGCGCTGTAGGCGCGAATAGTCTTCCAGATTTCGTACAGAATAAAGAGATACTTTTTGAAAAACTAGACGATCTTTGTTTTGAACATGATGAAACGAGGATTATTGTAAGTAGTTCGGGCAACCACAATTAATAAACATTGCATGAATTTTTTCCTGTTCGGTGGCCTTAGAAAACAACAGTGGTCTTCTTTTTCTGTAGCGCCCAGACTTACGTAATTGCAGAGTTACATGTGTTTCACCGGGACATATTTTTACACTCAAGCCGGAAAGCGCTGAACGATGTGACTATGGTGCGGTGAGTTTTTCTGCAAAATTAAATATGTATTGCGAATTGTTATATGAATTAGGAATGTTTAGTCACCCTTCATAAACATCTTCCGCCTCATTAGGACAAGTGACAAATTGTGGTAAAGTAGGACCACATTATAGATGGGTAAATTATTTTAAATTGTAATCGAATTACAATTACCACTATTTTGGCCCAAATCTATTTAAATTATATTTATAATTATTACTGCACAACACTACTTAGTTCCAAATCCGAGTTAATTTGACACAGTAATTTCGTTACTTCGACAATAATTTCCGCACTGAAATATGTGCGCTTACTTGTTACCCTGCGATTAGGGACACAGTACACTATGAAGTTTTAAAACCATTACCCTGTGTAGTTTTGTATCCCAGATAACAAATTAAATAATATGGGAGCCGAGTTCTGAGTACAATACGAATCAGTTGTTTTTCAAATCTTACACCTAGATTATCAGTGTTACGTATCATTGTAGTTGCTTTATCAGGGAGCTCGGTGTTTGTATTAACAACTCCCTTTAAATTAATAACCATGTTTTTCGGCTGTAAATGAAGCATTTGGAACTCTGGGCGAAATCGGACGGGTGTCACTAATATTCAACACCTTGTGCTACTGCGACCTGTATAAATCTTCAGTTCGATCGCGGGTGTAATTAGTCTTCATCATTTGGAATTCTCTAACAGTATCACATATCACTGCACTAAAAATGCACAAATGCGAACGATTAGAACAGTGTATGACAGTTTCATCAAAAAAAGAGGCTTCTACCATTATGAAAGTTTACTACGCCGATTTTTATTGTCTAAGTTAGTTTTAAGGGGGAACTTCAGATTATTTTTTTTCTTTTAACAAATTTGATTACGGTAAGGAGAAATCAGTTGATTTATTGCAGTCGATAGGTTTCATACCTCGTCTCGGGTCGATCGGACCATTTTAAACTTTTTATGTGTCATATATTTCCATTATGCCCCCTAACAATTATTTAAAATATAACAATGTACATCAAGACAACTCTGATATGTTTACCTTTTTTCATGATTTTCATCATGATACGTGGAAATGTATGTTTGCTTTCTGCGTGACTCAATCATTGTCTTGCATCGTTTTTACTTCTGTTTCTCTAGCATTTCTGCTTTCAGTTTTAGTACTGGATTTCTGTTTGATATTACTTCACCACTCAGAAGACCGGTGGTATTGCTTATGGGCACAAGCAATGCAACAAATTATGATTATTATTATTATTAGTATTAATAATAATAATAATAATATTAATATTATTTTTAAATGCCAATTTTTTTTAATTTAATTCAAAATTAAAATTAAATGCAAAAAAGGTCATCACTGTGAGGAGACGTCGGAGCGAACGCGACTGGCTAACTGATGACATTCTGTTTGCAATTATGTCCAAAGATGCCCTTTGGGCACGATGCCGACGTTCTCCAAAAAATTCTCAGTTGAAGACAGAATTCCGCAGTACACGAAATCGTTTAAACGCGCTGATACGTTCGGCAAAAAGAAAGTGTTTTCGAGATCAATTTTTAAATCAAGGTCAAGTATATCACATACCTGGTGTTTGGTGAATCAACTACGAGGCAAGGGGATTAATAAATCAATTGATCATACACTCGAGAAAGCATTCGGACACGATACAACGCAACTGGTTGAGGACTTTAATACGTTCTTCGCTAAATTCTCCAGAGTAGCCGGTGATGACGCTCTGTTTTCAGCAGGGGCTGTAGGCTCAAATGCTTCTTCGGCTTTCCTTCCTCAGATGACGGGGCTTGACGTTAGAACTGCACTTTTCAGTTTTACATCAAACAAGTCCCCTGGTATAGATGGAATCAATGCAGAAGACCTACGGAGAAATTATGATTTTATAAAGCACGTGCTCCTTTATATGTTAAATGGTTTCATTTCCAATCGGAAAATTCCGGATGATTTGAACAGTGCCTTAGTAAAGCCTTTATTCAAAGGTGGAGAGCGCAAAAAACTTAACAATTACCATCCAATTTCAATTTTACCTTTTATAGTCCAAATTTTGGAAAACATACCCTCAATATTATGACGTCGTACCTAGATAGCTTTTGATATTCTATCGTCTATACAATATGGTTTCGTTAGTGGCCGGGGTGCCCAACCACTTCTGGAAGGTTTTTCTGATGAACTGCATCTTGCTTTTGAAAGGCGTCAAGTCGTGTGTGCACTTTTTATTGATGTGGCGAAGGCATTCGACACGGTCAGCCATAGCATTCTACTTAAAAAAATGCATAAAATCGGATTCCGCGGTCCATTCTTTTCTCTACTTCAAAACTTTTTGAGTGGCAGTACATAAGTAGTTTTCATAAACAATAGACGACGCTCCAAAGTAAATTTAAAAGCTGGAGTCCCCCAGGGATCTATTTTGTCACCTCTTCTTTTCAACGTGTTTGTCAACGATATGTCCAACGCTGTCTCCACATGTAGACTATTCCAATACGCTGACGACACGGTGTTGCTCTCGCTCCATCTTGATTATGCTATAGTAATGACGCTACTTCAAAAAGACACGTGCTGCTTACTTGACTGGTTTAAAAGAAATCGTCTTGAGGTACATATATCAAAAACTAAACTTATTTGCTTTCATAATCCCCTAAGAATTATAACATTTGATCATCCACTTTACATGCATACGTCTGACTGTGCAGACAGCAACTGCATCCCAGTGCCTTATGCAGATCAGGTTAAGTATGTAGGAATTGAGTTTGATAGTGTTTTGTCATGGAATTTTTCCATGTCTTATATCTGTAAAAAACTGCGAAGGGTGTCCTGCTTACTCTATAATACAAGATCATTAATTCCTATATCAACCAAAAAGATGATAGCTCAAGCGTTAGCGTACAGTGTTTTAAGGTATGGCATAACGATTTTCGGGCATGGGTCTGTGATATGGTGCCAAAAAATTGATTCAATTTTGAAAGGAATGATTAAGAGTATTGTCTACTGTTCATCGTCACAAACTGAAGAAGAAAAAATAACAACTTTAGGTTTGCCACTATTCCATGCTTTATTCATTCAGACTCTTGTATTGAAATATTTTTGGAACAATGACTACAAAGAGCCTCACACAGTGTCTAGATCACTTCGTTGGACCGAACGCTATAAAGTGCCTTTTATGACCACGAACTATGGAAAACGTGTTCACAATTTTTATGTGCCTTCAACCTTCAATGACTTGCCAGAAACCATGTATGGTGTGAACTCTTTAAAAGAACTCAAACAAGTGCTCCAAGATTTCAATTGAACAACACAACTATGCGTGAGTGTGTGTGCGCGTGTATGGTTTTTATTTTTACATATTCATTTATTGCATCACAGTGTAGTTATTAAACCTATGTGTATGTTTTTTTCATCATATTTTATTTCATTCGAGAGTAGTTACTAGATGATGAGCTTGATACTGTTTGTGTGTGGGGATATTGTGACTATGACCTGTAGGGTGCTGTCCCACAAGCCTTTACTGGCTTTGACAGACCCGTGCCTCGATTTGAAGAAATATCTACACAAATAAATAATAATAATAATAATAATATTATTATTATTATTATTAAAGTAATCAATATTATAAGTGGTGGTAAGCATTAAAAAAATCAGAAATCAAAAACTGAGAAACTGAAAAAGAATTGTTTATGAATATATTGGCACACAGTATATTTACCATTATGATTCATTTCTTCGCTGTTTTATGTTGCATAAGCTATTTGTGACTAGACAGTGCACTTTTTTATGTTTGCTAAATGTAGCTTGGGCGAAAATGTGAATTCCATTAATTCAGTCTATTTATTTTATATATTGACTGACGTCAGCCAGGAAGAGATAAACATTTTACCCAGCTTGTTTGTCTTATGTATCACATCTAGAGAGGATACAAATCATTTTTTTGTTATTTATGGACGTCACTTTGATATTTTATTTTGGTGCTCCAAAATAAAATCACACAAAAACGAGAAAAAAAATCAGAATGTAGCTCATGCACATATTCAAAGTTAATACTTCAAAGAAAGAATGAACAATTAAAATATAAAATATTATCTGGGAAGCACAAGATCCTTAATATTACACTCCCCGTTAGCCTAAAAACCGAAGGGCGCGGCGAGTCACGGTCCAGAAAACGCCAACGGATCTCACCGATCACTTTTTTGAGTTTGCCCGATACTATAAATTCATGCAGATAAAGCGCACCGAGCTCTGTCCACAATTCTGCTCAAGAGAGTGACGTATGCGTCTCTGGGAATTCGTCACTATATCTGCAATTTCGCCTTCAGCGCATCCCGCAAAGTCTCGCTGCCGCGATGGTGATGACGTGACTAAAACCACTACGTCACTCTTCAAAGCATCACTGCCAGCAGGACTTCCTGTGCTCTTTCTGCGCCTTCTTTTGTAATCGGGTCACGAAAACATGAATCCGAAGCCGTTTGCCTTTCGAAAATTGTTTACATGTATTTAAACTTTGATATTTTAAAACAACAATAACAACATGACCAATCTAACCATTTGTTAAGTTAAGAAACACTTGAGTTAATCCTTAAACTTATCTCAACAATTAGCCTCTCGTCTAAGGTTCTCCCAGCTCCAAAACAGTAAAACAAAACTGCTCCCATCTAGCGATTACCTATTTTTATTGTGAATCTGTTCCAGTTAAAACACACTGTAAAACTATACATATAATTAAACAAAATGTAAGTTAGTCACAGGTGTAGTGGTAAAATCATAATAATATGTATACTCAGAAAAATCTTGTCCAACTTATTACAACAACAATAGGCAAGAAAAACAGAAATAATAAGTTGCTTAAGAGTAGGAAGTTCTCCACGGACTTTTGGCAACCACAAATAGTCGCGGAAATGCAGAGACAAACACTTCGATAAGAACAACGTTTTACCCTCGGGATTCGCATTCGCAATATTTCATCTTAAAGCGAAATAAACATTATTATTGGTTCTAATCGCCTGTTTATACTTTGTTTCACCCTAAGTCAAGGCGCAGCAGGAGCTGGGATCAATCAGAGAGCGTCAAAAGCGCACCATTCTGGTGTTCGCCATGTTTCTCTACGTGTCCTATCATCGCTGTACCATTGATAAACAGACCTAGTGATTTGCGCTTTTGACGCCGTTCGATTGGTCTCCTTGGCTCGTAGCGTCGGTTGCGTATGGACTTGCTGAAGTGAGGTAGAGTGAATAAAAAACCCTTCTTGTAATTTATTCAGCTAGTTAACATTGTAACATTTCTCGTTTTAACTTTTCTTTGCTTTAAGATTTGCCGAGGAGAAGAATGTTTTTACCTTCTATTGAATTAGTGAGCTAAGGTTGATAACAGAAAAACAAACTCCTTACAATTATAATAAAGTAGAAAAAGAAGCCTGTACTAATTAAAAATGTTTTCGTGTGATCAGTCCAGTTATTTTACTTCTTTAGTTTACTGAGTAAACTCACGATACAATATTATTTACAGCAAATCGCCCAATCATAAAAACTGCACTGTAATAATATTGGTGTTATAAAATTTGGCGTCAAAATAATATATATATAAGTTGAAGTCACCGAGGGTCAAAGAAACTTGGAAGGTTTAATTGAACATGTATAAGTTATACAGAAACCGCGACGTTTCGAAGGGGGACCCTTCTTCCTCAAGCGGGACTTCGAAAGTGTGACCAAAAATGTGGAGCGAAATACCGCAGGAGCAAGAAAAAAAAAAAGGCAAAAAATACATAAAATACAAAGATAAAAAGATAAAAAATAAAAATTCAAACAGCAAACGCAAAACATGGCCGAGACCAGTGGCGGCCTCATCTGCGAGCTCACCCAAAGCACACTATCCTAACTCTCCGTGACCGGCCATAAGCCCTCCACCCAAACACACGCCCACGACTATGTATGGCACGCAGGCCACAAAGGCGGGCGGTCCTGTCTCGTAATTGCCCGCCGCGGGCCAACTCCGGACAGCGATCGCCCCGTCGCGGTCCCCTCCAGTTAAGTCTCTTCAAGGGCGTCCACGATCACCCGGTGTATTGTTTATTTATTATTTATTTATTTATTTATTGATACTGTCGGCCCTTCACAAGGCCTTTACAGGAGTGGTAATACATACAAGAAGTAAAAGAACAATCATGCACTGACACTTCAAAAAAGTGATTCACCCGGAGGAATATAAAAGCAAAAGAAATACATTCAAAACACAAAGTCACGGCACATTATCAAGCACTATACTCTTTATATTTTTAACAAAATCACAGACATTTTTCATAGTGAGGACGGAATTCGGGAGTTGGTTCCATTCCTTTATTGCCCTAGGAAAGAAACTAAATTTAAAACAATCATTTTTGACAGATGGTTCCCTGATATGCATGCTATGACGATGTCTCGTACATTCACTGACGCGTACGTCCATGTAATTATTTTTGTCTATCTTAACTAGACCATGAATGATCAAAAAAATAAATTTCAGGCGGTCGCACTTTGTTCTTAATTCAAGAGAAGGAAGTTCAGCAAGTCTACAGAGTTCAGTGGGGGAATGGTTACGATTATATTTATTAAAGATAAACCTGGAAGCAAGCCGCTGGACTTTATCAAGTTTCGACGAGTTAGCTATTGTACATGGACCCCACACTACTTTTGCGTATTCAAGGATAGGTCTCACCAGTGTTTTCCAAGCTAATGTTTTTATTTCTGGCGAAGCACTTGCAAGATTTCTTCTGAGGTACCATAGTGCCTGGTTAGTTTTTCTGGACACTTTTTCCGTGTGTGTATTCCATCTTAAGTCGCTTGTAAAGGTAACTCCTAAGTACTTATTTTCGTCTACACAAGGTAGGTTGGTGTCATCTATAAAGTAATCATAATTTAGGATATGTTTTTTTCTTGTTATAGACATAACGACTGATTTTCGAGGGTTTAACACTATTTGCCACTCGTCGCACCAATGTTTGATTTTGAGGAGTTCATTTTGCAGTTTTAGTTGATCTTGTCCAGTTTCTATTTTATTGTACAAAATACAATCATCCGCAAACAGCTTAATTGGAACTGATATTCCACAGCGTATGTCGTCTATAAATATTAAAAATAAAAGCGGTCCTAGCACACTACCTTGTGGAACTCCAGAAGCAACTGGAGCGGATCTAGACACACAGCCTCCCAACTCAACGAATTGAACTCTCGATGAAAGATACGAGCAAAACCAGTTTGTAATGATGGGGTTCTTAAACAAGGCTTTAATTTTAAGCAACAATTTAGGATGAGACACTTTATCGAATGCTTTTGAAAAATCTAAAAATATGACGTCCGTTTGGCCACGGTTATTTATAGTTTGGAAAGATCGTGCACGGTTTCGATGAGTTGGGTCGTTGTGGAAAGACATTTACGAAATCCATGTTGATATTGAAACAAAATATCGTGATCGTTGAGGAACGTTAAAAGATGCTTTGAAACAATATGTTCGAGAAGCTTAGAGCACGTGTTAATGAGAGATATAGGTCGGTAGTTTCCCACACAAGAAACAGAGCCTCCTTTATGTATGGGTACAATTTTGGCAGTCTTCCAGGCTTTTGGCACGGAACCATTATTTATAGACGACTGAAAAATTATAGTAAGATATTTGGCAACCCATTCAGCGTACCGCTTCAAAAACGCATTAGGAATTCCGTCAGGCCCGGAACTTTTCTTTACATCGATGTTAAGTAAGAGGTTAATAACTCCCTCCTCTTGAATTAATAAGTCACTGATTGGAGGATAACCAGCGAAATTTCTACCTCTTGGTAAATGTTGGTTGTCTCGAGTAAACACAGATGAAAAAAAGGTATTGAATTCTTCCGCTCGTTTTGCTGACTGTTGTCGGAAGTAATTTCCTTTTTTCGGAGGGGATTAACATATCGCCAGAATTTAGCCGGGGCTTCTATAATAAATTTCTTAAGAGTGACATTGTAAAATTTATGCTTCGAATCTTTAACAAGCCTCTTCAGATCGTGACTCAAGCTTTGCAGTGTCATTTTCCTAGAGTCATTTGGTTTAATTGCATTAGCTTTCCGACATCGCTTTATTTTTCTTTTTACATGAATAATTTCTCTAGTGATCCAGGGGTTCTTAGTTCTTATTATTTTGATACGCGTAGGCACAAATAAACTAATACAGTGTGCTGTCACATCAGCAAAAAAATTCCACAAAACTTCGGTAGCATCATCTAACTGGTGGAGTGACTGGAAGTCGTCAAGCGATTTCTCAAGATAATCTAAAATGCTAACGTCATCTGCTGCCTCAAAATTAAGAACCTTTTTATGCGGAGGGCGACCAAGCCTGCAAGGGCTGAAGTTTAGCGTCATGCATGTCATTTTGTGATCTGAGATGCCTTCAAAAAGTTCACATTCCAAAAGAAGGGGTGTTAGGTTTGTGGAAACAAAGATTAAGTCAAGTAATGATGATGCAGCAGAAGTCGTTCTTGTGTGTTCTGTGACAACTTGAGATAAATTATAACAAAATGCAATTTCCAGTAGTTGCTCGCAGCTGGCTCCGTCTGTTGTTCCCACCGAAAGCGTACTCCAGTCAATGCCTGGTAAGTTAAAGTCGCCTACTAACAAGATGTTTTTATTATGACATATTACAGAGTCCATATACTGTCGCAACTTCACTAAAAAGTCAACTGAGGAATTGGGAGGTCTGTATACACCGCCCAGGACTATAACCCGGTCATTCATTCTAATCTGGACCCATAGAGCTTCGATATCTTTAACCTCATCCAGTACAGTAAATGCAATATCGCTTTTTATCAAAATTGCTACGCCTCCGCCACGTGCTTCCCTATCTTTTCTAATTATGGTATAATTTGGTGGTGCAATTTCACTGTCTAAAATATTGGAATGTAGCCACGTTTCTGTAATCACCATAGCGTCGGGTTCGTGTTCAAGAACAACGCTTTCAATTAGGTCAACTTTATTTACAATACTTCGGGCATTTATGTTAATTAGTTTGAAGCGTGCTTTGTTGTGACGTCATTGATCCTTATCCTGCGTACTCGGATATGATGAGCACCGATATCTTTCGTTTCTAACCTCGTCCCAGGCATAGAGAACGTTGTTTATTTTGACCTTATCAAAAACCAATCTAGCCTTTGCGCCTTCCTTTCTTTCATCTGCAGTAGAGTTCCACAGGTGCTTGCACGGCAGTCGCGGAATATCATGATTGACGGGCATGAAATTTTAAGAGAGAATATAAAACAGGAGGACCATAAAGGCGACCAACTCGTCGCAGAAAACAACTGTCCGGTATCGGTAAGCGCCAAGCCCCGCCGCACTACCCCGAGGGGGCGCCGCGTCGTCGGCTGACAGAACCGGCGCTCCCAGAGCTAAAGCGCGATTCCCGCCTCAAACGGCCCAGACGCCATCCGCGACAATAGGGCACCACTATTACCCTCGGAAGTTGACCAAAAATTAATCGCAGTGTCAAGTAAATCTTTGCACAACACATTCACAACAGTGAATGTGTTGAATGTGAATATATATATATATATATACATATATGTATAAATGTTATCCCGTGACCCGCGAGTGGTTAAAGTAGTCAGAGCAGTTACACCAGGCTTGTGTTGTAATCACTTTAAGTAATGAAATTACTTGTAATAAGTTACGTTTTGGGGTAATTTTGTATTTATTCAATCACTTTTATTACGTAGTAATCACAGCAGTAATCTCATTATTTTTGCGAGTACTACAAAACCCTACGGTTCCTAAAGGCGCCCTTTATTCGTAAACATTTTCTGCCAAGAAATTATTCAAACAAATCTCCCACAGGAGGAGGATTTATCAAATTTAATAGATTAAAAAGATAAGGAGTTAATGATTAGGTATTTTAATCCAATGTTAAACAACAAGAACGATCCGTTTTCAAACGGGCAGAAAACTGTGGTTAAAAAAATTGAAGTGAACAGAGAAGGCAGTTACTTTTTCAAGTACCGAAAAATTACTTTTAGTCTCCGGTCATCAAGTAATCTAATTGAATAATTTTTAACACGAATAATTTTATCTGCAATCGATTACTTTTTCTTTTGTAACGTGTAACACTGAATAGCACGAAGAAAAGCAAGAATCGACGAGCAGAGCAAGCACGTTGCCTACTACAAAGTCAATATTCATCCGTGTCCACACTGTAAATCTGAACACATATAAAGCTGAAGGTGCTGTGTATTTTTTCCAGCAATACATGGGTCCTTGCATTTAATAAAAACAAGCCAAAGCAAGCAAGCGATGCAAAAGGATATGTGATATATGACAGTCGTTCCATCTGAAGTGCATGAAATTGAACCAGTTGTGTAACTTAAAAAAGCAGAGTAGCGCAGATCTTAACGCGGTAAAAACATTAGACAAGCAGTTATTCTCTAAAAATATAGCGGGTCTACTCACCCGCAAAACACATGACAGAGTCAATTGCTCCAATCTATGGAGGGAGCTCGGTGCGTGACGGAACTTGAAGACGTTTAGACCTGACAAAACAGTATGTGGTGTTAGACTGAGTAATCGTAATTCGTCATGCTCAATGAAACGGAGCGAACTTCTTTTCTTTGGTTAAAACATATTTCAACCTTGTTACTCGCTAAGCTCCCTTTGCAGATTGCAGCGATTGGCTCTGCCATTTTCATTGCGCGAAAGTAACCAGCTTGCCTAGCAGACCGAGGCGCGCTTTTTCCATGAATTAGCAAAAACACAGAACAACTCTAATGAAATTACTTCAATTAATCCAAAAGTGCAAGCGAGCCGGGCAATTAGTCATTTTGTCCCGTTCTTCCTTTTCCCAATGGAATCATTTTCAACAATAAATAGCTTAAACAATAAACTCACATGAAATAATGGTTTGTAAAGTGAATCGACTGCTTAAGTTCTGATACCAGTATTCCATGCAAGGAGTAGCCCGGGGTGACAAGGACCAGGGCAGACGAAGACTCATAAGTTAGCATGGTGTATGTGGAGTGCAGAAATGTTGGGTGAAAGTACCGTCCAAGCTTCGTCGTAAAGCCCATAGAGTACGTTAGTATCACCTCCGTCGAAAGGTTTCAATATATTGAAGGGGGGAAGAGGTCGCCCTCCCCCCCTTCCCCATTGCTTTTCTTGACACCACTGCAAAAAAAAAAAAAAAAAACTCGTTGTCGGCGGCAGCACACTGCTGCAGAAAAACAAAAAGTCCCGTCAACGGAACCAATGGAGAAGCTCTCGTGTAGGAGCCTTCTAGGATCGCTTCAGGCAGCTACGTTTACACTAGACACAAACTTGTTGCCAAACATAATCCTTGGAAACCTACGCACATCCTAAAATAAGTATGTGAGTTCCCTATTCTGCAAAACACGGAGATAGCCGATCACGGCGAATATTACGAAGATCTTGGAGAATGTCAAATCTGATTATACGATTAAACCTAAAAATTGCAATGTGCGCAGAAAAAAATTAACGAGTTAAATGTATTGCTCGCTGTTCCTGCGCACATAGTATTTTTTACTCTTTTTTCGTATTCTTAGCTTCATGATTATCTGGGATCCCTCAACAGTTCGCCGTAATTTGTTGTCTCGTATTTCAAGAAAAAAATATCTCAAATACATTTTTTTTAAGAGTATTTATTCTCAATGACCTTGACTGAAATTTTGACGTCTCTGGTTCTTGTCCCACCTCAATCAACAATCGACAACCTTTGATCTCAGAATTCGCTCCTTCACTTTTTTACAAGAATTAAAGGCTTTGGTGTTCTCACACGATGACAAGCGTAAGATGTTCTTGTCATCTTCGTGAAGAAAGGTGGAATAAGATATGATTACTTAGAGCTGCTCTTTGTGCGCCTTACAAAGCCGGCCATAACAGTGTTCCTTTTAAAGAAGTTTCACTCCTTTACGTCGAAGTTTAAAGTAACCGAACCTAAGAAACGTAGTGGATACGAGGGAGCTCGGCTTCAGGTTCGATTTGCTGCGACGCTGCTCTGCGTCACCCGAAGCCAACCGCCAGAAGAGACTCGAGTTCTTCAAAGCCGGCGGCTTCCGCTTCTCGCCAGGGGGAGGGATGCTCGAATGTACCAAGGGCGGTGTTGGAAGCTTCCGAATCGAGGCCATTTTTGTGCAGCGGACGAGCAGAAAAGGAGAAGTTTGTACGGCTTTCGATCTTCCCCTTCGAGAGCACATCTTCTGCAATCTTGATGGTGACGTCCTGCTTAATTCGTGCCGGAAACGGTGACAACTGACCATCCCCGACGACCCTTTCGGGGATCGGAATACCATCCTCAGAACGCTTCGGAAAGCTCGCCTTCTTGGTGCTTACTCTGATCTCAACTTGAGAGGCTGAAAAATATTTTATTCATTTATTGATACATTAACTGAAGTATTCATTTAATTAGTAATTTACAAAGAATGTAGCGACGAAGCAAAAAGCTGATACCACTTAGTATTATTGTAGAAAAAATTTTTGCGGAAACTGAACAGCTAACGAATCAGTAAAGGCTGATAACTAAACGGAAAAACTATCTTAAATACAGCCAGCTTAAAACTTACAATAACTTCCTGAATAGGGCGAACCCATGTTAATAGTTTCTATGGCAGACTCAGGCAATACATTCCACTTTGTTACTATACGAGTAAATAAATAGAGTAATTTACTTGACCTGATACATGACATGCTACTTCTGAATCGTCATTCTTGCTACTACCTATCAGGTTATTAAAGGTGCCACGCAAAAACTTCAAGCACCAGTAGCCCTACAGTTAGAGGTTCTTATCTGATTATGTGTATAATATTTGTTACACTGGCATATTTCTTCTATAGATTTCTGATACGAACCTTGCGCCACCTATGTGAAGATTTCCAGCTTATCTGTATGCGTCTATTATCACAATTCCCAAAACAAAACAAAAAAAAAAACGTTTTTTTTTGTTTTTTTTTCTGGGGGGGGGGGGGGGGGGAGGGGGAGAGGGTAATTTGGTTCTTGCCAGATTTGTGCCCGTTACTCGAAAAATGTAGTGACTTACAATTCCAAATTACCGTGCCTCTAATGTAATGAACTACTGTTATAAATTACTTTCGTTGAAAAGTAACGGATTACTTTACTCGTTACGTTAGAAATTACTTTCACGTTACTTTTTGTGTACACTTATCCTGAAAAAAATTTAAAAAAAAAATTTATATTTCTCGAAAATGCTCAGCAACACTCCTTTTCATTACTCACACGCCCGTATAATGGCACTGCTTCTAAAAAATAAAATATTGTATTTAAGAGAAAGAGTGTAGGTGCACTCCGTTCACTTGTAAGCTGACGAGACACCGAAAGCTGACACCAACATAACACGAAGAGCTT
Source organism: Ixodes scapularis (assembly GCF_016920785.2). Taxonomy (NCBI): domain Eukaryota; kingdom Metazoa; phylum Arthropoda; class Arachnida; order Ixodida; family Ixodidae; genus Ixodes; species Ixodes scapularis. The sequence continues at coordinate 9,137,114 of NW_024609879.1, forward strand.
TGTTTTGCCCGGGAGAAGAAGAAACACACGATGGAAGGCGACGGAAAGCCTGATCGGCGTTGTCATACTTGATCGTTGTCTTTCGTATATTTTTACATGCCTTGCGCGTTTCCCACGTTGTTCTAGTGACCGGTCATGCAAAAATATCGTGTTTTCTTTACGGCTATTCTCTCCTTCCTGGTGTTTTCTATTTTGTTGAACTTGCTCTTTTTATGCTGCTGAGTGTTGTGCTCGTATTGCTCCAGTTACTGTATTATTCTCATACTCAAAAAAATCTAAATGGTAATTAAAGTAATCCGTTAACAATAATTTGTAACAAAAGTATATCACAAATTACTCTTCAAAAAAGTAGCGTGGCAATTACAAAAATAATTCTTGAAAAAGTAACAGATTCCAAGTAATCCATTACTTGTAACGGATAACTTCTTTAGTCTGGTTTTTGCCTTGACATCCGCAACCACGTTCTTATTACCTATGGCTAGGGTTTTGTGTTTTCGGATAAATCCGATAAATCTAAGGAAAACCTGCCCGTCAATCTTCGTAAATTCAGATTTATAGTTAAAACTCGATTTCGAGGTCACAAGGACAAAATAAGCAGCAAAAAAGGCCGTGTTTTCCAAACAGGCTTTCTGGAAGCACAAAGGCGTCAGGACGTGCAACTTCAGTTTCCTTTGAAATCTCCAACTACTGACAAAAGGCGATTACATTTTAGCTCGTCAATGTTCCCTCAGGAGTACGGGTTATCCTGCCCGGAACTAGTTTCTCCATTTTTTTTTTTAATTGGGATGTCAATAACATAATCTTCGAACTTCAAAGGCTCGGGTATATAACAAAAATAAACTTCCATATGCCGCGAATTTTCAGCGGCAAATAAATCCGAAAAAAAAAAGAAAACCTTCAAACCTCGCTAGAAGTAAAAAAAAAAAAAAAAAAGCAAAAAAAGGAAATCCTATCTATAGCTTTGCCGGCTCAGGTAAATCAAGGTTGGCGCAAAGGTGTCGCTTGACGCAACAAAACAAGTTAATCTTAGGTTATCGACTTCCTGAGCCACAAACACCGTGTCGGCAAGCTCAGAAGATCTTATGTTGCCCTCTCAGAGACTGATTTAACATTTTCCCTTGAACAAGGAGTCGTTTCCTGCGATTTTATACAAAACTTCCGATAACTGGTAGCAGTAATTTCAAGCAGCAAAATGGATAAAGTGCCGTTACTTTGAAGCGTTGCATATTTAGTGACTTTAATGCTCGAGTCCTACTAGAGCAACAGACAGAAAAAACAGACACCGGCAAGCCTCAAGCACGCTCAGAATGCACGCAATGGCACTTTGGCGGTCTTCAAGTCTCTCGGCGCTCAGGAAGTAAGCACTATTCGCCTCGATATCAAAATGTGTCGCCACCGTGCGGTCGAAATTGGGAACATGCGAAAGTGGGGATACCGTCGTGCGTCGTCTGCTACGGGCGCACATTCAGAAGCATGGATCTCGACGACGCAAGCCCGTTTCCGACTGAGCTGTTCTCTCCTTATTAAATGCTTCATGTCCTTGTTGTTGTTCCTGTGTTGTATCGCTTCACACGCGTGGAAATTCAGCAAAGCGATAAATATTAAGTCGGATTCTTCCGTAATCTTAGTGCTGCGATATCTAGAACTTTTGGTCCAACATATTTTTATCTCGCATAATCCAAAGCTTTCATAAAACGCTCTGTCTGGACTGGGGCTGATGGTTCATTCATAAATTAACCCGACTGATCGCCAACATTTAATGACTAATCTATCGATAAATCTGGTAATGGATTATTCCCCAGTCATATTACATGAAATACGTTAAAACTACACTTTTCTTTTACTATTTTTATAATGTAATAAATGGCATATTGCATTCCAACTTTCGACTTCACGTTGGGATGTCTACAGAAACATGAACACGGAAAGCCTTTTAAAGTGAATTAATTTTTAATATATTGCTTAAACAGTATAATCACCCTTGATGACAATCAGAAGCTTGCTGAAGTGGTTTACCGTGCAAGTCTGTCCTAAATGAAATAAAGACGTTAGAAATATTAAAGCAGTCTTTTTACTTTTTCCTAACTTTCTCCAGCACAAGATTTCGATTAAACGGCAAAAAGAAAATCTCGATTAAGCATCACTCGAAGAATCTGAAGATTAATCGATTAACTGCCCAGTCCTCATAAGCGTTAGGCGACGGCGGAGGGTGATCGGAAAGCCTCGTGAGAGACACTAGCCGTCATGAGTTAAAGAGAGGCATTGGGCCCGATGGGGGCCGTCTGTGTCGTGGTGCGGGTCGTTTGTTGGAGTTGCAGAGTCTATGCGGAGGGCAAGTCGTCTGCTTCTTGCGCAGGAGTTGCGGGGACGTCAGAACGACGCCGAGTTCCGATTGGCTTGGATTGAAAGGAACACTCGTTTGTTCCACTCGCGGCAGATATATTAGAATAGTTTGTTTCAGTGGTCCTGCCACCGAACAACTGGCGGATCGTATCTATACTCCGCCACAACTTTTCTTGGCAATGCAGTGGAAAGTACAGGCCCGCGTCCCCTCTCTCATCTTGAGTGTGCGCGGGCTCTCCTCCTCTCCCCGGAAATGGGGTTGGAGGAGAGCCTGCGTACACTCAAAATGGGAGAGGGGATGCGGGCCTGTACCTTCCACTGCATTGCCAAGAAAAGTTTAGGGTCATAGCAGAGAGGGTAAAAGAGAAAAAAAATGCACTCCCCCTCTCACCCCGCTTGACGTCCGCTCCGCCGAGTGAGCTGTAGCTAGCGTCTGGCTGGCGTGCAAACTCTGTTTAAAATCGCGTCATTTTGGAACTTTCAAGCGCAGATGCGCAGATTGTGGTATGCCAGTTGTCGTGTAATATTATGCTAGATAAAAAGACTGACAGGGTCCAAATTGCGCTGTTACCTGCGTGCAAATAATAAAAAAAAATAGGGAAAACTGTGTCAGATTGACCGGTCTCTTTGGCGAAAAGTAAATCCGGTTGCTGTACCTTTTTTACTATACAAAAGTTCGTACTGGTGTAGGCCTTTAGCGACCATGAGTGGAAGTCTGAAATGATAAATAAGACGTGCTCTCCTGCCGCAATACAAGCAGTAGTTGAGGGTAGTACTGCTGGCTGACTCAACTGCTATTTAAGTAACGGGAAAATGATATGCTAGTTGATCATTTAGCAAAATGGAACAACAGAGAGCTATAGGCTGATTTTGGAGTAGCCACAACTGTTCTAAGAACGCGAACCACTTCACAACGGCAGCCACGAGCGAGAGTTCGATGTTCGGTAGAGCCCGCCCATACAGCCCAAAGATGGAGAACGGCAACCTCCCGGTTTGTCGTCTGCTAGCGGAGTCGGGCGCGTACCCTCTCTCTCGTTTTACCCCGCCGAACCCGCTGAACTTCCCGAATGTGTGGAGAGGGCGCCGCTGTCGAACAAAATGGTGCCGCCCAGAGAGCGCTAAATGGAATGGTCAATAGAAGAGGCTCTCTTTTCATCGGAAAGTGGGGGAATTGTTCCGACTCCGAAAAATATACCCACACCATGGAACAGTAAAGGGAAACATCGGCCGCAGGGGAACTCTGTATCACGTCAATTTCCAATACAAAACTCACTCTCTTCATGCGATATTTTTATATTACTGCTAAATATAAAAGTTTAGAAAAAATATGCCTAGAACCGGCGATGTAGCAGCCCATAGTATCAGTATTATGTTATCCAGGTTGAAATTCATTGTTTTGATAGATACATCTATCAGATAGATACTTCTATTTTAATGCAAGCAAATATTTAACATGAATAGTGCAGTTCACACGGAGACAGGTATCCGTTGTGGTGATGCGTGCTTCCCAACGTCTTCCTATAGCAGAGGACGAGTCCACACGAGCGACTATTTCAATTTAGGCCGTACACAGCTAACACGATTCGATCTTCACTGAAGCACCGAACGGTACCGCACCATTTTCCGCTAAAATTGTTTTCCCAGCGATAATATGCGACAGCATAAACGCAAAAATCTACACCGCCTCGCGCGCGAACGTGGAGAGCCTATGGCCCGGCAATCCCCGCTTTGATGATGATGATAGCGCGACAGTAGCGCCACCTCTAGGTCAATCTCGAGGCCTATAGACCCTTTACTTTTTTTGAGGGCGCCACCATCTTGATAATTGCTGCTCCGACGACGCCGTCTAGCGGCTTCAAACCTAAAATATGGGCTGGTAGGGCCAGATGAGCTATCTGGGTAGGCAACGGTGTGGGTATGGCGGAACTTGGCTAGATTTGCGTATATACAGGGTGTCACAAAAGAAAATTTACACGGTCTTTTTTACCGCAAAAAAAGCTAGGCATCGCCGAACGCTCATTCTCCGCCCAAAGGTAGAGCTAGAGGTCACAACCAGATGCCAAAGTTTCAGCCCGATCCGATAACTTAATCAAAAGTTATAAGTGATTTTCTGAAAATTCCAATGGGAAAATGGAGCCCATTTTTGGCCGTTTTCGGTTTCTGGTGCCATAGAACCCCATATGTTTGAAAACTCCTTCGGCCGCCATTTTCCCATTGAAATTTTCAGAAAATCACTTATAACTTTTGATTAAGTGATCGGATCGGGCCAACGTTACTAAAACACTCAGTTGGGAAACTCGCCGTCGAAACCTGGGCCGCTGGCGTCCACCGAGACCGAGCTAAATGCGACAACAGCGCCACTCTTTTTCGTTTGTCTGTACTATGGTCACCTCGAGCTTTTTGAAAGCCTGTTTTTTGCGTAAAAACAAACGGAAAAGACTCTTTTTGTATGAAATTTATTGGAGTTTAGTACCAAATGATGGGCGCGTGATGTTTTTATCATCTTTAGTTCGCAAGGTTTTGCGGAACAATTAATATTGTTTTTATAAAACCATGCCTCAGCGGGCCTTTCAGGTAGCGCGTCCCGACCTAGGTGCATTTTAACTTCCGTAGTTCAACGCGGCGCGTCCGCCGGGGAGATGGGGGTGGCACCCCTGTAACCTCTTCCGCTGTATCTGTTCTTAAGCCAAAATAGAAGTAACGTGCAGTTCTTCGAGAGGCCGCTGCGGGAGAAATGGTGGCGTTGTATTCGTCATTAGCTCGGTGCTCGGAGACAGATTGGGGCCACTTTTTCAAAGCTGTCTCTATGGGAGTTTCCCAACTGAGTGTTTTAGTAACGTTGGATCGGGCTGAAACTTTGGCATCTGGTTGTGACCTCTAGCTCTACATATGGGCGGAGAATGAGCGTTCGGCGATGCCTAGTTTATTTTTGCGGTAAAAAAGACCGTGTAAATTTTCTTTTGTGACACCCTGTATATAGTGGGCTACACTCTTAGAAAAAAGGGGTATCCATAGTCCTCCATAAAAAGAGGAACGCTTTTGTCACCTAGGTTCCTTTAGAAAGGAAGAAACTTTCGTACTGAAAGCAGAGTGGCAAAGTTCTTCCGTCGCCTGCTTCTCAATATTTCGGCCCCGAATCGAGCAAATCGAGCTCAATAAGGCTTAAGCGGGTATTGTACAGAGCGAGAGGAGCAGCAAATAAAAGCGTCACACGAGCTTTCCAGCTAAGTGTCTTTATTTTTAAAGCCAGCTTCCCCCCGCAGGTAAAGAAACTTGCATTTTGAAAGCAGTTACTCAGACTTCTCGTCGTACGCACTGCGACGTTTGACGGAGACAACCGATACCCAGTTACTTCGCGCACTTCACGTCTTACCTTGGCTATTCCTCTCGCGTCTCCAGCTCGACGCTCGCCCTCCCGCGGCGGAAACGGGAAGCGCTCTAGTGAGGGTCCCCCGATTCTCCTGCTCAGCAAGCATGGCGGAACTGCTCGCGATCATGGCTCGCGAAATGTCGTTTCCGAATGCAAACAACACTCTTCACTGTCCCAACGTAGTGCTGCAGCCGGTATGGGATTGCACCTTACTGGAGAGTTTTAGTATTGCGCATAGAAGCAAACGCAAGCGGTGTGCGTTTGCGTTAGAGTTGCGTGCCCCACGTTGTGCATGCGCCTCATCGCCATGTGCCATCCAATACCGCAATTTCGGGCTCCGCGCACGCGCAGTGTGGAACGTGCAAAGCTAACGCAAACACACAGGACTTGAGTTCGCTCGTATACGCAATAATAAAATTCACTACTGTTTCACCGGCTTCCAACGCCAACGAAGCGGCTGCAGTGAGCAAACGTGCAAGCAGGAAGGCGTTCCTTCGAACTGGAAAGGCTGAGATTGGCAAAACGATGGCGAGCAAATACAAAAGTAAATAAATGTTATGAAAAAACTAGTAATTAAAAGGGCTTTTTTTTATACTTTTGGGCATTTGGTCTGGAAGTATATTGGCGGCGATTTTGGACGTTTTGGCGATTGTCAAAAGTCGCGACTTTGATAGCACAATATACTTTACCCACAATTAATGTAATTTTACATGGATTTCTCACATTAGCTAGAATGTTTTCATTGATTTTAGACTATTTTTATTTTATTTGTAATTAAAATGCAGCAATTGGAACCAGTGATGATAATTAGCACAGTTTTCATTGTCATAATTCTTCGCGCGTTTAAAATTAGATCATAAGCAACAAATTATATTAGAGCTTGAAGAATTACTGATTCAAATATGTGAATTTTAATACTATTATTATTAATACAAATCGCGGCAATGTATGCCTCTAATTAACGCCAAGATCACCAGAATACTCTATTTAACCATAATAGTCTATCCAGAAAGGTATTTTTTTTCTAGCATATGAAAAACTCTGACATAGTTATCAAGATAGAGAAACAGTTAAACGCTGCATGTAATATGAAGTCCTACGCGTCACGCGGTGCTATAAAAACACACACACACACTTCAGCTGTCTGACTCGGATTCCGTCTTGGGTTGTTGCAGTGAGAGCAGCGTTTATTAGTTTATGTGTTTCGTGAACATATTGAAAAAATTGGAATTATTCTCTTCTTCTTGTGGTGGGATAATTGTCATTATTTCCCATGACAATTATCTGAGCGAGAAAAAGGCAGCGAGAACGCACAGATATCAGCACTGATTTTTTCAACTACGAATATCAGCCTGGATCGAACAGTATGTCACAAAAATAAAGTTTCCGCGAACAACTTTTCTAAGTAAATAATTACGATGTGAGACACATCTTGAGTCGTGAAAGAATCCGAAATTAAGACCTCTGTCGAGAAATTAAATCCAAAATAGAGGTAAGTTTCGGTTTCGCTTCAGAATTAAAACGCGCATCCTTCCGTAATCAATACGCTGAACACCGTCCTTGTTTTCAGGTTAAAGAGGTGACCTACGCTCATAAAACATTAGCTTCCTCGTATTACTAGAAATAATTTATGTCGCGCTCAGTGAAGCCAGCACACTAGACAGGCTCAACAGCGGCACGCATCTCTGACCCTCACTAAACCCGCCATCTTGGAAAATGAGTGGCGCCACCTATAGTTAGTTGGAGTCGCGGATACTTTCGTCAACCCAGTCACGAAAGGAGTGGTAAACCCTTCGCGAATCCAGAAGCCGCACTCTAAGGAGCAAATTCGAAGCAGCTGTTGCACGGTAACCGGAAATTATCGCGTAGCGTGAAAGAAGGCTAAGTCGCTTGCCACCAGACGGCGGGGTCAAGCAGAGTAATTGCTAGTGGCTAGGCTAGGTGTCGCTGGGTACCGATCAATTCATGATTCTACAAAAAGTTTTCATTTGCTCACGCAACCATATCGCGTCGGCCGGACCTTTTATTATACACACATGCACATATATTTCGCATACCATTAGCATCAGCTGAATATACACATTTAAGGGCACATACAAACATCAACACAACAGCACACTAACGCGTTTTTTTTTCTTTATTGCCGGCTTACACAGATTTTTTTACAATAAAAACAAGAACCCTATTAAAAATGAGACCTTTCAGCCCTGATGTGTTATGGGACCCTACTAGACCTTCAACACTTCAGAACTTCAAGACTTCAGACTTCAAAACTTCAGACTTCAAAACTTCAGACTTCAAAACTTCAGACTTCAAAACTTCAGGTTTCAAAACTTGAGGTTTCAAAACTTCAGGTTTCAAAACTTCAGACTTCACACGTTCAGCCTACTAACCGCATAGCCCACATACCTTTCAAGCCAGAAATGCAGCTTTCGGAAAACCACGACAGACCAAAATGTCCAAGCCATTGGCGAAAACAAGATTCAAGTGTACGAGTAAAAACAACTTTATTTAGGACTGTATGACCAAAGTATTGCACTCATTGGCTGAACTAAAAATAAACACACCTTGAAGAGTTTTACGCAATTAAATTACAACTGCTTTGGGCCCGCTCCCCAACACGCACCAGCAGGAGGGGGCCTGTCGCTTCTTGCCCTCGTAAACTGGCTCGTCTGCAGGGGCACTAACAGCCACTAAGCAAGTGGCCTGGTGCTGCAGGCAGCAGCTATAGGAGGTACAAGAATAACATGTCACGTACGCTTCACACCAGATGAAACAATAATCATTAGTACTGTTCACAAGCATTTCACAATTGAAAGTAAGTCTACAATAAAACTAACGCTGTTCTGCAGTCAGTTACACACTTCATTTCAGTGCCATTGACACTAATTATATCCGGAGATTGTCAGTCTCAGCTCAGCGGCATTCAAAAAAGGGTATTTTCGGGGTGCATCCTTTAACTAACTAAACATACGATGCATTTAGAAGGTGTCATCGAGGGAAGATGACGTTAGAACTATACGGAACAGCCTCCGAATGTGAAGCAGCTGTTTAAGGAACTGGAATGCTATCAACGGTCTTGTTCAATATAAAACAGTGGATAATATTAGACTATTTAAAATTACTAAATGCTTGTAGAATAATTAATGAATGTGCATACTTTGAGAAAAAAAAATGACTGAGCCAAAACCACTGAAAACTTGTAGCGTACACCACTTCCTGTAGATACCAACACACAGATGGTGCGTATGAAACTTCCTTCCACGAGGCAACCAGGCAGCTAGGGCACAATAAATTATGCAAACATTTTACTGAAATTATTTTTAACCATACTGTTTCCAAGCTTCCAAAAGAGATAGTACAGGGTCCGATCAAGAAAAAGAGACCTGACTTTTTTGACTGCATAAAAAAAATTATGCATCACAGAACACTAAAACTCCGCCAAAATGTGACCCTAGCGGTCCAAGCAAGATGCCAAAGTTTCAGAATGTAGAGTCACCAAACACGAAAGTTATAAGCCATTCCAGCTTATAACTATTTATAAGCGTCTCCTATTCATCTCTATCTGTTTGCGAGCTCTGTCTGCCGCCGTTTTGACACTAACAATATTTGATAATTACTCATAACATTTTTAATTAGATGACGCTACGTTGTGACCTTGCTCGGATTGCTAGAGTTACATTCTGGCAGACTTTCAGTGTTCTGTGATGCATAGTTTGTTTCTGCGGGACGTAAAATGAAATGTACCTTTCTCGATTGGACCCTGCGATAGCATGGGTGATCTTTCCCATAAAAGTTTTCACACATTAAAAAAAGGAAAAAAAAAGAAAAGAAGAGTCCGCATGCAGGCCCATCCTACTTGTGGCGAGGCTTAATGAGCCTCCTCATCGGGTCGTTCACGACGACCTTCCTGCCTGAAAGTATACACAAAAAAATGAGAGTTATGACATTCTTTGAAGACTAAAGGAAATTTCAGACATGCTGCAGTTGATGTTTTTCTTAACTGCAAAGTTTAAAGGTCCACACGCACATCTGCGTTTGAGCGCGGTGCGTTCCAGTAAAGGGAAACATCGGCAGCAGGGGAACTCTGTATCACGGTAATTTCCAATACAAAACTCACTCTCTTCATGCGATATTTTTTTATATTACTGCTAAAGTTAAAAGTTTAGAAAAAATATGCCTAGAACCGGCGATGTAGCAGCCCATAGTATCAGTAATATGTTATCCAGGTTGAAATTCATTGTTTTGATAGAGACATCTATCAGATAGATACTTCTATTTTAAAGCAAGCAAACATTTATTTGAATAGTGCAGTTCACACGGAGACAGGTATCCGTTGTTGTGATGCATGCTTCCCAACGTCTTCCTATAGCAGACGACGAGTCCACACGAGCGACTATTTCAATTTAGGCCGTACACAGCTAACACGATTCGATCTTCACTAAAGCACCGAACGGTACCGCACCATTTTCCGCTAAAATTGTTTTCCCACCGATAATATGCGACAAAATAAACGCAAAAATCTACACCGCCCCGCGCGCGAACGTGGAGAGCCTATGGGCCGGCAATCCCCGCTTTGATGATGATGATAGCGCGACAGTAGCGCCACCTCTAGGTCGATCTCGAGGCCTATAGACCCTTTACTTTTTTTGAGGGCGCCACCATCTTGATAATTGCTGCTCCGACGACGCCGTCTAGCGGCTTCAAACCTAAAATATCGGCTGGTAGGGCCAGATGAGCTATCTGGGTAGGCAACGGGGTGGGTATGGCGGAACTTGGCTAGATTTGCGTATATATATAGTGGGCTACAGTCTTAGAAAAAAGGGGTATCCATAGTCCTCCATAAAAAGAGGAACGCTTTTGTCACCTAGGTTCCTTTAGAAAGGAAGAAACTTTCGTACTGAAAGCAGAGTGGCAAAGTTCTTCCGTCGCCTGCTTCTCAATATTTCGGCCCCGAATCGAGCAAATCGAGCTCAATAAGGCTTAAACGGGTATTGTACAGAGCGAGAGGAGCAGCAAACAAAAGCGTCACACGAGCTTTACAGCTAAGTGTCTTTATTTTTAAAGCCAGCTTCCCCCCGCAGGTAAAGAAACTTGCATTTTGAAAGCAGTTACTCAGACTTCTCGTCGTCAGCACTGCGACGTTTGACGGAGACAACCGATACCCAGTTACTTCGCGCACTTTACGTCTTACCTTGGCCATTCCTCGAGCCACAATACTTTCGTCAACCCAGTCAAGAAAGGAGTGGTAAACCCTTCGCGAATCCAGAAGCCGCACTCGAAGGAGCAAATTCGAAGCAGCTGTTGCACGGTAACCGGAAATTATCGCGTAGCGTGAAAGAAGGCTAAGTCGCTTGCCACCAGACGGCAGGGTCAAGCAGAGTAATTGCTAGTGGCTAGGCTAGGTGTCGCTGGGTACCGATCAATTCATGATTCTACAAAAAATTTTTATTTGCTCACACAACCATTGCGCGTCGGGACCTTTTATTATACACACATGCACATATATTTCGCATACCATTTGCATCAGCTGAATATACACATTTAAGGGCACATAGAAACATCAACACAACAGCACACTAACGCGTTTTTTTTTTCTTTATTGCCTGCTTACACAGATTTTTTTACAATAAAAACAAGAAGGAAAGGCTAAAACACTTCAGCCGTACGAAGGCCGTGGCGATTTGATAAAATCTTTTAAACATGGCCAACTCATCCAACAGTGGTAACCAATCTGGAGGTTCGACGAGGGCGCGATGTACTTCTCTTACATAGACAATATTTTCAATAAAGTTTTCGCGCACCGTGCGAACATTCATATCTGCATGTCGTAAACTCATTCTCGTCTTCCACGTACTGTGGAGACTCAACAGCATAATCATATCATACGGAATTTCATCTTAATTTTTCACAGCCAGATAACGAATACCGCGTGGGTTGACAGGAAAATCTTTTTTGAGGGTGCGCTGGAGGATGTCCCAGTGGAACACAGCGTCCCAGCATTCGATAAACACGTGTTCTACGGTTTCGGCTTTTTTACACAATAAACAGTTGGTGGACCAAGGGACGAATAACCCTTTTTCCTGCAGCCGAGTTTTCACCGGAAGAACGCCACAATGTAATTGAAAAAAAAAAGGTTTTAACACTTGGCCTGACCGGCATTCTTTTCACTCTTTTTAGTACGTCTGAACCACTGCCGCCACTGTATAATGATCGATACAATGGTATAGGAAACAAAGCATCGACTAAATCTTTATACAATTTTTTCCTTGATACTGTAGGCAAATATTCCATAGAGAAACGAACTTTCAACATGCGGAAAGACAATAAAACTTCTCTCATGTACCCACGAACACCTGCGCCTATTACAACACCGGATGACAGAACAAATTCAGGCAGGAAACTTTGCAGGCGAACTTGAATTACAGTACGTAAGAAAGGGTCGTTTTGATCTCTAAGAAACATAAGTCTCGAAACAATTTGCCTTATAAATAAATGAGCTAGTCCTAGTCCGCCACTTTGCACTGAACAAAAAAGATTTGTGCGGGCACAGCGCTCCCAGTTCGAGTTTCATAGGAAAACAGCAAGAACTCTGTGGAACTTCTGCACATTGGCCCGAGACATACAGAGTACCTGTAATACATACCAAATCTTCGCAATCAAAAAAACATTGCACACGGTGGAACGCGCGAAAATAGACAAATCCTTCCCCCTCCACCCTTCCGCCTTTGTTCTGACGTTCTCAGTCTCTTCATTCTAATATGCAGTACTGTCTCGATAATGCACTAACGGCACACCTAGATACTTGGTGGGTAAACTCTCCCACCTAACATTCATAAAAACATTTGGTTTACTATCCCAATCACCGTGCCGAAACTTTACCGTTTTGTCCCAATTGATGACACTCCCGGTTTTCGCACAAAAAGAAGAGGCAACCTTGACAATTTCGCGAATACTTTCTTGATCCACGCAAAGAACCGCAAGATCATCCGCATACGACATAACTTTTACTTCATTCGTGTTTAGCTTGAAACTACGTACGTTATCGTTCCGAAGTAGTCTAAAAAAAAAACGGTTCTAAAAATATACAAAAAGCAAAGGCGAAAGTGGGCAACCTTGCCTAACTGAACAACGTATCTCAATGCTTTGTGTAACTCTCTCATTTACAACCAAACTTGTAATGCAATTTTTATAAGCCATTTTCAAACCTTCTAAAAGAACGTACCCTACATTGGCGTGTTCCAAAATACGAAAAAGTATTCGGTGCGAAACACGATCGAACGCTTTCTCAAAGTCGAGTTGCAACATTGCAACCCGGCCTTGAAAGGCGTCGCAGCATTCTAAAACGCTTCTAGCTACATGTATATTCGTGTAAATTGTACGGCATTTTATGCCGCACGTTTGATGCGACCCTACGAGTACTTTAATCACCCTTTGTAGTCTTTTAGCTAAAATCTTCATGTAAAGTTTATAATCAACGTTTGTAAAGTAATTGGCCTGTAAGATCCCACTGAGAAGAGTTTCACCGGATCATTGTTCTTAGGGATAAGCACAGTATGCGTCCTAAGAAAAGATAGGGGCAACATCTGCTTCTCATAGGCTTCGGTCAGTACCTCATACAGCGCAGGCGCCATCATATCCTTAAAAGATTTATAAAAATCGGCACCAAGGCCATCCGGCCCTGGTGTCTTTCCACTCGTCAACTCATCGATGGCCGCTTCGATTTCCGGCACGGTGATAGGCACCTCTAGGCTGTCGCACACGTCCTGTTCTAGTTGGGGCATCAAAAACGAAAATTGCGCATTGAACCCGTCGTCTACTGACGCGATACGCCCAAACAGATTTTGATAATGCTCCACAAAAGCCCTTTCAATAACCGCCTCGTCACTCGTCACCGTAGTTCCGTAACAGATTTCCCTGATATGGTTTCGTTGGGCATAACTTTTTTCGTCGCTTAGTGCGCGCTTCGTCGGAGCTTCACCCATCCACAGCTTGTCGCTTCGAGCCCCGACTATCGCTCCTCTGTATTTCACGACATCGACCAGTTCTAATTTACTTTTACATTCGTTTATTTCGCGCATAAATTTATCGGGATTAGCGCTTTCTAGTGTTACAAAACCGTTTAACTGTCGCCGTAGAACATCCTTTTCTTTCTTTTTCTGATAGTGAAGGGTGCTGCTTCTCCCAATTGTAGCCATCTTTACTTCTTCCTTAAAGAGATCCCAACGCACAGCCCACAGTGCATTATCCTTACCTTATAAATTTTCAAAAAGTTTGCTCACACTTGCTCTAAAAGGCTCATCCATAAGAATACTACTGTTGAGCTTCGATAGTGCCCAGTCCCATTTTGGTGATTTTGCCTTATTCCCTAGAGTAAACATGACTAACGCATGATCACTGAAAGACACGTGCTTAACAGAGTAAGCTCTACAAAGAGGTAAAAGATCAAGCGAAACATATACCCTATCCAGTCTCGCATGACTTCGGCCTTGAAAATGCGTGAACTGTACATTTCCCTGATTCATACATGCCGCCACGTCCTCTAAGCAATACCCCGAAACAAGGTCATTCAAGGAAAAGGAACTCGCGTCTCGAACAGGAGCATGACTCGAACGATTTTGTGGCCTACAAACGCAGTTAAAATCACCAAGAAATATAATTACCCGCTCGCAATCGAGATACGTGCTCAGACTTTCAAAAAAAAATTTGCGTTCACCTTCGCGATTCGGCGCGTAGACACAGAAAACGCGCCAATCAGCGTTCGAAAAAGAAAAATCGCATAAACAAATCGCCCGGAACCTCAAGAATGCACGGCTGTTTCTACCACACCAATTGACCGCCGAATAAACAAACAACAGCCGGCGGAAAACCCAACAGCATGCGACACGCAAACGTTAAAAAAAAATTCTGAAAAATTCGCACCATACGGTCAGTCTGTTCCTGACTTTCAATTTTGGTTTCTTGAACGGCAATAATGTCAAGCTCGTTCTCAGAAAATAAACGGCTCAACTGGCACTGCCTACGCCTGGCTGACAAGCCGCGAACGTTAATCGTGGCCACGCGCAAGGATGCCTCGAGACGTATTGCCATTCAGGGAGAGGGAGACCGTATGGTGCCTACCTCAAGTTCTGAGAAGCTGGCCGTCCGCAGTGCGGACTTCGACGCCCGAAAGCCACTGGGCACGCCGGGTTAGTGGGGTGGTTGCGCCCCTTTCTGGCCATTCACAGAATTGATCGGTTTGACTTGGAGCCGTCTTCTCCAGAGGGGCGTCGCCTTGGAGGGTGGCTCTTCCTGGCTCGTCGCGTCAGGGTCCCCGATTCCGCCGTCCCGTGTCCGCTTCGGGGCTGCACCGCTTGCCGAGGAGTCCTGGTCCTCCATGGCCGATTCCCCTGACAAGTCAGGGGCGGTGTCGTCGCGCGTGCCGGCTGCCGTGTTCCCAGGCCTCGACGCCTCGACGGACGTAACATCCGGAGATTCGGCCCGGCCAGCCGTCCCAGCAACCGGCGCGACATTGACATCGGACGGCTCCGTGACACCCTCAGGAGCGGCCTCTACGCTCGCCGTTGACGTAGCCGGGGTCGCAGCCTGCTCAGCGTCGTCCTCATCCATCAGCAGCTCCGCGGAATCCTCAGTGACCTTGCTGGAGGCCGCACGGGCGTATGTCTTGACGCAGTCCCGGGCCTCGTGTCCAAAGGCGCGACACTCCGTGCACCGGGGAGCCCGGCAGTCGCGGCGAATATGCCCCGTGCGACGGCAACGGACACATATCGGCGCCCGCCCGGGAACCACAACCAAGACGTTGCCTCCGCTGACACGAAGCTGGTGCGGGAGGCTCTCCAGGGCGACGCCCTCCTTGAGGACCAGGCGAACGACGCCGGTAGTGGAGTCGACGTCAACGAAGCCGTCGACCTTCCACTTCTCCCGGGAAACCTCCTTCACCTCCCCGAAAGGCTCGAAGGCCGGCGTATCGAGTCCACCGGCGCGTCAAAGGAAACCCAGTGGAGCTTGACGCGAAACTCCCTCCGGTTGGGGTCGACCGGCAAACACGTCGTCCCCTTCACCTGGAGACTCCCGGCTTGCAGCAGCTTCGCCTTGGCCTCCGGCGTCCGCAACTTGAGCAGCCAGACGTGGCTCATCTGGTAGGCTCCCAGACCCTCCACGTCCGACAAGACGCCCACCTGTTTCAACGGGTCCCGGAAGTCCTCGAGGCGGTACGGCCTCCCTTCGAGGTCAGCCTGAAGGACCACGCTGAGTTTCGCCGCTTCACCGGTGGGCAATGTCGGCAGCTGCAGACGATGATCCTTCAAAACGGGCAACGTTATCACCGCGGCCGATAACGGCCGCCGCCGCTGGCGAGGACCAATGCATGACACGTCCGTTCGCTATCGCGTCCAGAAGTGGAATCGAGCACACTAACGCGGTCACTAGATCTCTGCGTTACGTTTCCGCCTTTTATACTGGTCGTTTTGAAGGTACAGATTTTCTCGGTGACCAAATAAGCAATAAGAATCTTCTGAGCATGTTGATTTTTCTCCACCAATGTCACACCTCTGAGAGTATTTTGAGCGGCTCAGGGTATGAATATTTTAGTAGAAAGTAAACGCTCATGCTTTAATTATTTGAAAGCTAATAAATCAAGCTTCTCCATTGCGGTTTGAAGCCATGTGTTTGCTTCCCCGCACTGCACGTCGTAGCCAGTATTTCTATTGCTGTGTTTGTTTTGCTATTTTTGCTGGTCGCGTACGGCTGCAATTGTTGTCTTGGATTAACCCGTGTAGAGGGGCTATTCACTCAGGTGGAAGGGAAGCTGTACGGAGAGGAAAATTGCTTTTCGATCAACTTGAATGCAGTCAAAGCCGCGACTTTCGGCAGGTGTTCAGTGTACGGAGCTACGCAGTGGCGAGCCGGCAAACTTTTTGGGCTCGTAGCAGCGCGCCACTTGGAGGGCAATTTCCCCAGAAACTGTAAGGAAAATATATTTTGTTAATTTTTTTTTTGCCGAATAAGTACCATTTTTTAATAATAAAATTTCAAACGCTAAATATACGTACTTTCTGTCATATTTCCATTCTGTTCAGTCCTATCCCCAGAAGGCAATCGCTCTCGGGGAGGAGACAAATGGACATCGCAGACGACAGTCGCATTGACCACTGTACGATAGGAGCTAAGGTTCAGACCAGCGTGACGACATGACTATTGACACGTCGATCAATTACATCGTAATCCCTCAAACAACCTCAAACTCTCTAACGCAAACCGGAATGTCAACCTGGGGCACTCCTCCCCCCTGATTATGGCCCGACCGGCGGCATCAATGCCCGACCGTTTATGTTATATCATCTTGTTGTTACACCACTGATACGCGAACACACGGTCACACACGGTCACACACGGCGATAATTCCAGTTTTCCGTTCACAACACACAACACTGCAACCGCGATGTTGCTGCTATGTTGCTGACAAGCAGAAATACGAAAAAACGTGGGATCGCCGGTTGGCACTCAGCATCGGAAAACACAACCGAACTCAGCGCAGGAGGCACACCGGCACCCGGCAGCAAAACTTGCCTCTCTTGGACGCAATTTCCGCGATTTCCATAACGTCCTCAACGTTGAGACATCGTTCCGTGTGGTCCTCGTGGTCTTGCGTGTGGGGCAATCTCATCCCAGTGTACGTGGCGCTGCTGGCACTGCTCCGGAACTTCCCTGTTTCTAGCGGCTTCGTTTGCGCGTTTGATAAAATTAGTGGTAAAAACGGCAATGCAACCAAAATTTTCTGCAAGTTTGGACTGGGAGAAAAAATTACAGGTGGCCTTCGCTGCCGCCTGAAGCTCAATAAACTCAACAACATTTATTAAATAACCTGCGCAACATGCTCGGAAAACGAAACCGAAACAACATGAAGCCGGAGGGCGGAAGCGTTCTCCCGTCTGCGTGGAGTAGGAGAAAAAAGTCTCGTTCTCCCCTTTTTCTCGTGTCCGCTTGGGGGCGCGCCAGTAAAAGGCAGGAAAACGCGCCGTTGCTACCTTTTTTTCTCCATTTCAGTCTTAGAGTTACAATACCTTAGCCGGTCTTATCGATCTAGCTTTGGCTGGCTAATGACAGGCATTCACCTAGCCTCTTTGATAGCATGATGATGAAGATTGTGGGATGCTTTGATTGAGAGAGAGTCAGGCAGTGCACTTTATAACACGACTCAAGTGGAGTTGTTTGCTTTGATTGGGTTTCCACTACGAAGGGATATATGAGCAGTTTAATATAGTAATCTACGTAGTTGAGCTCTCGGCATTTGATAGTTGTACGTGGCATAAAGGGGGTAGTGTAGTTACCGCGTAGTCTCCACATTGATCGGGGACGGCTGCTCCTTGGAAAACAGTGCAGGTGCCGGTTTGATCCGCAGCTACATTAGGGCACCTCCATCGGCCGGCAGATAGAGGCACCCTAACAGGCTTCATAACTAAAATGAATACCTTGAAAACAATTATTTGTTGCCAGTGAACTTCCAAAAACATCCTTTGTGTTCGGGGTGAATAAAAATGTGAAACTAGGAGACGACAGTGTAGTCGACAGCTGCGAATCGGCCGGAGATGGTCGGAGCCAGTCTCGCCAAGCGGCCAAGCCGAGCCATAGCCGGAACGACGGGGCTGCAAGCGCCAGCGCCACCCGCGGCCGTCTTCTAACGTTGTGCCGCTTCTACGGTTTCGTTCGTTATACTACCCCTTAAGCCACTGTAATAGTTGCATCATGAGTTGTGGCAGTTAGATGTTTTCGTACACTTTACATGCCATGAAAGTAATAGAATACCTTGAAGCAATACCCTAATCGGAATGCCAGCACCCGGTTGGAGTCGGTCTGCCTGCGTTAGATGAAGTAGAGTCAGCAGAGTCGTTAGCGTAAACGTGAAGATAGGTATGATAGAAAGCTCTTGTGATTCACGCTCGTAATCCTCTGCCTTCACAAATAGAATCCTTGAGAAACATCTAAATATGTGCTCATCGCATACTTCCGCGATTTATCTTATGCTTACTAAAATGATTTGTGCACCCGACGACGACGCAATGATAGCCAGAACGCCAGAGAGTCTTAGAAATTATAACACGGTTAAAGAAAACATCCGAAAGTATCTCACGCACGACGTCTTTCTCTAAGCCTTTTTGCCTATACCCTTGGCGGTTGCATACCCTACACACTAAAAATTTCAACACCCATGTTCGTGTTAAAAGGGTGTTTTTCCGAGCTCACACCCTTCCTACACCATTTTTACATGATTTTTTAATATTCAAGGGTGTATGGAAAGGCCTACACCCTTCCTACATCCTTTTTACACCCTGCGGCTACCGAAATCGTGTTAAGAGGGTGTTGCGGTGGTACACCCATGATTTCCGAGTCGTTGAACTCGGAAACCACCAAATTGCAGACATACGCGCCGACAGCAGAAGTCAAGAAGCAGTCCGCTCAATTTTAGCGAATTTCGTGAAGTTCAAGTAAGCACAATGGGCAGCTGACATCCAAGCCAACCCAACGCTCAAGTTGTTTTCAAGCCGTTCAAGCCAGATGGATGCAGGCGTTGTGTACAAGCTTTTTGGTTGTTTACGTGCAAGCGACCACGAAAATAGCATCGGTTACTCTCGCACTTCTGCTCAAAATGGTGAGTCCACATCGCTTCGATTATGATACATTCCGTCTCATCTTGAGATGTACTAAAGCGAAGGCTAGACGTGCGAGACGGTTCGGGCTCACAGCTTTACTGTGAACCTGTACCGTAAAGGTCGGTTAAGACACTTCCGTTTGAGTGCGTTTGTCTGCGTTGCGTTTAGAATCGAAAGCGAGTCACCGGCACATCTGTGCTTCGTATGAAGCGTGGATTCCAATTCAAGGAATCATCTTGGCACGCGATATAAGCAGCAGGGATGTCCTGGTTTCTCGCCGCCGCAATCCGGTCAAACGCGGTCAAATGCAACTGTTTGAACCAGGCTTTACGTGGTTGTCCTGTGCTTGTCCTTCGCGTTTTATTCTTTCGATTTTAAGTATTAATTTTAAACTCGCTCGCTTTTACCAGTACTAGTAGATACTCAAGCTGCACGAGGGTTCGTGCAGTGCGACCATCTAGCGATGCTATGAGCTCGTGCTCGAGCCTTGGCTTTAATGCATCTTAGTGGGGAAGGCAATCATCGGGGATATATGACACATTATGATGCCAAGTTTGTTCACGGTGGGTTCTCGTGCTGTTTTGATTGGAGGAGAAGGGGCATGTAAAAAATTGGCAAATGGAACATGGTTAGCGACAGCGCAAATATATGTTGGAAAAAGTTCAGAACGTTGAAGCGCAGCAGCCCGAAACTTTGGAGTTGAGTAATTAGAGAATCATTTGAAGACATCTTTAGAGGTCTTCAAACGAAGACCTCTAAAGCAAACTCGGGCCGTTCCTCCTGACCTTGTTATTTCATAACTGATGTGTTAGAAAATGGAATGCAGATTTTCTTTACACGGCCAAAATATAAAGTGTTATCAAATAATACCTGCCACACTCATATTGTACGTTTACAGACCGAGGTTGCCCCGCCTGTGGAGGGTGAAGATACGAGCAGCCTCGAAGCCCACCAACAGTGGCTGTGTGCTGAGAGCGAAAGCTAGTGCCTGACGAAGGCCAGATCGATCTTCGAATGGATGCGACTGCCTGCAAACGGCTACATGCGTTAACATTGATGGGCATATAGACTGCACAGAATGCTTATCCCTACCTGATGGATGCTAGGAGGGTATGCATTCCATATTTTTTTACTGATCTTTACAACAATTGCTAAATTGCGCTTCCTTGCTCCGTGATTGCGGCTACCGGACAGCCATCTTGGGACACGGAAAATCAACCCCTTTTGGAGCGTTGCGCAGGCTGGCCGGCAGCGTGCTGAAGACATGATTTCTGCTGGTTTGTTGTCATTGGGCGCGTTAATGGGGCCCTGCAATAACTTTTTGACTAGTTTTTAATTTGGACCGAACCTGAGCGCACTGAACGTAGTAACTTAAAGAAACTTTTCTTTTCTCAAATTTCGCTTTATTTTAAAAGGTATCGGCAAATTGGAATTACAAAAACAAGCAAAAAATAACCTCCTTCATGACGTCGTAGGTCCTGGCTTGATTGGCCGTGAAGTAGTGAGCTCATCGAGCACTCACGGCTGCTGCACTGTGTCGACGGCTCGAGAGGGCACCACTAAAGCATGTGTTGACTAGGCTGTACGAAGCGGGCGGCCAGGGTGGCTCGCATTGCATTTGCCGCGCGATTAAAGACGAATTCGGCATAACACTTCATTGGTCACATATGACATCAAACACAGGGTAAAGATCAGTTCAGAACAGGAGCCACTTCGCGCTGCCATACCGCCAAATGGCAAAAGCGCCAGCCAAGCCCGCGCCGAAAGCCTTCGGAATGCTCGGAACTGGTCGGATCCTCGAGCCGGTATACGACCGCAGCGCCGCCGCGTACATCCGGGACCTTTCTACGCCTGCCGTTCGTCGGAGCCTCTTCCCACTAGGCCTTTCTAGTACGCGCCGTTTTTTCCGCCGCTTGGTGGCGGGTTTGTCGACGGGTCTTTTCTTGTTTCCGTACTTTATGAACTGCATTTGTTTCTTTTCTGATCTAAAATACTGAACAAAAAGTACTTTCATACATAATTGAAACGGTTCGTGACACTTATATTTTGTATCTCGACTAAAAAAAATGAAAGCCGTTTACAAATCCCTGTAACGCCGAATTAGAGCGCAGCTCTTGAGGAGGAGTAGGGACAGTACTAAGGGGGTCACGTCACCTGCGGGTAGTCACGTGACCCGGGGGGTCACGTGACCGCGGGGGGGGGGGGGTCACGTGACCTTGGGGGGGGATCACGTGACCTCGCGGGGGTCACGTGGCTTCGGGGGGGGGGGGGTCACGTGACCTCCCAAGGTCACGTGACCCCCCCCCCCCCCCCCCCCCCCGAGCCCCAAAGAGCACAGCTCTTAGGGGCCCGTTTCTAGCCTGAGCGGCGTCGGCGTAACCGGGGGGGGGGGGGGTCACGTGACCTCGGGGGGTCACGTGATATCCCCGGTTACGCCGACGCCGACGCCGCTCAGGCTGGAAACGGGCCCCTAAGAGCTGCGCTCTAAGAAGCTTTTAGCGGCTCTGACCATTAGTAAGCCCAGCACCAAAGACGTCACATTTTGCGCGCTTTCTGCAACGCGGGTCGCCCTCGTAGGTGGAGGAGGTTTCCGCGTCATCCAATTAAAATATGACTCACTGATATTTAGTTATTCTCTTCGTGCCCGCTGGCTTGCCCGAACCCCAAGAGACGTGGAAACCACAAAAGAGTTAGACGCTTAAATATGATTGCAGGGCCCCTTTAAGTCCACGCTCCTTTACTCCTGCTCCGACACTCCGAGTTTCACACTCCAGGCACAGCAACTAAGCGGCGCATGTCGTACAGGAGCGCGACACACCGAATCTATCGACGAGCCGCACAAGCTCCTTCCAACCGCACGGTTATGACAAACCTGGCATCCCGTGGATACGGGTGGGAGAAGCCAAAAGTATTTCGGTGCTAAATTAATAAAATCCGGTGTAGAGCGGCAGGGTGCAAAGTAAAAGAAACGGCGACGTTATGAAGTTTCTACGAACATTTAAATATTCCTGAGAGGTTTGGAGACTCGCTTCGAGCACATACGGGGAAAGGTACCTTGGCCGATCTGTTTATTGACCTTGCAAGCTGTTCATATTTAAATTAAAGACAGCATTCTTGAACCCGCTTGTCGACGCACGAAACCCTCAAACTTGCCAGATATTTCGTGGTTCCGTAATGCAGCGAGACGGAATTGGACGGAAGCTGTTGATGTGCTATGCCAGGGGTGGCCAAGCTGCGGCTCGCGAGCCGCATGCGGCTCTTCGCGTGTTAAGTGCGGTTCGCGGCTCCCTCCCCTACCTCCCTCCCGGTCGCACGAGCAGTTCCCCCAATAAAAAGGAATGGAACGCGTTTGAAATTGAAAGACAGGTTGCGGTTCGGTAGTCTTGTGCTACTGCTACATTACGTGCAGTTGAACTGCTTTTGACTCGGACAGATTAAAAGTAGCCCTGGTAATTGTTTACTCCTCTAAACAAAAGCCCCCCCCCCCCCCCCCCCCCCCGCGGCTCTTGGAAGTTTCGTGGTTCTGTTTGCGGCTCTTAGACCGGGTCAGCCTGGCCACCCCTGTGCTATGCCGATACCGGAACACCGTCGTTCGATAGATAGCACGTCAATTCGTTTCAGGCGAGACATGAACATGATATTTCGGCTTTCCATTCGAAGTATCGTGATTCTCTGGGCAAAGCATCCTAGAAAGGGCAGCGGCCCGACTGTCTTTTCGTCTCAACAACTTTTCTGTCGCTGTGCTATTGGCACGCTACCGTTTGATGGATGAATTCGTTTTCAGGCGAGATGCACGAACAAACTTTTTCCGGAATGCTAATTGCTGTCTTGGCTTTCAAATCAAATTGTTTTTACCTGCTGGATTAAGCACAAATTGACTGAATAGGAGCAGCTGTCCGGCTACGCCTTTCGTTTCAACAATCTCAACAATAGCACAGCCATCTTGTTTGTGGACGTGACATCACGGAGCGCAAAGAAGTCAGTTGTGCTCCAAAAAATGCTCGGAGCACGAAGAGCGCGCTCGAGTGTCAGTCTCCGGCGGCACTCCTCTCTGTTTAGTGAAAGGAGTGCCAAACGCTCGCAATGTGTGAACAATGAGAATTTCCTTTGAAAACACATGAAATTTTTTGGGAAAGTGCAGCACCGCAGGAAAAAGGCACATTTTGTCGAACGCAAGTCTCGCTGGTCTTGCGGCGTGATCAAAGCTTCTTTAGCCTGCCAAACTGCTGCGTCTCTGTGCCTTTTCACGTTTGGATACTTATCAAGAATCGATGCCATGGCAGAGCTTTGAAGGTATGTCGCACGTAGACGTCTTCTCTTTCACCCAGCTGTTCCAGCAAGTTGCTATCAAAAGGAAACGAAATCGGTGGTTGCTATTATGTATTAACCATGGCTATGTTCAAAATCTACTTAGATGGATCACATGACAGCACAAATAGAGCAATGCTTTGGAGGAAGGTAGGTTTTCGAAGGCAAAAGTATGAAGCAGCGAGATCGAAAGTTTTTCAAACGCGGCCCGTCTACATGGTTGTGTGCAATCTGTCGCCGTCGCCATAGCCTCCTACCCCTCCTTTGTCGCCACTGGATCATGCCAGTTTCTGGACTGCAAGTGCCGCATGTTACAAATACAGTCTTAAGAGTAAAGTAAAATGCTGCTCCAGAGGCACATGCATCTTCATGTACGTTGCACTTACGAAACAAATCCACATGGCGTTAATTCTTGATCGGTATTCAAGCGTACGAAGACAGAGATGCAGCACTTTGGCATGCCAAGGAAGCTTTGATCATGCCGCCAGAACGGCGAGACTTGCGTTAGATAAGTTGCTTATTTTTCCTGCGGTTCTGAGCTTTCATAAAAATGTTCACGTGTTCTCAAACGCAATTCTCACCATTCGGGGTTTTAACAAACTTCTTCGGTAAATGACAACGAAAAAGCAGAAAACATGTCTTCAGCTCGCTGCCGCCCAGCCTCCGCAATGCTCGAAAAGGTTGACTGATAATCTGTGTCCCAAGGTGGCCATCCGGTGGCCGCACCTGAGCTGCAACGACCAAGCGGAGGCGCGCGATACAGCAAATTGTCGTGGACATCAATGGTTTTGCTTGCACGTCATACTATTAGTCTTCAGAGCAAACACAAGTGTCGCTGCGGTCGCCACGTCTTGATTGGGTGAGGTGTACCGTGACGTCTGGCGACGGACTCCGCTTCGCGCTCTGGCATCTGGCTCGCTTCCCTGCGCCCGTTTCCTCACGATCGGAGGTTTGTGATCATGCTGACCTACTGTTCAGCGCCGCAATGCAATTTCCAAAAAGAAGCCGGTATCATATTTTACCACCCGAAAACTTCGAGATTAAAGAAGTTTGAAGTTTGAAGTTTGAAGTTTATTTGGTTTCTCACGGGCCAGGCCCGGTAGGGAGGTAGAGACAAAAGGCATTTCTGCCTGACTGGGCCTCTACCCCCCACAGTTCATTACAGCACAACTTGCATTAGTTGCCATATACGTAAAAAAAGTAAACAAAATACATACATCTACATAGCTACAAACATGCACACTTGTTCCACAAAATCTGTCCTCAGATGAATAAAATATTTCAAGAAATAAGAAAACAGTTTACAAATAGCTCTGAAATTCTAAACCTAGCTAGATAATGCCACACAAAGTTGACTATCATTCGTACGACATTCATTCGTAATCACTGACGTATAATCACAAAATAAACAAAGGAGCAAAAAAAAGAAAGAAAGAAAGAAAGAAAAGCATGGACAGTCAGACTAAGGATGGGAAAGGCACCGTCAACATCGGCCGTTGTGTGCTGTAAGCACGTTGAGAAGCGGGGCTTCGTTTACCCAGTGTACAAAGCGCTGGGTGAGACTTATACTGACAAATTTTTCATAGCTTTTCCAACCGTGTTTGTCACGTTTACCTTTATAATAGGGTTATAAGTATGGAAAGCTCTCGGTGGAGGCAATTCCGTCGATGAACCCCCCCTGCCCCCTCCACACGATATAGGGCAATTGTGCAAGGGGTTGTGGAAGCGGCGGTGTAAGTGTTTCAAACACTGAAATTCTGTTCTTTGCAGGTTCATGAGTTAGGGGAACATCAGACCCCGCTTTGCGGGCATACAAATGGCATTTAAGTCAAAGGCCTTTGGGTGGTCTCACTTGTGATTTTCTCTTCATGGCCCAGGATATATTTAACACGTTGCTCGAGCAGAGTGCAGCTTTTTTGCTGAGATGTTTTTGTTTAGAAACAAAGATGAAAAAACCTCTTAATTTATTCAAATCATCAGCAGCATTGATTGTGCGAGATGTAAATATATTGCAATGCTCCTGCAAGTGTGGTGGCATTTCTTCCATTTCATATACCAGCTGTGATTCATGCGCTGTCTGCCCTGGAAACCATGCTCGGAATGTTGATTGAAGTTTCGCCTGCAACTACAGACCATGCCTCAATAAGGCCGCATATAATAATTCAGATTTCCTACGTAAAACGTGCACAAAAGAAAAAGAAAAGAAAACAAAAACTAGTATGCCGACAGCTAACGACGTCTCGGCCTTTGCAGGGCGAGTGAGGTTATAAATTTTGTCCTCAGCATGACGTCACCCCGGCTCGCCGTAAGGGGTCGCCACCCAAACTTCTCGGTGCTAATACTTTCACCATACAATGCACCTGGTATTTGTTTGGCCCCTGGCCATGAAATCATTCTCAGTTTGCCATTCCATCTCACCGGGAGCCCGATTTTGGTCATCGAGGTCTCAACCGGCTTGCACTGAAGAAGCTAATAGCGAGTTCGTTTCATGGCACTCGTGCCCACGCGTGTCCACTCGCAGTGTGGAGCGGGTTCATTTCAGCCGGCACTCCACGAGTGGTTGCACTCTCCGAGTTTGTTTCATCGCTGACACCCCACGCGTGCATGCACTCGCTGCACCCAGAAAATCGAGAATGCTCCAAAATGCAATCCCGTCATGCCTCGCTCCGGCGAGGCCGGCGAGGAGCAGGAGCAGACGACGAAAGTTCGCCTGCTACGATGTGCCGCGGAACTGAAAGGAAAAGAAGTAGATTTTCTGATAGAAATTGCGCCTGCGCGCAACGGAATCAAACGCAAGCTTGAACTGTGAGCGTCTCATATTTCATGAAGGAAGCAGTTGACAAACCATACTTTATTTGGAGGTTTTAAGTCGCTCTGTTGCCGTAAAAACGCTGAAATATACCAGTGTGTAAAGAAATGCTCAGAACAAACGCATCACCGGCCCCCGAGATATTTATCACCAACGTGTGCGGGTAAAAAATTCAACATTTGTCGACAAAACACTCCCCCAGCAGAAACCTTTGCATGCCCAATAAGCATCAGAGAAAGCTAAACATAGTGATTTTACCCGAGGCTTGTGCAACATCGTCATGTTTAACATTTGCCTACGTCAGCTAACTTGTCCCATTGTATTTTGTTCGAGAAAGCTCTCGTTCTCGACGGCCTCACCAAGGCTAATATCTGATCCACCTGTAAGACGATCGAAATCGAAAGTCCCACAAAAATTTTCGCTGGATATTTCAGCAGAATAGTTTTAAGCCGTACCCTTTCAATGGTCCACGCATAATGCCATGCTCAAACACATCAAGCTTCTGCTCGGAAAGCATCATCAGTTTTCTTCAGTGTAAAGGGTTATGAGAATTGAAAGATCGCAAACAGCTGCTTTGTAGACAGCAGGTTGCGGAAATTTACGCCGCCTGTAACTATATCTATGACAGCCGAGTTGCTTGAAGTCATCGCAACTATAAACTACAGGCTGCAGCAACCAACGTTTGTAGATAAACGTTGGTAGCGACTGCACTCTCGCATTCCCACCCATCACTCCGAACAGCAAGGCGCCAGTTTCGTTTTGAGGTCGGTATCCTTTCTACAACATAGATGGCGGCAGCATCAGTATTCCGCACTTGGTGCATTTGGCGAATTCGTTTGAGTCCAGTTCTCCGTGCAACACTCAGTGAGTGCGATGCATTCTGGGAGATAACTCGAACGGTGCCAGTGCGTGTGAAACGAACTCGCTATAAAATACCGCTACCAGACGCATTGTCTGCTAACATGAGGGAATAATAATGAGTTTGTTTGCTACTAAGTCTCATTCTCTGACTGAAACAGAACGACGAACAGACTGGCAAATCATCTGCCATCACAGCCAAAAAGGGGCAATCGTGTGCTACGGATTGTGTTTGTGCAGAATGAGATCAAAAACTTATTTTGTAAGTGATGAGGTGCCCACAATCATGGGCGTCAGCAAAGTGGCGGAAAAGGGGGGGGGGGTTATCCGGGGGGTTTAGCTTTCAACCCTATAACTTGGAAAGAAAACGAGGTTTGCCCCCCTCCCCCTCCTTTTCCTGCGGGGCATACTGCAGATGCCCATGCCCGCAATCTAGGTCAACAGTTCTGGAATGAGGGTCTGTGGAACCTCTCCGCAAAGTCATTTTAGGAATTTGCAAAACTCTGCCGGCAATAATTTTTTTTTTTTAATATGATTTGGGGCATTGAGTTGAGCCCAGTCCAGCCATGGCGCATTCACAGCTCCGGGAGAAAAAGGAATCTACAGAAGAATACCTCTTTTCACTCTTTCCCCTTTTTATTCTTGCTAAACACGTTTGCAGTCCACCCCTCCCCCCTTCCCCTTTCTTTACGCTGCCTGGCGTCTCCCATCACTTCCGCCAGTCCAAAAAGGGCTTGCTTGCCACAATTGGCGGTTTTCTTCTTCTCTCTATAGCATCCCTTCTGCTAAAGTGGAAAGAGTGTAGACGGAGCTTCTTCCCCTCACCGTACCGTCTTAATCTGCAACATACTATACTCTCGGGAACAATATAAATAGCCTTGTATCTTTTCTGCCGCCACAAATGCCCTGCAGGAGGTAGCTTAGCATGTTTTTGGCAGAGGCTTTTGCTGCCACCACACGCCGCCCTAAGTGGAGTGCCACGGTGTGTGCATGCCACATATCGCATAAAGCAGGGCACTTTCAAGCTGCGTGGATGCAATGACGGCAGAAAAAACACCAACGGAGCAGACAATACAGAGCATGTTATTAACAGCACTGGTTAATTCCCAATAAATCACAATTTGAATCATTACTGTAGAACCATTTATTTTCGCAAATCAGTCACAGAGGACATAATCGCGGCAACTAAATTTTGCGAATTCCAGACGCCTGCATTGAAAATGTTAAAGAGATCATGAAAGCAATTTCGAAATTTTATTTGACGGCTGAAATGGGCGTCGGGCTCGTCTCGGACACTGTTGACCAAGTTCCAGCCCGAACAGAAGTTTGTGTGCCGCAGTTGTGGGCCGCAGTTGGGGGTCTCAGGCATCGTACCCACAGTTGTGGGTACGATGCCTGAGACCCCCCCCCCCCCCCCCCCCCCCTTAAGACGGCAGCAGAAAGGTGAACTAAATTGCGCCGTCACAGTGTGACGACAACGGGCTCCTCGTCGGGCGATTGCTTCAAACAGTTGAAACGAATGATATGCTCTTGGTTTAGAATTCGGTGGTGAGATGTCATACAAAAAAGCAATTTGAATGTTGTATATTTTTTTAAAGTTGTAATTTGGTATTAGTATTTTTCACAGCGTGTATAGGAATAGGTTCCATAGCATGTGTAGCGTGTAGGATGACAAGGAAGAAGACTTGTGGAAATAAATGACAGCTGTATGCTGTGCTGGTTTTGAGACGGTGGTGTGTATGTTCCTTTTTGTTTCCTTGTCTCAAGGAAACAAAATTTTGACAGCAAATTTTGAACCCTGCTAGTGCACACCTTTCTGATCTAAAACTGACTTCGAGACCGAGTAGGTTTCAAAGCCGGTTTCAAATAAGAAAACCAACGCCAAAGTCAACTTCGAAGCGTGGAATGTTTTGAAGTGATTTTTGGCGTTAGTTCCCGAAAAGATACGTTATCAGTTTGGTGGCCGGGAGCTAAAAGCATTTCATGCTTAAAATCATACTCATCAGTGTGGCCTTTATTATTCTCTGACTGAATCAATTCTGCTTTTATATGCAGGAGGGAACCATCCCGACGGCACCCTGCGTTGCCTTCTTGGGGTACGATGTGGAGGCAGCGATGAGCATGAATATACACGTTGATACAGTTTGGCTTTTCGAAGTGCAAGATGCGGAGGATGGCTTTACTGTGGTCATGGCGGCCTACTGGTTTTTCGGCTTCACCCATGGCCAGAAGACGTACAATACGAGCTGCCTTTTTGAGAAGCTTTGTCTTATTCTAATCTACTCACAGCTACGGCCAGTTGCAATCAAGGTGATTAATACAATCAAGGAAACACCTGTAGCCTGACTGCTGATCACATAGTGCGATCGCCAAAGTCTGTGAAACTCCTGCCAGAATCGTTTCAATTTTCGAAATCACTAAAGGCTTTGTTTTTCTTGAGATGGCAGCTGCAAGTTGTGTGGCTCACATACCTAAGTATGCTTCAATTCATGACCAACTTTATTCGTTTATATTCATCACATTTCTCTAGTCCTCTTTGTTGTTTCCTAGCCGTCAAACTATTAGGCACCTGTATGGAGTAGTTACATTTTTTTTATGTTTTTATCAAAACGGTTTGTGTCAGCATGTCTGGAATTCAGCACCCTTACTCCGAAATGTCAAATTAAACTTATGTTAAGATACTTTCTAAAAGTGGAGATGACTGGCGTTAAATGTTGTGTTTCTTTATCGCTCCTGTTCATACTTTGTATATTACTTCAGTCAAAAGACACCACCAGTGTTCAATATGCCCCGTCCCAGCACAAGCTTTTCAGCCTGGATAAAGTGAGCATGAGTGAGCACGTACTAAGCAGTACCGAAGGTAATGAGCGTGCACTGCCGCATTTTCAAAGATTCAGAAATGCTCTTTTTTAGAAAAAAATAAAAGCCAGGCATTGTTGTGGTATATTCATAACATTGTGTCTTTCTTGAAGAATGCGAGCATTCTGAAGGTGTTGCCGAAGGCTTGCCAGGGTGACAACGCGGTCGAAGGCGACAAGTGGGAGCTAGTACACGCTCTATCGCAAGCTCTTATTCTGCGAAAGCACTTCGCAAAGTCGCTCTTGCATGCCTGTAGCCTTTGCTGCCCTACAGCGGTAATGGTAGACAACTCCGGCTGAAGACACAAGAAATCATCCCATCACTGCCACACTCCGTTTCCCTTTAAAAAGATGATGAACCGAAATTTGGATTTCAGAAAACGATGCAGAAGCCGTAGGGAGGACGCTACAATCCCTACAACACTACTCGTAGTCATAAGGCGATACCTCGAATGGACGGCCGTATTTTTGGAAAAAGAGGTTGAGATTGAACGAGGCCGATGAGGCGCGTGACGTCGAGATACCTAGTTTCCTCTTCTCTCCGCTTCGCCCCCTCAAGGCGGCGAGGCGGAGAAAATGTGAGGTCGTTCCCTCTCGTTCTCGAAGAAACAAGACAAACAAATCTGTCAAATACGCCTCCTTTTTTTTTAAAATAATGTCATCCGTTCGAGATATCGCTGTATGAGCGATGTTTTGGTGTTTGTAGCGTCTTTTTACACGCTTTTGCCGCCGTGTTTTGTGGAATCCAGATTTCGATTCAACATCCCTTTAAGTGCAAGTGAAACCGAGATGCCAAGAACGAGCACGTTGTGCTGAACGGCACAAGCACGCATGCTTAGCAACATTCAAAGCATGGAGCTTGCTCTTAAAGCCTCTGCATCGGGCTTCCTGTTGCAGCTCGTGTTACCGAAGCAAGCTCTTGGGCAGACATTGTTTTATAAGTAGAAACTTCACCTGCACCGCAGTGCTCCGACCGGTATTTGGAGTGCTTAGTTGCGGGACTTTAGATAAAACGCAAGGGCATTGAGCAGTGCAAACTTCGATTACCGTCAGTTAAGAAGTATTCAGTTGCAGTAGTTGTTTTGCTTTACATAAAAAAAGGCTGGAGTATGCTTAAATGCTGGGCTAGCAACAAATTGCTACCAGGGGCCCTATGCTACACGACGGGACCAAGCGGAATCAAGGGACTGGGAGCCATCCAGCGACCTGGATGCAGGGATGGGTTCAGCTTCCACGGGATTGGTGCCACCTGGATCTTGTCCCAAAGGGCCAGCAGCAGCTAAATAGCCTCACATTGCGATGCGGGGATGGGGATGCCGAGCGAGCTCGGGACGTGCCGCCCACTCACTGTGAGGGCCAGGGGTGCTATGTTGCACTTTTTGGACTCCCAGGAGACTAGGAAGAGGGAAGTGACGTCAACGACACAGCAAACGCAGATTGGATGATGACAGAAGAAAACGAAATCAACACCCAATCTGCGTTTGCTGTGTCGTTGACGTCACTTCCCTCTTCCTAGTCTCCTGGGAGTCCAAAAAGCGCAACATAGCACCCCAGGTGCTCCCACTGACGGGCTAGGTGCATGTTGACGAGTTCCTGGAAAATGTTGTTTACACCCAGCCGCCGGAGCTTGGCGTTCGACGCGTACGGCGGCACCCCCAGTGCCAGCTAGTACGCCTTGCGAATAGTAGAGAGTTTTAGAATAGGGGCCCCCAAAGCTTGGGGCCCCCAAGAAATAGGGGCTCACCACTGCGCATGCGCAGAACCCAAAATCTGTTTGGGGCTTTGGGTTGGCGCTTGGAGTCGGGTTGCGTCGGCAAACATGGCGGCGCCCTTTCTGCTCCCTTCGGAGCGAATTCGTCATGGTCGCTGCAGTATTAGCCCATTTAAATGCCAATGAATAGTGCTACCGACTTTCGCTTTGCTTGATCTGGCTCAAATCACAAAGAATGAGCGGTGGGCTCGCCCCATTTTAAAGATCGTCCCCGATTTTGGCCGTTTCTAAGCCTAAACATACGCGGTAACCGTTGACATGGCAACGTATTGCTACTCGGTGGCACGATACCTGCATCTTGAAAACAAGTATTTCAAGGCTTCAAAGTCGCTCGAGCTCAGATCTAAATAGTGCAACTGCCCGCAGAGTATGCGCGCTCGCGTTCGTCTCAGTCTCGGCATAGTTGAAGGCCAAAATCTTCGGCTGCATATGGTCAAAGCGCACACCCAAAAATATCGAGAACGAGCCATACCTAAAACAGCGCGCATGCAAAGGAGGAAGAAAATAGAACACAGGAAAGAGCGCTGACTCCCAACTTATGTATTGTGAAAGAAAGAGAAAGAGGAAGCTTCAGACATGAAGCCCACGCGTACAAACAAAGTATAAAGAAGAAAGAATAAAAACATATAAATTACTAAGTTGCAGTAGAAAAGGAGAAAACTGACATTATAAGGTCACGAAGAAAAAAATATGAGAAAAAAAATGAAAGCCGCTTACAACTCCCTGTAACGCCGAATTAGAGCGCAGCTCTTGAGGAGGAGGAGGGAAGGGCACTGGGGGGGGGTTAAACTAACCAGGGGGGGGGTCACGTTACCTTGGGGGTCACGTGACCCCCAATGCCGATGATGTCATCACTGACGTCACTGATGACGTCATCAGTGACGATGACGATGCGGGTACCGATGACGTCATTAGTGACGTCACTGATGACTTCACCAGTGATGATGACGATGACGATGCGAATGTCGGTGACGTCATCAGTGACGTCGCTGATGACGTCATCAGTGATGATGACGATGACGATGCGGATGCCGGTGACGACATCAGTGACGTCACTGATGACGTCATCAGTGATGATGACGATGACAATGCGGATGTCGGTGACGTCATCAGTGATGATGACGATGACGATGTGGATGCCGGTGACGTCATCAGTGATGATGACGATGACGATGTGGATGCCGGTGACGTCATCAGTGATGATGACGATGACGATGTGGATGCCGGTGACGTCATCAGTGATGACGATGACGATGCGGATGCCGGTGACGTCATCAGTGATGATGACGATGACGATGTGGATGCCGGTGACGTCATCAGTGATGATGACGATGACGATGTGGATGCCGGTGACGTCATCAGTGATGATGACGATGACGATGCGGATGCCGGTGACGTCATCAGTGATGACGATGACGATGTGGATGCCGGTGACGTCATCAGTGATGATGACGATGACGATGTGGATGCCGGTGACGTCATCAGTGATGATGACGATGACGATGTGGATGCCGGTGACGTCATCAGTGACGATGACGTCATCGGGGGGTCACGCGACATCGGCGGGGGTCACGTGACCTCGAGGAGGGGGCCACGTGACTTCGGGGGGTCACGTGACCCCCCACGAGGTCACGTGACCTTGGTGGGGGGCTCGCGCGGTGCATTATGGGACATTTCCCATGATGCACCGCGCGGTTACGCCGACGGCGACGGCGACGGCGACGGCGACGGCGACGCCGACGCCGACGGCGACGCCGCTCAAGCCGGAAACGGGCCCCTAAGAGCTGCGCTCTAAAAGAAGAAGGAAAAACAACAACGTGGGCTTCATACCTGAAGCTTCCTCTTTCTCTTTCTTTCACAATACATAAGTTGGGAGTCAGCGCCCCTTCCGGTGTCTTGTTATCTTCCTCCTGTGCTTGTGCGCTGTTTTAGGTATGTCTTTTATGTACAAGCTAGCTCAACTCTCTATGTTACTTCGAGAACAAGCGCCAAATTAGAGCGCTACGGATTGGATTGTTTCGGCTACACCCGAAATGGGATGGCCGAACGAGTCGAGGCCGATCCAAGGCCAAAAGATAATGGAGGAAGAGAAGGCTCCCGCGCGCGTTCGCTTCTCGATCGACGATGACATTTATGCGCTACGCGAAGTGTATGCCACTAACTCATTCCAGGATTCCAGGAGATGGACTTGAATGGCCGAAAGGGTCCCCGAAGCAATCGGAAGAAATTTCTCCACGCGGGCCAACCGCGACCGGGTCGACCTGCTGCTGGCACAGTTTAATACGATGCACAGATTTCCCGGTTCCTTTTCGTAACTTAACGTAAAAAAAAGAAAAAGAAAGAAACGGGTCTGTGTGAACGAGCCTTTAGCCGCGGAGTAGCAATACGTCACCATGTCAACAGTTACGACGTATGTTTAGGCTTACGAACAGCCAGAATCAGGTACGATCTTCAAAATGGGGCGAGCCCACCGCTCATTCTTTGTGACTGGAGGGAGATTAGGCAAAGCGAAAGCCGGTTGCACTATTCATTGGCAATGAAATTGGCTAATACTGCAGCGACCATGACGAATTTGCACCGAAGCGAGCGAAAAGGGCGCCGCCATGTTTACCGATATACAACCCGGCCCCAAGCAATTGGGGGCCCCACGTTATTTCTCGAATTTCACGTTGGGGGCGCGAGCCAACCCAAAACCCCAAACTGAGTTTGGGTTCTACGCATGCGCAGTGCTGAGCCCATATTTCTTTGGGGCCCCAAAGCTTTGGGACCCCCGATTATAAAACTCTATAACTGTCGTGCTGCTTCAGCTACAGGATGAGCTAACAGCAAGCTACACCTACCAGCGTCGTGCCTGTGACCGGGGAATGGCCCGTCCAGTTCTCAGATAATTCCATTGGCTCACATGATAGCCTGGTATTTGAGGGCGTGCACTCTCTTGTTGACCAGAGAAGTAAATCTTCTGATTCAGAGACGGTCGGCAGATGGGCCTTGCTGTGCCGTTCCAACTGGTGTTACCCTCCCTATTATTTGAACCGCAAGCCACAATAAAGTGTCGTTTCGGCGCAAATGTTTTGCGTTTTAATAATTTTTCACTGTTAAGAAGTTCGTTCGTTGTCCACAATGGTGCTGCATGCGAAAAAGGCGAGCGTGCCGCGTTGCGTCGTCACAAACCGTATTCTATAAGCACGCTGCATGAGGTGTCGTTGCGTTGGGTACCCCAAAGCTTTGGGTTACCCAAAGCGTTGGGGCCTCCTATTCTAAAACTCTCTAATCACGTCCATCGTGCCCTTACCTCTCGACAGCAGGTTGAGATACGGATTTGCACAGGCGATGCGACTCACGACGAGTGCTTGGGTCAGCCGGATCAGGTCCGACTCCCTGAGCCTGTGTCTGTGACTCGTTATCCTTCTCACCATGCGCATGACTTGCGTAGTTGTCTCGACGAGTCGGTCGACTGTGTACTTGGCTCCGCCGTCCCGCTGGAGGTGAAGGTCCCAGGATCCGAACCTGCTTCACCACCGGCACGGGTGTACCATCCTTTAACGTGAGGTGGATGTCCGCCTTCTTGTTCTTTGGAAATTGGCTTGCCCGCGCGGACGAGCAACAGCTGAGACTTATCGGGGGTGTGCTGGAGGTTGCCGGCCTCGAGGTAGTTCTGCACCGTCTCGATGACTTCTTCGAGGAAGTCTTGCCTCCCGCTGTCCAATCCCGACATAGTCCAAATCGTCAGGTCGTCCGCATAGAGTGGCATAGAGTGTATGCTTCATCCGGGGAATCCGTTCCAGTAGAGGAGGCGGCTTGCATATCGCCAGGTAACAAGGTGGGTGACAGGACCGAGCCTTGCCGGGTGCCCTTGCTCGGGATCGGGATGGTGCTTCTGCGGATGGACTCGACTCCGATGGTGGCCATCCAGTTGCTCAGGAAGTCCCGCACATAATCATATATCCGGGGCCCGCACCCAGTCGAGGCCAGGTTCTCAAACATAAGCATGTGACTGACATGGTCGAAGGCGCCCTTTATGTCCAGGGCCAGAACCGCCCGCGTCGTCGTACAGGAGATTTTGTCAAGGTTATCCTCCTTGATATGGAGCAGGACATCCTGCGTGGAGGTGTGACCAGAGCCCGAAAATGGTGTTCAGGTTGGCATTGAGTTGAATACAGGATGGTCCCCTCAAATATTGCTGTAAACACCTCATCAGGGCATGAACATTTAAACAACTGCAATGGAGTGTCCAGGCCTGGGACGCTCGGCGGTGTCTCTATATACCTGATGACCTCTATTTCTTTTGGATCCTTTTCAAGGGAGTATATTTTCCCCTTCAGGTTACTTTTCTTGTTTCTGGCACTTACTACTGCAGGAACTGCTTCACCCTCACTTTCTTCTTTGCTTTCACAGCACTCATTTGATGTTAATGTGGAAGGGAATTGGTCGGATTCCACTCTTCGTTCCTCCGTAAAATGTGCTGGCGTCCAATACCTGTCGTAAAAAAGGGTACTTAAGATTCCAAAAATGACGAAGAGTGTGTAAACATATAATGCCAGCATTTCTTTTTTTTTCTTTTTTTTATTTCCAATGAGCAACATTATATCATGCCAGAACTCCCCCTAAGTGCACACTGCATTTCACAGCGCGCTAAACTATGCCGGAAAAATCGGCGCCCGCACGCAAAGGGGCGTCGTTTCCTCAGCAGCGTATTTTACCTTAAAATTTTAAGGCGCGCCTTTCTTTTGTAGCTAGAACATCCTTCAAAATACTAAACATGCGTTCGCCACGGACGACCGAGTCTTCCGCCGGCAAACGCTGTCGTTTGCATACGATACACCTTGAAATTTTCACCCCTCGTCGTTCAGGCGCCGATTTTTCCGGTTGCTTTCTCATACCTTGAGCCACCCAGAAACACCGCGCGCCCCCGTAAATTAAAAAAGAAAAAGAATGAAACGGGATTGAGTGTTTTGTTTACTTACCGACTTTGTGCGTGGACAGCGCCACGTAGCGCTGCCTGACGCAAGCGCGTTTTGGAACTAATTCAGTTCACAGTTCCCTCTGGAGATGAAGCCACTGAAGCCACGGCGGTAATCGGACTGGTAGGCTGTTCCCTTTCGAACGGGCGGAAGAAGACTATGGAGAATTCGGCAGCGAACGGGCGGAAACTCGATTATGTACAGCTTTAGTAGTCGACGCTTTGTTTCCTCGATCGCGTTCGCGGCGTTCACCGTGGACTCGCGCACTCGGCCTCAGCCGAACCAGCTGGACGGCTGCCGGCGCGCGTACCGACAACGTCGCCATAGCAACCGCGCCGCGAGTGTGGTTGCCAGACAGAATTCACGCGATTTTTTTTTATCATCACTCACGTTGAGTTACTAGAAGTTAGGCGCGTATCATTATAATACATTATG
Organism: Ixodes scapularis; assembly: GCF_016920785.2. Lineage (NCBI taxonomy): Eukaryota > Metazoa > Arthropoda > Arachnida > Ixodida > Ixodidae > Ixodes > Ixodes scapularis. The sequence continues at coordinate 9,174,476 of NW_024609879.1, forward strand.
CAGCAAGAAGTTATTAAGGGATATGTGTACCTACCTAAGACAAATGCAGCAAAAATAGTATTGAAAAATTAAATTGGCGTAATCTTTTCATATCTTCATTAAGACCAGCGTGGTCACCGGGCTAACCGATGCGCCAAATAGGAGGGCATATATACCTCTCGGGGCACTTCTCGGTTTGTACAAGTAGGATGTATGTACTATTTGTACAATGAAGAAAAAAAAAGTATGTACTATTTGTTGTGGGTGTGCTATCGTTCAGTGCTTGTGTCCTCGTGTGTGACTGTGTATATGTGCAGTGTTGTGTATGTTCATGTCGTGAATGAATGGGCCGTGCGACGGGCAGCCGAAAAAAGTTGCTGTCTTTTTCTTCAAATATTTATTACTTTTTTTTGTTGCTAGATGGGGGTTGTCGCCGCCCAATTTGAAAAGTGTGGCAGTTTGTGATCTATAACTATTAGAGGGCTGGATACCATTCGTCCATCCATCGTGTTGATCGCTCCGATTTATTCCCGCTGGTAGCTGTGTGCTCTGTCGCCGTGTTATGCTGCCTGATTGCAACAAAAGGAGGTTAGGCGGCTTCCCCAGCGCGTGTTCTAGGTGCTGAATGCCGCTGTTCACGCACAAACGTTCATGAGTGGATAATGCACGTAACAGAGGTGAGCACGGGCAATAGTTAGAGCCACACGAAGCGCGACTGCTATACCTCCTAGCCGCTGTCGACAGAGGGTGTCGGAGCGACTCGTTGTCAACTTGTCGTCCACGGCAACAGGGCGTTGTGTTCAATAAAGCCAGCCTGTCAGTGTTTGTAAAGCTATCCCTTTTTTATGAACGCTTCTGGTGCGATGAAAATGCGACCGGCATTGAGCAGGCCGAGCGAGACTTCAGCGACAATCTCGGCTGTTCAGCCTCCAGCGGTTTCGGCCTTACTCGTATTACTTGCGGTGTTGGCGCTTTGACATATCGCTACTGAAAAAAACCATTTGGAATTCAAACGGGTGGCAAACTGGTAAAGCAAACGGTTGCAAACTTGTCGACCCGTTTGGATCAAACGTGATTATGGGATACGGGTAGCCGTTTGAAACGGTACCCGCTCGAAACGGTGCCCGTTTGATACAGGTGCCCGTTTGATACGGGTGCCCGTTTGATACAGGTACCCGTTTGATACAGGTGCCCGTTTGATACAGGTGCCCGTTCGACCTTGCACGTGACCACACGTTTGAACGTGCCGTTCGAATCGGGAAATTATGCGCAAGCCCTAAACGGGGGTCGTCTGGTAGGTTGGTTATCTTAAACTTATTTAAGACGTTCCGAAACTCATGAAACTATTTATAACATGGAGGAAACACGTAGAACAAATGTACTCAGATGAACCAACTAGCCCAACAACGTACCTTACTAAATGTACTCACGTAGGTGCTTGCAAATGGACCAAAAACAGACACAAAAGATTGTTTTCAATTCTCCTGAAAGTTTATTACGTCTTCTGTAGACAAGTACAAACGTGCAAGCGATCTGTGAAATGTGAGAGGCACTCTAAGCTTTTATACAACTGAGAAGATAGCAAACCAAACAAGAACCGAGGTAATTCTAGACTATGAAGGTAGACTTTCGGGAAATTATTCGCCCGGCTGCTGCGAGAGTAGTGGCTGCATAATTATATAGATAAACTGGAAGAGTACGAGTAGAAGAACGGTCAATCGTTGCCAAGAAGTAGGTTGCAGTGCACTTACCATAGAAATAGCGGACTTGAAAGATGTAATCCGTGACATTTGTCGATACGGTCAAAGCAGGACAACCACACAAACACAAATGAGAGGGAACGGCTTCTTGGAAGTTTCAACACGATGTGGCGCACAAGCTGTCAGTTGCCGAACCCAACCAAACCGCAAGAATTCCTGACTTCTTTGAAGAATTGCTTGTTGCCGATATAGACGTAGGACTTTTCGAACACTGATAGCTTTGGTGCACATCCAATACGTTGTCGAGAGACATCCTAATAAGACCGCAGGGTTAGGCGACAGATCGAAGCAGGTGGAAGCGCGAAGTTCGAGCTGGAACTGACAACAAGAAGAAAAATAAAAAAGCGGCTGCTAGGCGCACCCTTCCGGATCTCGATGCTTATCAGCGTGTAGCTCGCGCGCGGCTTTTCGGGTGACAAGAGAGGAGGGAGGGGCGAGCACCACAGGGACAGCCCCTCTCCCTCTCCCCAGGCATTCCAGAAAAATATGTTTTTGTAACCTCAAAAAAAAAAAAAAACACGCGCGCGCGCGCGCGCGCTCGCGTTTTAGCACGCTCGAATCTTGGAAATGGCGGCGGGGCGGCCAGAAGCTCGGCTTGCGCCCGAGCGAAGAAAGTACTCAGCGCGAGCTCGTAGTTTTACTGCTGCAACGGCGGGCGTGCTCTCGCAATGCTCGATGTTCTTGCAGCCGCGTGTACGCGTGCTACCTTCGCTGCGTCTTGAGTTAAAGTGAAACATAGTCTAGACGTACATTCTTTCACGCGGTCGCGTCTTCTGCGAGAGAGATTCGAGCTGAATAAGTAAATTGAGGCAACAAAGATGCTCCGTGCACGTTAAAATTACATGTTCTATAGTTTCCCTTTTGCGGTCGCATGCGTCGCACAGAGTGTCTACTTCCTGGAAATTAGCCCTCTACGTTTTCGTTCTTAGCACTCTCCGTTCTAGCTTCAAAAAGCTCCCAAAACGCTTCCCACTAAATTATCATACAGCTGTCCCTTCTTTATTGCCTGTTTGTATGCCCAGTATATTGTTAAAGCTGATTTCCCCTGCATTCTCTCTTACCACAATTTCCTCTCAGTTTCCTTTACCCCCTTTTTTAATGATATGCTCTGATCGGCTCCATCGTGTTGAATGCATTTAATCTCAGTTTGCGGGTTCGGTTCCCTACTGAAAAAAACCATTTGGCGCCCATATGAAAATAAACGGGTCCATACCGGTAACCGTTTAACCATACTGGTCGCCAGTTTGTCAAAGGGGTCGCCCGTATGGCTCAAAGGGGTCCCCCGTATGAGCCATAACGGTCACCTATTTGGCAAACGGGTCGCTCGTCTGGGCAAATGGGCGACTCGTTTGGGCAAAGTTGTCGCACGTTTGCTCAAACCGGCGACCATGTTGCAAACTGCACCGGTTTAATCAAACGGCTCTCCGGAGCCCGTTTGATATTGAACGTACAGATCGGCGGCGTGGGCACGCCTAGCGTTTCAGCCGTGGCAGCCAATGTTTTCCGGAAGGCTGGGAGCGCCGGTTCATCGATTTCAGATCGTCCGCGTAATGCAAGTAATTATATTTATATTTCAATTGCGCTGATTTTCGATTATACTGCAACTAAAACTACACCTTTTTTTTTTTTTTTGTTTTACGTAAACGCGCGACGTTGGTGAGCCGATATTTTTACAGACCTTTAATACTTTGTCCATCTTTGTTGCCTCAATTTACTTATTCAGCTCGAATCTCTCTCGCAGAAGACGCGACCGCGTGAAAGAATGTACGTCTAGACTCCGTTTCACTTTAATTCAAGACGCAGCGAAGGTAGCACGCGTACACGCGGCTGCAAGAACATCGAGCATTGCGAGAGCACGCCCGCCGTTGCAGCACTCAAACTACGAGCTTGCGCTGAGTTCTTTCTTCGCTCGGGCGCAAGCCGAGCTTCTGGCAGCCCCGCCGCCATTTCCAAAGTTCGAGCGCGCGCGCGCGCGCGCGTTTGTTCTTCGGGACTACAAAAACGCATCTCCCTGGAATGCCTGGGGAGAGGGAGAGGGGCTGTCCCGGTGGTCCCAGCGCCTTGACCTCGCCCCCTCCCTCCTCTCTTGTCACCCCTGTCACGTGACCCACAGCAGCGCGCGAGCTACACGCTGATAAGCATCGAGATCCGGAAGGGCGCGCCTTGCAGCCACTTTTTTTTTTGTCTGCTTGTTGTCAGTTGCTGCTCGAAGTTCGCTCGTCCTGCCTGCTTCAATCTGTCGCCTAACCCTGCGGTCTTATTGGGATGTCTCTCGACAACGTATTGGATGTGCATCAAAGTTATCAATGTTCGAAAAGACCCACGTGTATGTCGGCAACGAGCGATTCTTCAAAGAAGTCGCAAATTCTCGCGGTTTGGTTGGGTTCGGCAAATGACAGCTTGTGTGCCGCATCGTGTTGAAACTTCCAAGGAGCCGTTCCCTCTCGTTTGTGTTTGTGTGGTTGTCCTGCTTTGACCGTGTCGACAAATATCACGGATTACCTCTTTCAAGTCCGCTATTGTTATGGTAAGTGCACTGCAACCTACGTGTTGGCAACGATTGACCGTTCTTCTACGCGTACTCTTCTAAATTATCTAAAAAATTATGCAGCACCTATTCGCGCGGCAGCCAGGAGAATAATTTCCCCGAAAGTCTACCTGTATAGTGTTCACAGATCGCTTGCACGTTTGTACTTGTCTACAGAAGAGGTAATAAACTTCGAGGAGAATTGAAAACAATCTTTTGTGTCGGTTTTCCTGTCCACTTACAAGCACCTACGCGAGTGCATTTGTTCTACGTGTTTTCTCCATGTTATAAATACGTTTATGAGTTTCGGGACGTCTTAAATATGTTTAAGATAACCAACCTCCCAGACGATACCCATTTAGGGCTAGCGCATAATTTGCCATTTCGAAGGGCACGTTCAAACGTGTGGTCACGTGCCATGTCGAACGGGCACTCGTACCATACGGCACCCGTATCAAACGGGCACCTGTATCAAACGGGTACCGTTTCGAACGGGTACCGTTTCCAAACAGGTACCCGTATCCCATAATCACGTTTGATCCAAACGAATCGACAGGTTTGATTCAAACGGGCGACCAGTTTGCCACCCGTTTGAATTTCAAATGGTTTTTTTCAGTAGGGTTAGTCCCCTTAGTGTTTAGACTTTACATATATAGATACTTGTATGCTTTCGCTGCCCACCATGTATCCTCAATTTCAGCAAGTCTTTGTTCAAATTATTCTTTACTGAACGCTTTTCTACTCTCGAAAGATGCCCGACCCCTATCCTCCTGTACACCCTCATTTGGTGTATTTCGATGTGCCCCCAATGCCAACCTACCCGCACTCCTTTGATGTGTCTCTAAACCTGCCTGGATTTCTGACCTCATACACAATACCGCGTTCCCAAGTGACAGTCCTGGCACCATGACTCTCTTCCATACACAACTACACAACAACAAGACAAAGCTACGCATCGGACGTGTGTTCTAGTCTCCTCTATTTTCATTGAATATTTTGCTTACGTCGAATTTATATCAGCAAGTAGCTTCACAACGTCATCGGGAGGTCCCTATAGTCCCCTCCAGGGCCTTCTGACCCTTCGATCCGGTTTTTAAACCGGCGAGGTATGGACACCACGACCGCCCCTGCAACTGCCATGGATGAAACACCCGACCCGACCGCGCAGGATGACGCCGCAAGCCTGTCCGACTCGCTGATTGAAGACACTGAAGGTCCCTTCCAGGAAGTGAAATGCAGAAAGAAGAGACGCTGCAGCAGTCACAACTCTGGCTCCAGCGTCGCGACCATCGTCACCCTCCCAGAGCCGACAGTTGGTCTGGTGGTTCTGTTCACGCCACTGGATCCAGACGTGAGCATCGACTCCATTGATTCGGTCCGCGTCTCTAATACCCTAGAGACGCTGGTGCCCTCATGCGTCATTGAGGCTCGATTCAACAGGCGAAAAAATCTTCTCGCGGTTGACACCCGGAATGGCCAGACAACGCGGGTGCTTCTAGGCTTGACCACGCTGTGCGGCATGAAAGTTCGAGCCTTTGAGCCCCGTGGAAAAGTTTCCAGTGTAGGCATCGTGCGCAACGTTGACATGGCTCTCTCAGACACCGAGACCGTCGGAGCGCTACGGTCAAGTGTAAGCATCCGTTTTGTTCGTCGGCTTGGAAAATCAAGCACAGTTCGCATTGAGTTTGCATCTGCCACACTTCCCCAACACATCTACGTTGGCTTGGTCCGGTATGAAGTCGACCTGTACGTTAACAACCCTCTGCAATGCCACCAATGCGGGCTCTTCGGTCACGTTGCGGCTGGCTGCAAGAGGAAGTTGGCTTGCCTCCGCTGTGCGCAGCCCCACGCAACTGCGCAGTGTGACGCCTCTGACCTCCGCTGCGTAAACTGCAACAAGTCGCATGAAGCAACGTCTCACATATGCCCATTCTGGCAGGCCGAGCGCACCGTGTGCCGCTATCGCTGCGAGAACAACGTGCTGTTTGCGCAAGCACGAGCAGCATTTGACAAGCCTACTGATGCACAGGCTGTGCCGGAACCACAAGCTGCACCAGAAGTCGTCGGCTCTTCCCCGGAACATCCACAAAGGCGAAGACATTCGCGACGACGCCAGGTGCAACAAAATTGCGCTGATAAATCGACCTCTTCACCTCTCCCCGAGACATCAAGTGCAGTAAACATTGATCCAGGTACCACGTCGGTCCCCGTGTCCACCGTCAACGAAAACGAGAAACGAAGCTTCAAAGACGTGCTGTGCCGCAGCTCTAGAACGTCGGCTCCTCAAGTGCAAATGCGGCCTACACCAAAGCCTGCACAGAAACTCCCAGACACCGCACCGAAAATCGCAGATTCACGTCCGCCTCAAATTTTCTCCGGCTCCTCTTCGTTCTCTAGCACCGTTCGCCAGATATTCATTGCAGTACGAGAATTTTTACCATTCATAAAGTACTCATGGGCAGACAAGTTACTGCATTTCATTGGACTGATAGAACTTTTAATCGAAAGCTTCCTGCGATGAAGGTCCTTATCATGCTTAGCATTATCATAATGGCAGTCTGTCATTCAATTTTACAATGGAACGCCCGCAGCATCGCCTCTAAACTACCTGAGTTGCAATATTATCTTGCCTCTACGCCAGTGCCTATACTTGCAATCTCGGAAGGCCGGCTCCCACCTGCATCTCGAATTCAGCCATATGTTCATTATGGAAGTGCCGTATCTGACCAAAACAGCCTGTCGCGAGCTTCGGTTTTTGTTCACTCCACCATTCAACAAGCTGCAGAAGATGTGTCACATCTGTGTACCGCAACAGCAGAGTTCGCGGCTTGCACTGTCATATTTGGTTCTTTTAGGATGACTATTGTGTCCGTGTATATATCTCCTGCGGGTCGCTTCGATGCGAAGAGCATTCAAATTTTACGCCGACAGTTCCCCGGTTCTCTGCTTCTATGTGGAGACTTTAACGCGCATCACCCTTTGTGGGGTAGTGAACGCACGACGCCGCGGGGCACATCCCTTGCAGACGCCATTGAATCTACAGACTTGGTGCTCTTAATTGATGGCTCTCCAACATTTTTCGGCCATCGCGGGAAGCCTAGCGTCCTCGACCTTAGTTTCGCCTCGCCCGATCTTGACGTATATTGGTCGCTGGACATGGACACGCGCGGAAGTGATCATGTCCCAGTCTTGATGAGTATACCCAGGGTAGGCCGCTCGCCGCGTCGTCTGTACCATGTAACCAATTGGGACCTGTTTCGGAAAAGTCTTCTGTCTCTCGATCCGTCAGAGGATATCCTAAAAGCCATTCCAAGCTGCCTCGTCCAATCTACAACAAAAATCACACTGAGAGTATCGCAACCTAGCCCGGACTTGAAATTTATTCGTCTTCGGGCAGCTCGCCGTCGTGCCCAGCGCCGTGCGCTCCGCTCTGGCAAGATTGCCGATTGGGTGGAGTGTCGCCGTATATCTTCAGCCTTACGCCGGCACACCCGAGTACTTCGTCGCAGACAATTCCGCCAGTTCTGCTCGTCGCTGACCCCATGTACACCGAAGCCGAAGATCTATAAAGTGCTCAGAGGTATGAGTGGATCTCCAACACCTCGAGACGTGTTCGTTGCTCTTAGTTTAAAACTGGCTTGGCATTATGTCAACTTGCCGACGAATTTGCGATACGCTTTGTCGTTGCTCCACGCTCTGTAAGGTCATCGCGGCCCCTATCGCTGACTGGCCCATCGCGAAGTCCGCAGAATCTAGACCACCCCCTCACCATGTCAGAACTGGAAGCTGCTCTTCGAAAATGCAAACGTCACAGCGCTCCCGGGCCTGATCACATAACATATCAAGCATTACAAAATCTCACCTATCAGTCACGCAGCTCCTTACTCGAACGTGTAAATTCAGTTTGGTCGTCGGGTGTGATCCCTCAAGAATGGAAACACGCATTAGTTACACCCCTTTTAAAGCGCGGCAAGCCCTCCTCGGAGTTGTCATCCTATCGCCCGATATCTTTGACATCATGCGTTGGCAAGCTTTTAGAGCGCCTGGTCCTTACACGCCTTCAGTGGTTCCTCGACGATACTGAAGCTCTTCCCCCTGAGCTCGCAGGATTCAGAAGCGAACGTTGCACCGCTGACTGCATTGCGACTCTCACGTCAGCATTGGAAGACGCCCGTTCCCAGGGACATACAGGCTTGGCAGTATTTTTAGACGTGGAACGCGCATTTGACTCTGTTCCCCATGATGTTGTTCTTGCGTGCTTGAGACATCTTGGCGTAACGGGAAGGATGTTAAGATATTTCGAAGACTTCCTGAACGGCAGGACTATCAGTGTCCGCCTGGGAACGTTTCAAGGTGCTGTTCGCCCACTGCTGCGGGGACTACCTCAAGGTAGCTGTCTAAGCCCGACACTCTTCAACGTCGTAATGGCAACGCTACCACTGTGCATGGACTCATCACCTCATCCTAGTGGTATGATAATTTATGCTGACGACATTTGTTTGTGGGCTTCCCAATTCGATCGCCGTATACTTCGCCCTTTTATGCAAACCTGCCTTAAGCGAGTTGCAAACATGCTGGAAGACCTTGGCCTCTCCATCTCGGCAGAAAAGACGGCTGTGCTCGCATGTTCCCGCCGTCCTCTTCGCCACGGGTTTCCACGTTTAACTTTATCTGGGATCCGATTGCCACGTGTGCGAAACTACCGTTATCTGGGCGTTGATCTTGACTCGCGGCTCTGCTTTCGTCGCCACGTAACTACTCTTGTACGGCAGAGCACGATGACAACCTCTCTTATTCGTAGGCTTCGTGGCCTTGATTGGGGACCAACTCCTCGAGCCCTAACTAACGTGCATCGAGCGCTGAACCTGTCTCGGATTCTTTATGTCGCGCCGTACTTGCCCCCTACTCGCTCTCTGTGGGATCAGCTGGAACGACGTCATCGCGCTGGACTAAGGATGGCCCTAGGACTCCCCTCTTACTCTCGAATAGAGGCAACGTGGATTGAGGCCCAGGAAATGCCAGTATCTTTGCACGCTAAGGAACGGGCTCTTCGCCATCTGGTTCGACTCGCCCAGTCGAGCAGCGGTGGTTTTCTTTACGAGGATATCCAACAGCGGCATTGTTCTCATTATGGAAGACACTGCAACACTTTGATAGAGGCGCTCGGATCCACACCAGCTGTTCAGCATTCTACAGCTGATTCACCGTGGAGTTAGCATCCATTCACCGTATATGATGACATCCCTGGCTTTCATGGAAAATCACAACATTCCTCGCTGGTCAGCCGCGCCTTGACGGAAGACGTCCTGGCGTCCCGCCACGCTTCATTTGAGATCATATTCACTGATGGCTCTGTTAATCTCAACGATTCCGCGTCTGCGGCATACCATGTCCCATCAGAACACCATTCTTGGTCAGGACGGCTTGATCACGCTGTTTCATCGACTACGGCCGAGCTTTGTGAAATTCACGCAGCTCTTCTTTATATCTTGAAAAGGCCACCAGAAAACTGGCTGCTCGCAACGGACTCCCAGTGTGCAGTGCGAAGCATTCGAAGTGGCAGAGGCGTTAATGCCAACATGACTCGTGAGATATCTAACTTGGGACGTCTACTTGTTTTCCGAGGCTGTAACATTCGAGTGCAATGGATACCTTCACATGTTTGCATTCTTGGCAATGAAAAGGCAGATCAACTGGCTTCCAACGCTCTGCTCCTACCTACTGCTACTTTACAGCTTCCGACCCAGACTGACTCAAAAATAGCAATCCAAACCTGGATACAGCAGAGACATCCGGTTTCAAGAATTGCAGCGCATGACCCGCCTCCCCCGGCATGTACGCGGGGCTTAACACGCAAGTTTGCTTCCCTTCTTCACCGTCTTAGATCAGATTCCGCTTATACAAACGTTAACCTGTACCGGATTAGAAAAGCGGCCAGCCCTAATTGCCAACACTGTGACCAACAAGAGACAATTGAACACATATTTTTTAAGTGCGAACACTACGCATCCGAAGGAATTGAGTTCTTGAACTGCCTGAGAGGGCTGGACATTCCTTTCACACTCGAAGCTACATTATTTCCGAAGGGACCAACTTCCACGTGCATACGGCTGAGAAAATGTGTGTTTTGTTTTTTGGGCGCGTGCGAACTACTCTCAAGACTGTGACTGTGACGTGTAAGAAACTTTAGAACGGTAGCCTATACTTCGTTTCGCCTTATCTGCGGGCGGGGCCGGGGCTGAGAGCGCGGGACCAGCGCTTTTAGCGCTTCTCCCCAGCTCGCGTGCTCGAGCAGAGCCTGAGCGCGCGGAGCTTTCGTGCTCGCGCTTTCAGCTTTGCCTTGGCTCGCACGTGGGGTGAAACGAAGTATAGTTAGGTCGATATAAGTACTCTCATTATTTATTTTGAGCTTGCTGGTGCGCGCTATGGGGTTCTGTCGTGTACAGCATTGTTTGAACATATGTCACAGTTCGTCTTAACGGCCCTAATCATTTCTTTTTCGCCCGCGAAACGTGTTTAGTCATTATTTTGCTAACGCTTCCCTCGTCATCCCCGGACCCCTTCATCACCATATTTTCCCTTCCCTTTCCCCGCATTCACCCTCATCAACCTACAATAACCCAAGCCCATGAAACGTGCCCACCGTGAGTGAGGCAAATGTCACGTCTGGCAAACAATACAACCAACCAACCAACCAACCATATCTATTATAGTTCCATAGTGCCCTGTGTTTCATAATAGCTGAATCTCGTACGGCCTTTTTATTACAATATCTTTACAGTCTTTTAGGTACCGTCTTCCTTCACTTACCCATTTTCCTAGATACTTGTACTTTACTACGTGTTCTATCTATGTGTCCTGTATCTCCAGGGTTTCCCCCTTCTCGTCGTTGAAAACTATTAGACCCGACTTGTCCCTACTACATTTTAGTCCTAAATAGTCCCCTTTACTGCTGCAAATCCTAATCAGTTGTTGTATTGTTTCGCGACTTTCTGCTACGAGTAAAATGTCATCTGCATACATTAACCCTGGCAATACTTCATTTACTTTATGTCCATCCTCCATGTGAGTCAGGTCAAAACCTAGGTTGCACTGCTCTAATCTTTTTTCCATCTCACTGAGGTATATCACAAAAAGCAGGGGAGACAATTTGCAGCCCTGTCTAAGTCCTCTTTTTATTGCTGCTGGTCTTGTAGTTTCGGCTTCCCACGTTAAAACCACCCTATTCTCCATATAAACTCGTTCTAAAAACTTAACCCGGGTTCCCCCCCTAGCCCATATACCTTCTGTTGGTTCCAGAGTTTTTCCTGATTCACATTGTCATATGCCCCTTTGACGTCTAAACGTGCTACTCATAATGGCCTTTGACTTGCCATTGCTATCTCTATGCACTGAGTGATTACGAATAAGTTATCATCCACTTCTATCCCTCCTAAAACCGTTTTATGCTCCCCCAGAATCTGCTTTCTCTCTGCCGATTGTTCCATTCTTCTTTTTACAATTTGCATAGCTAGTTTGTATATCATTAAAGTTACTGTGATTGGTCGGTATATTTGTATACTGTCTTTGTCTCCCTTGCCCTTATATAATAACCTCATCCTGCTCAATTTCCATTCAATGGGTACCTCCCCTTCCATAAGTATCTGGTCAATCACCTGCCTTAGTTTCAATTGACTTGTTTTGCGTATAACTTTTATCAAGCTCATTTATCAATCTATGTACCTGCAGCAGTTCCAGCCTGAACCTTTCCTTCTGCATTTTACCATTCTCCAGTGGTCCCTTCCTCGTCTTCACCATGATCCTCCTCTGGTGTTGTGTAGACGCTACCATTCGCAACGGACCCCGCAGGGGGCACTTGTGAAAACAGGTGTTTGGAGAGTGGCGTCTCCACGGACTTCGAGCCCCGCAGGGGGCACCTGCACCTTAGGTGCTAGGTGCTTGGTGAGTAGCGTCACCACGGACCCCAGCCACATTGGCAACACCACAGACCCTGAGTAAAAAGTGGCTAAGACCCACCCACGTCTGGCTGTGCGTGGCGAGCCCGTGTCCGGGGAAAAGGGCATCCCGCTGGTTGAGCTGAACCCGGGGTAGGTTTGGACCCTTCGGGGGCCCCCGGGAGAGGCAACACACCACTTTGGCCCCCGCTTCTCGTAGACGGGTGTCCTGGCTTGGCCCGACCAGGATGATGCAGTCAGTCGCCATTTCTTCTACTATATCCGCTCTTTTCTTTCTCTTTCCTCCTTTCTCCTATTCTTCGTTTTCACCTTCTTTGGCGGCAAGGGCTAACCGTGGGTGGCGACAGAACTCTCTCTTGATCCACACTTGGTTATAGCTTCCTAGTAGCACTGGTAGAGTAGCATACTCAGACAAGCCAGACCTGTTATGAGATGTTACCTATCCCCTTGTTGGACTCCGCGGTGGGTGGTGCGCTACGGATGCCGAAGTTTTTACCCTTCATATGGGTTCTAAGCAAAACACCTCTCCCGATCGGACCTTGAAAAGGGTCCGGACCGAAGTAGTTACCAAAGACTCATCAGCTACAGCCCCGAATAGCTTGTGGACGCTATAGGGGCGCTACTGTGTGTAAAGAGCGCGGGGGGCGTTACCCCCTGTGAAAGAACGCATAAAAGCAGCAGCGGGGACGCCGACGGGGGGAGAGAGAAGCGGGGCCTGGAGCGAAAGGTACACGCTGCGGCGGTGTCGACCAAACGACCTCGTTAATACTAACTTCATGTTTACAATTTACTAATAAATGTAGCTTCACGTTTTCCGAAATCCTGGCTCCGTGTTGTTCCGCCGGGTTGGGCACGCAGCAAGGCAACTTTCCCACATGGCGCCCAACGTGTTTTGCTGCCCTCCTGTCGAAATGACGCGGGTCTGGGGTTTCATCGCTAGGTAAGATTTTTCAACCGTGGCGTTTCTCTTCGAAGTAGTGCACCGTGTCGGCGTTGCGTGTATTCACGACAGCGCGATTGCCCGTTGAATTGGAGCCGCAAAGCATTGCTTAATCACGCGGGCGACGCTTTGGGGGCGTGTTGATCTTGCGTTAGTCGAGTTACCGTCCGTTGCCGCACACCCTTTTTCTTGTCTGCTTTGCGTTTGTTTTTTTTCCGCCATGTCTCCCACACTACGGTCCGAGACGAAGGATGGCGAAAAGCCCGAAGCAAGCGGGAATCCCGGAACGAGCTCGGCGGATGCGCAAGCCGAACTGCTTTTGAAGGTGGCAGCCATGTGTGATGTGGTCACACAGCGCCTCGCCGTCCAGCATTCCCGTGAGCCGGAGCTACACCCCCAGCTGACGGTGCCGGTCTACACTGGCTACGGCGACACCAAGTCAGTCGCTGACTTCTTGGGTGAGTTGGACACCTACAAAGCCGCCTCGGGCGCCTCGGAATCTCTCATTATTAAGAGAATACTTCCGCTTGCGCTACAGTGAAGTGCTGCGTGTTGGTTAAGGCTGCAAACCACATTCACGAGCATAGCGGAGTTTGAGCGGAGATTCCGAGATGAGTTCCTGCCCCCTGGTTACGAGTATCAAATTCTGAGAGAACTCGAGTCCCGAACGCAACATCCGAACGAAAACCTGGTTCAATATGTTCGCGCAATACAGGAACTCACAAGAAGGGCGAAACCTGATGCCCTCGAGTCGGAGAGTATAGCTCGGGTCATAAGGCAATGTCACCCAAAATACCACGCCTACTTACACGGCCGCACCTTTGGGACCCTTGAAGAGCTGGCCCGGCATGCCCGCGGCACAGAGGAGATCTTCCTCGCTAAGCAGAATTATCTGCCCCCGCCACTGCCAGAAAACTCTCTTGAACCCGCATGTGCTTGGACAGGCGCCGAAGCATACCCGACACAAAGACCTCCACGGGACGGGCATAAAATGGCCCATGAAAGCAGCCGGAGGCACTCCAGTACTGGTTCAATGCGGGGCCACTGGAGGATGTCCGAAGAGCGCCCTGGTGCAGGTGGCTCAAGACAGGTATTCGGACCGCTGCCACAATTGTGGACAGCGCGGTCACTTCCAAAGAGAGTGCCCAAATGCATCGTCAATGCAGAATCAAACAAATGGCGGAAGGGCTGGAAGTGGCGAGAGGGATTATCAAGTCCCGGCCAACCCTCGAGAAGTAAGAGGCCGTGAAAATCCGGGCAGTAACAGAGAAACTCAGTCGGGAAACTATTACGGCCGGCGTCGCTGAATCCCACATTACAGCCGACGACGGCAAATACGACACCTGGGAACACACAAAGGGTTACGCTTGCTCCATCCGTATGTCGATTGCAGCCTATCGCAAAAATAATCGAACCGCGCATGACGATTACCTTGCTTGGTTTTTCTTTTGCCGCGCTTTTGAATACGGGGGCCGCTATCTCGCTTATTGGTGACGACGCACATGAGCTATGCAAATCTAAAAAAATAACGCTCCGTCCATCTGACACTCTTTTGCAGCTAGCTTCTGGTTTCGCAAAACCAGCGGGTGGAGCCGTTAGGCTCAAAATTTCTTTCCACGAAAAGACACGGCGTCAGCGCTTTCTTTATCTACCGGGGCTCGCCGTACCCGTAATCTTGGGCCGAGATTTTATTGCAGGCGAGAACATGACGCTTGATTTCCCTGGTGGAGGCTACCGGCTAGGAAGCCAGACGGAGCTCACTCCGTTTACCAGGCGAGAGGACTGCATTACCGGCCCAACCCTCCCGACCCACTTCACAGCGGCCCCAGCTTTCCTGCCTGCAGGCATTAACGCTGCACTACAGAAGTGCCCGGCCAATAACCTTCAAAAGATTAAGCTGGAGGACGTCCTGCGGCCGTTCTCTCCGATGTTCACGGAGCGACCAGGAAAGACAGACATCCTGCTGCATCGGATTGAAACCGGTGACGCTCCGCCCTGGAGGTGCAATCCGCGCCCCATCAGCGTGCACAAAAGGGAACTCCTGGACACGGCACTCGAGGAGATGATTGACACCGGTGCAGTACGTGAGTCAAAGAGCCCTTGGGCGTTTCCTGTGGTCCTTGCTCCAAAAAAGGATGGAACCGCCAGGCTTTGTGTAGACTACAGACGCCTTAACGACGTGTCTGTACGGGACAGTTACCCTTTCCCTAGTATTTCCTCTGTAATGTACGCGCTCGGTAACGCGACTGTGTTTACAACGCTCGATTGCAGCCGCGGGTTCCTTCAGATCGAGATTCACCCGTTGGACGTGCAGAAAACGGCGTTCATCTGCCACAGAGGATTATTCGAGTTCACCCGTTTGCCGTTCGGTTTGTCAAACTCGCCAGCGAGTTTTCAACGCTTGATGGACGTTGTACTTGGCGACGCAAAGTACAACTTTGCAATGGCATACATGGATGACGTAGTTGTCTTCTCGCGCACGTTCGAACAACACGTCGAGCACTTGAGAATAATACTCGAGCGAATGCGTAGCGCGGGTCTCACAATTCACCCGGGAAAGGTGCAGTTGGCCGCGCCAAAGATCAATCTTCTTGGTTTCGTGGTTGACAATGGCACACTCCGTCCTAACGAGGAGAAGGTTCGCGCGCTAACGGAGTATCCGTGCCCACATGACGTGAAAAGCCTGCAGAGGTATCTTGGTATGATTGCATTTTACAGGGATTTTATTCCCTACTGTTCCGAGATATCTCAGCCACTCAATCACCTCCTTCGAAAGGGCATCAAGTGGCACTGGAACTTTGAACAACAGAGTGCATTCATTGCCCTCTCGGGGGCAGTGACTGAAAATGCTTGTCTGCATCTTCCCGATTTAAACCAACCTTTCGTTTTGCAGACAGATGCAAGCGATATCGGCGTGGGTGCTGTTCTGCTGCAGGAGCATGACTGTGTGCTTCGGCCAGTTGCCTTCGCAAGTCAGACACTTACTCCCGCCCAGCGGAACTACAGTGTGGCGGAAAGGGAATGTTTGGCCATAGTATATGCGTTAAAGCGGTTTGACATGTACTTAGACGGCGCAACATTCCAAATTCAGTGTGATCACTTAGCACTTTCATGGCTGAAAAGGCTTCAGAACCCTGCCGGTCGGCTTGCTCGTTGGGCGCTTACGCTACAGCGATACGACTACACTATCGTGTACAGACCTGGTGCAACAAACAAAATTGCTGATGCTCTTTCCCGCGCCCCCCTCCCTGAGGAGCACACGCAGGAAGGTCCGGGCCTGGTTGCTGTCGCCATCACAACGCAGGAATCACCTGAATCACGGTGGGGAGCACTGATCACAAGAGAGGAACTTCTCAAGGCTCAGCAGGACGACGGGCTGTGTCAGCGGGTGACCGCCTGGCTGGCAATAACGAGCACGGTTAATGCAGCGAGTGACGAGCAATTCGACTCGTACTTGCTGAGCAGCGACGGGCTCCTGTTGCGCTACATCCCTCAAGCTGATGACGACCCGAGCAGCTCGGCGTTCCGGACTGTGATACCTAGAAAGTTACGTAAGTCTTTCACCACATACATGCACAACTCCGCACTAGCCGGACACAGTAGTGGGAGCAAAACGTATGATAAGTTGTCCCAAATTGTGACCTGGCCCGGAATGCGGCAAGATGTACTGAGGTATGCGCGTAGTTGCCCGTCATGCCAGAAAGCGAAGCCACGTGGTGGTCAACCCCCAGGCCTCATGCAACCGATCGTAAGCCAGAGCCCTTGGCAGATCTGTTGTTGTGACGTCATGGGCCCATTCCCGCGCAGTCCTCGCGGAAATCAGTACTTGTTCGTGGTAACGGATCATTTCACTAAATGGGTTGAGCTGTTCCCTTTGCGCAAACTGGACTCGCAGAAAATCTGGGATTGTCTGCTGCAAACATTCGCGCGCTTCGGATTCCCGACGAGTTTGATTTCCGACAACGCTTCTTATTTCACTAGCAAGGTGTTCGTGGATGCGTGTGCGGTGCTGGGAATTGAGCATAAACGTACATCACCGTATCACCCGCATGCAAACATCACTGAAAGGGTGAACCGGAACCTTAAGATGATGCTCGTTGCGCATACCGATCGCCACAAGGACTGGGACGCGAAGCTCCCAGAAATGGCCTTCGCCACTCACACCACGGTTAACCGGTCGACCGGTCTCAGCCCTGCCCAGCTAAATTTTGGCAAAGAACTTGCCTTCCCGCTTTCGAACGCTCTTCGCTCAACAGAACCCACGTCGCAATACCGCAGCTACTCGAAGTTTGCAGACGACCTCCGCAAGCGCTTCTCGGACAACCTCAGAGAAGCTCGGGAGAGCCTCGACGTCGCCAGACTGCAGCAGTCCGAGCAGTACAACCAGGGACGCCGAAACCTGCAGTTTGAGGTGGGAGACCTCGTGCTCAGGCGCACTCATCCCCTGAGTGATGCAACAAGGGGATTCACGGCCTCACTGGCAAACAGGTGGGAGGGTCCATTCCGTGTTGGCAAAAAGCTGTCCCCGCTCACATACACACTTATTTGCTGCTCCAGTGGTCAGTCCACAGGACCAATTCATGTCACCGACCTAAAACTATTCCACAGCCAAGAAGATTTCTCGCAGGATCCAGCAGATGGCAGCAGCAGTCGGGTCCCTGATTCCCCCTCCCCGCCACCCCGGCGGTACAATCTGCGACGTCGGTGACAGCTAACAGGGAGATCACGAAGCGACTAACAAAAACATTTGTTCTTCACCCTTAAAAATTTTGAACGTTCTCCGGTTCATACCCCATGAATATGTTCTCCTTTTGAGAGGGGGGGGGGTGGTATATCCCACCTGAGAGCACTTATTGACTTTTATTTTCAGGGGCCACGCGCGGCACGCCTAATGTTGCGCTCATCGGGCTGTTTCTTATTTTTATGAAGATGGAGAGAGGGTGGCGATCTCATCACCGCGGCCGTCGCAGCCATATCAGCCACCACGGCCACCAGGGCCGGGGGACCCATTCGAGGTGGCGACCACGGTCACCCAGGCCACAAGGACAGGGGCCGGGGCCATCACGACGAGATCAGGGCAACGCGGACTTCCACATCCTCTGCCGCCGCTGCCGGCGACGGCCACAAGCCACCGTGACAACATGGATGGTGCAGACCGACGGTGGACCGGTCGGCTGGGCATTCCGGCAAGCCTGGGAAGAACAACCACGCCCAGAACGCGGGGAGGCGCACGTCATCGTCCCCGAGCCTTTCAGGGGACTGACATTGGAGGACCGCCACCCCAACGATCCAGCGGCGCAATACACCGCAGAGGAACGGAGGCTCCTCTGTCCGCTGTGCGGAGTCCCGGAGCTCGCCCGAGAATCACACCGAGCGGGGCTCCTACACGTGACCCGGGAAGCTGCCGACCGCGCTGCGAGGCTCCAGAACCACGACGAGCTGCAGAGGGCCATCGACGTCGTACGAAGGCAACGTCCTCAACTTCTGAGGTCAAACGACCAGGACGAGCACGTCATCGACATGCCTGACTTTTGAGGGGGGGATTGTGTGGACGCTATAGGGGCGCCACTGTGTGTAAAGAGCGCGGGGGGCGTTACCCCCTGTGAAAGAACGCATAAAAGCAGCAGCGGGGACGCCGACGGGGGGAGAGAGAAGCGGGGCCTGGAGCGAAAGGTACACGCTGCGGCGGTGTCGACCAAACGACCTTGTTAATACTAACTTCATGTTTACAATTTACTAATAAATGTAGCATCACGTTTTCCGAAATCCTGGCTCCGTGTTGTTCCGCCGGGTTGGGCACGCAGCAAGGCAACTTTCCCACAAGCTTCAGCCGCTTTCTGGTAATGCATTCGGAACAAAATGGAAAACCACTTGCCAAGCTTTCACCCTTTCTTATTTGAAAGACTCTAGAAAACTTAATTGGTCAAAACTTTAAAGCAAAGAAATTAGCATCTGGTGACCTGCTTGTTGAAGTACAAAACGGAGTCCAGAGTGTGGTTCTCTTAGATTTAAACGAGATCTCGGATTACAAAGTATCTGTCACTCCACATCGCACCTTGAACAGCTGCCAGGGCGTCATTTCAGAGGAGGACCTTCTAGAATCTAGCGAGGACGAGATCTTGGAGGGCCTTTCCGGGCAGGGAGTGGTCGCTTTGCGACGAATCTCAATACGCAGGGATGGACAGGAGAGACCCTCAAAACACCTGGTCCTCACTTTTGCATCCACCGTACTGCCTGAGAACATTAAAGCAGGCTATCTCCACTGCAAGGTGCGCCCTTATATACCTAACCCAAGGCGATGCTTCAAGTGCCAAAGATTTGGCCACAGCTCGGTATCCTGCCGAGGAAAAACAACGTGTGCTAAATGTGGAGGCACAGACCATCCAGCCGACACATGCGAAGGTACACTTCTCAAGTGTATCAACTGCTCTGGTTCCCACCCCACCTACTCTCGAGCCTGTTCAAAGTTCCAAGAAGAAAAGAAGGTTTTAGCTTTAAAGATAAAAGAGAACCTGACTTACCCTGAGGCAATTGCCTCAGGGTAAGTCAGGTTCTCTTTTATCTTTAAAGTCCTGGTCCAAATGCCCACAGAGCACCCACAGAAAATTTGTGTGGGGTCCTAGAGGTCTCTATGGGGCACCCATGGGGTTGTATGGGTGTCCTGAAATCTCTGTGGGGTCAGGCCTGTGGGCCTATGGGACATGCGGGTTACTCTGTGGGGTCCTTTGGGTAACCCACACAGCCTGTAAGGGCTCCTTTGGGTAACCCACACAGCCTGTGGGGGCTCCTTTGGGTAACCCACACAGCCCGTGGGGGTGCTTTAGGTGACCCACAGAGTCTGTGGGGATAAAACCCCGGCTTTTATGGGACATGTAGGAAACTCTATGGGTTGATGTAGGTACCCTGCAGCCTGTGGGGATAGAGCCTAGCATCCCATAAGGACAAGTGCGACATTGTGCGGGCTGCTGTAGGGATGCAACACGCTAGGGGGCGCTCTGTGTAGCTACACGGGACATGTGTGAGGACTATGGGAATGCCTGTGAATGTGCCCCTCAAGATATATTCTACAGAAATCATGCAAAATATAACTTTTTTGTAAGTCTTTTTTTTAATTACATCGTTCACCTCAGTGCGCAGAACACTACGCCGACGACGTCGACCACGCGGGCTTTTCTTCGAAATGGGGCTTCTAATGCTCAGGCATCAATACTTTGTGTCAACATTGTTCCGAAGTCAGTTTCGTGTTCTGTGTTGTGACCTTATGAGCCTTGTGTGTTCTGTATTCTAGCGAAAAAGCGTATTGCCAAAATGCAGAGCAATAAATCTATATGTTTATAGGCAACAGACAAATTAGATGCAGGACATGTCTTATCTGGACTCTTATTAGGTTTATTATACAGATATCCAGTGAAGCGCAAACAAAACAAGAAAAAAAGCTAGTGTACTGATGAGTATACATTGTTGTGAAAACGGAAAAGCCCCGGACCAGACCCTCCCTATCTAATCCGTCCGGCAACGATGAACTCATTGAGTAGCATCGCCACATGGCTCCGGTCGGCTTGCCCGGAAACGAGGCGAGAGGCGACACGGGGGTGCCGTGGGACCACCGTGTTGGCGTCCCCCCACCTAGGCGCGGAGCTAAGCCGGACCCTTCTTTCTGGCTGCGTTAACGCTGGTCCGAAACGGGGTCAGCCGACTCGAGTACCGGGAGGATTACCGGGCCAGGATTCCGGGTAACGACGCGCCAGCTGCGGGACCTCCGTGAGGATTACGAGACGAAATGTCCAACGAGCCTGAATGTCCAACGAGACGAAAGATCCAATAATGGATATTCAGGCACGTTGGACATTCAGGCTCGTTGGACATTCCGTCTCGGTTGGATCTTCCGTCTCGTTGGACATTCAGGCTCGTTGGACATTCCGTCTCGGTTGGATCTTTCGTCTCGATGGACATTCAGGCTCGTTGTACATTCCGTCTCGGTTGGATCTTTCGTCTCGTTGGACATTCAGGCACGTTGGACATTCCGTCTCGCCTGTCACGTGCTAAAATAATTTGCCCTCTTAAATGTACAGACTTGTGTGTATATTTAGTCCGCGTCCCTGCAGGAATTGCCGTAGATACATCATACTAAAATGTCGTGCCACAAAAACCGATGTTGACGGACCGACAAAGAAACAGAGCAGACACAAATATTATTTCGTCGTTTACCCTGAGACTGGGTTTTTTTTTGAAGAGAAGTACCAGAAAAAACAGACAGGTCTCAAATATTATAATTTGATATATAGGAAGGCTTGGTGGTTAGTTAGCTAAGTGCCGATGCGCAGCTATGTACCAATCGGTTAAAGGTGTCGATTGTACGACGCCAAACGCCCCTTTGATATTAACAGTTCAAATATTTGGAATATTCCGATGACATCCCTATTGGAAAAACGTAAAAGAAACAAACCTGCTGCTTGTACAGTTCTGGTATGACACCAAAATAATTTCTTTGTGTTATGCATGCAGCTAGTTTGGTTTGGCGTTCTCCATAACTGGAGATACCGGCACCGCTATGGCTCCGGGTCTGTCTATACTGGCAGCCACTTTGCTTGCCGATATGATTCGGTGTGGCTGGTATGATTTTGCGTCCGATGACGTAGGTGACTGCCGTGTTTCCAACAAAACGCTTATACCACAGGACCACCGGTATAACCAAATCATACATGCAGAAAGACGACCGCCATCTTCCAACAAAAACGTCCATCGTTCACCACCGCTATCGTTACAGACACCACACATGTCGAAAAAGAACATAAGCCACGTTTACACGAATGCGACTTAGTCGCATTGAATCCAGTTGCCGCATTCAATATGCGGTCATGTAAACGGCATAATGCGCAAAGCGCATCGCATTTTGGAACGGGGAGGATTATCGGAAGGCGCTCGCTGCGTGAGCGAGTGAACAGCTGAGAACATTAGTGAAAAGACGGTGAGAGTGCAGGCGAGCTGGTGGTAGCTAATCATGTCGTATTACACCTGAGACTGCGGTGGAAGAAATCGGAAGAACTTTCAGTAGAAGGAACAGACACAGAGAACGTCTCAAACGTTCTCTGTGTCTGTTCTCTGTGTCTCTGTGTTCTCTGTGTCTCTGTGTTCTCTGTGTCTGTTCCTTCTCTGTGTCTCTGTGTCTGTTCCTTCTACTGAAAGTTCTTCCGATTTCTTCCACCGCAGTCTCAGGTGTAATACGACATGATTAGCTGAGAACACGGCGGCGGCCAACCTCGTCGGCGGCGCGGAGAGCGGTCCCGCAATTTTTTTCCCGAGAACGCAAGCTTTTATTGCGATCATAAGTAAGCGGAATATAGCGGAGCTGCTCGGTGAGGGCGGCCCCGTCCAAACCTTTCCGAAGTACGACTTGCGCGTCCGAAGGGGTCACAAAGGCTTCAGTGCAAGCACGAATGACACCGAGAGCTCCGAGCACTGTAGAGCACTGCATGGTAGTGCAGAACGAGCAGCTCCTACCTCGATGCAGTTCCTGACTCCGCAAGAGCCTCTCGGACTCGGGGTCCGGTTGGTCCGGTCGCGATCGGCGAGGTCTAGCGCGGCGAAACACGGAGGCTTCCTCAAAGCGTGCACACACACGTCGCCTCTCGTTCAGAGTGAACCGGCGGCCCTGCCTGGAGTCCTAAACGCCTTCCGTCTCCCAACTTCTTCCACAGCACCGAAGACAGCGGGCACGATTTTTACGTTCACTGAATGCGTCGAAAGGCCTCCACGTGCGATGCACCGGAAAACGTGGTGCGGCTGGTGCCGGAACGGAACTGCATAACTTCGAGCTTTGAGTCAACGTGCACGGCAACAAACCGATCGTGACACCAAGCCGCGGATACCGCATCGCCGGTCGACAGCGGCAAACGGCCCGTTGCTTGTATCGTGGGCCGTGACTCGTACTCGGCCAACTTAGCGTCTTTTCGTGGCCCCTCGCGTCGTCGCAACCAGCCACAAACCCGACAAACCCACCAGCCCGAAACCGTAGCGACCGTAGCCTGCGTTGGAGAAAAGCGAAACCGAAACTTAAAGCTTCCGCCCAGTGGCTTCCGCTGCCGCGACTTTTCTAACTTCGCGGCTTCCACTTCCGGTCGTCGCGGAGATGGCGAAGATAGAGCGGTGCGGGGGGTCGTTGGCTCGTTTACGGTTACGGGACAGATGTTTTGCGGTCCGTTTCTACTGCGTCTCGGGCTCTCAACTGGACGGCGCCTCTCATAGTTCAACCAGGCGTGGTCAGCCTGCGTCAGGCCGGCTCGACTCGTCCGATCGCCGGACCGCAGGCGACTTCCAAGTACGGCCGTTAGGCCTAGGATCCGAAGGCCTAGGATCCGTGAAGCGGTAAGCGATTCTCGTCCCGTTTTCGTTCTACTTTTAAATTACGTTAGGTGCGCTACAGTATAAGCATGCGTGCCAAGTGTTCGCGACAATTTTGAACTAGAATAATTGTGCTTCATTGCGGTCATTTGCCGAAAATGTAAATCGAGCAATGAACGAGGAGCCACGCTTGAAAACGGTGTATGTACGATGTTAACCTGGGCGGCTAAAAAAAAAAAAAAGTCAAGACTGGTTACGGTTGGATGCGAGGCTGGTCCCAATGCGATGGTAAGCACTTAGAGCGCCTTTCTGAACGGCATGTAAGCAATATAGCGATCAACGAGACGAGCGACGGCGAGAAGCTACGAGAGCTGGCGCCGAGCGCCGAAGATTTCTCACTCTCGCTGCTTGCGCCGCTCGGTTCTTGGGCTTCTACAAAACGTCGCTCATCGCCTTGGTCGCTCGCACCAATCGCTTTCATAATGTGTGTCTCGGCGCGCGGCTGACTGCCGTGTTTATACGAATATAAGTCGACCCTTTTTTTTTTTTTCCTCGGAAATTGTGACCAAAGAATATCGACCTACATTCGCGACCAAATTTTGCGACCCTACCGGAGGCATGAAGCTATCGAGTCACCGAGCCGGCGTTGCCGTAGAGCCGCGCCGCTTCTTGTTTCAAAAAGCTTTTGGTTGCCGAAATGGCTAGCCGCCCGCGGTGGCCGGTGCCGATATCGCGTGCACCCCCCGGGCGTCGGTTTTCGACATCGCGCCTCTAGCGTTCCCCTTGCTGGGCAACGGGTAAGGAGAGGAACCCGATGCGCCATGCACTTTACCCTCTATCCTCGCAAACTCGCACAAAAAAAAAAAGTTATTTTTGTTAGTTGCTTGAGGCGGCTCGGCTCGCGTGTTGCTCATGGCGACACGGCGGCTTTGCTTGCGTCTTTGTAGTTTGTCTTCCGTCGCTTCGCATCTTTTTTCGTTTCTTGTCGTCATTTTACAACGGTGTCAGTGAAGTATTGCTGCGAATTTGCGAGGATGTTTACCCAGCTGACGAAGCTTCGGACGGTGATAACATGTCCAGAAGTTCTGACGGTGATGAAGTTTTTGGCATCGCCCCGTGATTTAGCTGAGAGTGATGTAAATAAAGGTTTTTTCCTTTCTTTTGCCCAAAATTTCCCCTGTTCTTAAAAATAAAAAAAAAGATCGACCTATATTTAATTTTTTTTTGTTCTTGGTGGATCCAATAAATAGGGTTCGACCTATTTTCGAGTAAATACGGTAACTTTAATTTTTATTTTGGGTTACGTCGGACGCAACCGGAATGCTTGACAGTTACGTTGGGCGTAACTTTAATTTTTATTTCGGGTTCCGTCGGACGTAACGTTAGACACTCCGTTACACTTAAGGAAAATAGGGGCTGCTGGTTCATCATATAAACCAACCATTTGTGTTTAATGAAAATGCATCACTGACCTCAAAAAAAAAAATACTGCTATCCTAGAGTTTATGCTATAGGAATGTAGCGCTTCAGATAAATTTGTTAATTTTTACTTTTAGTCCCTGCCCCCTCCAGATACAACATCTGGCCTAAAGCAGTGTTCCGGATCTCTTTCCAAGACCTCAGGCGGGTCGTCAATCAATCCATGAGTCGGCGGCGTCTCATGGGCGTGTTGCTGGTGCTTACTGGATGGTGCTACCGAGGGAAAAGTGGTCATGCTTGGGAAAGGCAAGTATGGCCGCCGTAAGTATACATATTGTCTTTACCTTTGCTCGAATCCACTTTTAAGAAATGCACAGTTCGCATGTGTGCATCTCTCAATGTTTCCACAGTCGGCTGTTTTTTTTTTGTTTTTTTTTTAGTGCTCCAACTCTGTCAGCGCTAGTTTCTCTAGATCATGCAAATGGGATGCAACACTAAACCACATATGTTCTCGCAGCAAACAGTGCTGTGCAGAAGCACAGTGGAATTTACTCTAGCTTTATAATGCAGCACAAAATAGTTGACTCCAAGTATAGCTACTTTTGTGACTCCGTTTAACCAAAAGCTCTGCCGAAACAAACTTGCCGCCTTATAGGTAGTGCAAAAGAACCTCGCGTGCCTAACCTGGAGAAGGGCATTTTTTTTCATAGGTCAATTTTTTCTTAAACCAATACCTTCAGCCTCCTTGAAATGTTAACATCATGTGACACACGGAAGAACAGTAAACTCTTTAATGTTGGCGAACCTTTAATTTTCGCGGCCTTTAATTTTGCAGAATTCAGTGGCTGCGATTATGTCCTCTGTGACCGATTCGAGAAGAAAAAGGGGCCACGAAGATAAGGGGGTTTTACTGTACATCGGAGGAAAGAGGAAGTCACTTATGTTTGTATGCAGGAGTAAAACCAACAACAACACTCATGGTGTCGACACTTTGTAAGCCTATCTGTGTCTATTGAATGATATCAATTTTGTTTTAGTTGGTTAAACATTGTTGCCTGTACATTGTGGGATGTCGTCTTCAACACGAGCAGTGGTTTTCTTCTCAAGCAGGCAGCATGGATGCGTGCCGCAGCACAACATAGTTCATTTGCAGGTGGTACCGCAGGTTGAAGGATGGTTGGCACAATATGGGGGAATCACAATTCAATGTTCTACCTCGGGCGTAGACAAGATTTGCTTATTCTAAATCATTTCGTCTAAAAATCTGGGATTTGCGATGAATGTACCCGCATGGTTGGAATGCCAGACAAGCCTTGTGAGCGCTTCATTTTCTAGCGTCTCAGTCCTGAACCCACTCACGCACCACATGTGTAGATGTTCCGATAGGTGGGAGCACTTATTTGGAAAATGGTGAATGGCAACTGTTATCTTTATCAGACTTCTGTATTATGGTCAAAGTTGGACTGCATATTTGCAATACTTTTTCTCACTTAAAAATATGTCATACTAAAATATGTAAAATAGCCGATGACAAAAAGAGAATGGCTGGGCGTCCTCCAGCACGTGCTTGTGCTTTTCACCCCACTTTGGACAGATGTGCTTGCTCCAGGCTTATGAGGCGCTGAAACGTCATCGAAGGTAGCAGACGGGCTGGTGGTGGAACAACGGGGACTTCTCCCTGCCTTTCTCATGCTGTCAGTGAGCGTGTACCTCTATACTCTAACTTAGCTTAACCTGCACAGAGCTGAGGAGAATAGGCTTGGCGAGTGCCCTTACTGCATATGCATTTGTACAGCTGAGGCACTTTCTGAATCAAGAACATTGTGTACCTTACCTTCAAAAACACATCATTTTGGGGGTGCAAAAGGAATTGTAAGGCATATCTTTGTTTGTATTGTCCTATTACGCATCACAGGCACGTAGCCAGGGGGAGGCTTATGAGGCCCGGCCCCCCCCCTCCCCCCCCGATATCTTCCATTTTGCATGGGTCCTCCTCTCCCCCCTCCCCCTCATACAGCGTTTTGTTATGAGGGGGCCCCCCTGAAACAAAATCCTGGCTACGTGCCTGACGCATCGACTCCAACTTAATGCGGAGTTGACCCACCCTGTTGATAAATTTAATGCCTGCCAGGTAATTTGTTTTGCATTCAGTTAATATATCAGTATTCAGTTAGGTATCCCAAGTCATTAGTCGTTGAGATGCAGTCTCTCTGCAAGTCAGTCATGTTTAACATTCATAAAACTGCTTGTCAAATAATGGCAC
This sequence comes from Ixodes scapularis, assembly GCF_016920785.2. Lineage (NCBI taxonomy): Eukaryota > Metazoa > Arthropoda > Arachnida > Ixodida > Ixodidae > Ixodes > Ixodes scapularis. The sequence continues at coordinate 9,201,660 of NW_024609879.1, forward strand.
TGTCGAGGACATGTACTCGGCTCGAGCAATCGCTGTGCACAAGCTGGTCGTGTGGATGCAGACAGCAAACATCCCGGTTGAAACGTCCTTCCTCGCAATGTAGCTCAAGACTAGGTCAGGGCCCCACTCACAAACGTCTATACTTTGCATCTCTTTAAGCTGGACCACTTTTGACACTACAAGCCATTGCAGCAAAAACAGTGTGAGACATGATTATAAGCTCGACGTACCATGGCATCCAACTAGAAGGTCACATGGCTTGCAGCTTCTGCCGTAATTAAGTTTAAACTGAGATAGTTTGGAATAATGCTCCCGGTTTTTAGTGTTGCCCGGCACGGTTAACAATTTGGTGATATAGTGCTGCATTGAAAAATCTGCCTTTGTGACTGTATCACCTTATGAATGCATACTAGCTATTAAACTCTCCATTCTGCAGAGAAATGAAATGCACTTTGCTTCCAATTGCAGCTACTTCTGGAACTTCATGGTATGAAGCACCTTATGGCTGCAAGCTCTGACCGATCTTGTTCTCTGGTCTGCGCAGGCCCATTGCAGGGAGTCACTCCGAGAGCCTCACCAGAGGTTCCTGCCCGTGATCGTTCTAAATTTTTTGTTGTAGGTATGCATCCTTTCTGCTTTTCCCTAATGTACTCAGGCGTTTTCTTTTCATTGTCGCAGATTTGCCTCAAAATTGGTTCAGCACAAAAATGGATGCTGTACAACTGTATCCCGCATATTTTGCTCAAGATAACTTTTCTTTGCGAAAGTTAGATTTTTTTTATGAAGGTTAGTCTTTTTTGTTTTTATTCACAAATTTATTTGAGTTTCCATGGGCAGCACTAAAATGTTATGCCAAGGGCAAGGACAAGTTCACTGCTCTAACTTGTTCTCAACTGATTGCAAGAAATTTTGTTAATGTCATGAAACCTCTTTCCAGCACTTGCTTTGCAGCATGGAAACAAATTATACATGGGACATACTCTTCTTTAGACTGCTTCTTCATTCTGCAGGTCTGCCTTCTATAGATGTCGTGCTACTGGAGAGCAGGCGAATTCGATTGTTGGTTTTGCCATTGCTTTTTTTTTAGCCATTGTCTTAATAGTTCTTGTAAATTAAAAAATTTTCCTAAAAAGCAAGTCGGCAAGAATATCTATTTTGACTAGTTAGCTGGAAATAATGATCTAGTACCCTTTAGTCAGTAAAATAGATAGTGTGTGCCGCTGTTAGTGTCAAGTAGAGATGCATGCTTTTTAGGCATCTGTCACAGAGTGGTACCCATTTTTATTGGTTAGCCTCTTGGTGCGCCAACTAAACTCTTTCTATCCAGACACCTGCCCTTTGCTTTTATTTGGCAGGCTCTGGCAATAAAATAATATAGTGTTATTCCTCGGTGGCTTAAAAACCTAAAGAAAGAAGTTTCTCCATGTTTAAACGCAAACTTTTATAAAGGCAAAAATGAATTAAGCCAGTAGCAGACGACACTTAGCCTCAGCAGTGCTCCGCGCCAACAGCGTTGCGTCAAAATAGCGGTCGTCTCCTTTTTGCTGCCTTCTCTCTCTTTCCTTCGGTGCTCTCCTCCCTTTCCTCCTCTCCGGCACCTTTGTCACCACACCCACTGGCTAAACTCTCCCACTATACGGCTCTGCATTGCAGTAGTAGGTTTTTTTATAGTCTTTAGAGTTAAATGTGAATATTTGACAGAAATCTCCCAGGTTGGGTTGAAAGAGGGTTAAATGAATGCATTTGATCATTCGCCTTAATTCGGTACCCATCATTTCAAGGCCTGTGTGGCCTTGTCCTGGGGTGTGTCTATGACTGTGGCTGTGAAGGAGGAGTTTTTTAATAGGTACAAGTACAAAGTATAAAAACAAAAGGATCTATGCGCTGATCATGAAAGAATATGCTAGCCATTCTAATGTAGCTTTGCCAAGTACTTGATTGTTATTTGTTTTTATTTCCAGCTACTTGGTTGCCTCAAGATCTGGAGATCCCAGTGGCCACAAGCTTGGACTCAATCTTCTTCTGTGGTCCGGCCAGGACCAAGGGGGAGGTAATCCCAGCAACAAGAGCATCACAGTGTCTCCCTGCCTGTGACTTTCGATCAGCATCACGACAAGGGAGTCCTCATGCCACCAAGTGTTAAGTATGCTACTCGAAATAAGCATTCTTACCTATTCTTAAGTGAAACAGCAAAAGCACTACTGAGCCCAAAATGCAAAAAACATTCAAATCTCGGGTTGGATGGAGTTCCAATTACAAAAAGGCGTCTGCAGACATGATTCACATGTGAACTTAAAGCCCACGGATGTAGGTTCGGCGGAGTCACAGAAATAACTTCCCGCAGATGGCTTTGCTAGTGCCATACACAAACAAATTCTTAAAATAATCATTGTGTTACGTTGGTGTCATTAATCTTATGTACCTACCCCACCCAGCAGTGGGGAGATGTGAAGTATAAAAAAAATGGGAACTTGCACATTGTCAGCTCTGCAAAGATAATATATTGAACCGAGCATAGCACGTTCAACTTAAGAAAGCAATTCAGTGCAGGCCTAGTTTTAAGCTTCACATATTTGTTATTGCCCTTTATAATGAAGTAAAAACTGCTTAAGTTGTGGCCCACTACAGGCTTTCTATTAGTGTTAAAAAGTGTTATGGCAGTTTAAACAGCTCGCTCCAAATATTTTCTTGAAATGCATAGGTTTATGGAAATTATTATGTGGATGTTTGCAGACAGTCATGGTGAGACCAATCTTTAGTGCCAAGTGTTCCACTTATTCAGAGTTGGTTGAGTCTGTAAATATTGTAGGTCGCAAATTAAATTTTTATGGTATGCAATGGGCACAATCATCCGTAATGACAAGCTCTACCTAGGGGAACTTTATACGTTTACAACGGCAAGATGGTTTCACAAAACTAAGTATTTAGTTTATTCAACTCTTGCACTAACCTTATCTCTAGAAACTTTTTATATTCTTTACGATGCTGAGTTAGGATTCTGGAAGTAGTTTTTCTAGAACTACGCTAGACATTTCCAGTTCATAATTTTTCTCGCGAAGAATTCGAGAGAGCCAAACCCTGTAATATACGGATGGAACTCGCAGAATGATACGACTGGCAGTTTGAAACATTCGGCACTGTAACAGTAACAATGACATGTCACTCTCCTATGTAATGCTCATTGTCGCAGATCAAACTGCTTTTTCCGTCTGCACTCATTTTCAGTGGACTCATTCAGCGAACTCGCACCCGAGACTGCAGCGCTGGGTTCTGCGAAGTAATTTGCATGAATATAGATGCAACAGGTTTCTTTGAGTGTGCGTCTAACACGTATTCTTCATATTGAATCTGCTACTGTATTCATGACCATGTCCTTAACTGTATCCACATTCCAGCTTATTTTTATTTTGACATTTGAGTTTTCTTCAATACTTTTCTCAACATCTGTGCTTGTTGAGCCGCACTCAAGAGCATTAATCTTGTCTTTCACTATTATATTAATATATAAAACTGTTGATGCCGAGTGAGAATTCAAGGTCCCGAATCTGTCGTGCGAGTTAAATAAGAACCAATAAAAAGCTCTACAAAGGAAATTTTGTTAAAAAAGGCTGTATAAGCATTAAAATAGCACATGCCATGCTGAAAAAAAAAATACAAATTCTTGTTGGGTATGCAAGGATGACACTGCTGTTTCTGATGTGTCACAAAAAAAATCAGTGCCATACAGTGTTCCTTATGGAAGTACAAACTGTCGAATTCAAAGCCCAGAAGTTTTATTCAAGAATGTTCCTCAATACAAATGTATTTGGAGATTTGAGCCACTGACTCATACATGACTATGTGGCGAACATTCATTTTCATGTGCATTATAGTTTACAAGGTCTAGTCTGCATTGATTTATTGCATTCATGCTGAAACTGGGAGGGGTTCTCTGGGTATGAATAAAGATATAAACATTTTTTGAAATCAAAACATTTGAGAACGGACAAAAGGAAGGATCTGAGAACGGTATCTTAGATTCTCTTCTCTTTTTCTTATCTCTAATTTTCACCTTATTTCACCTGATGCATTTAGTTTTTTTAGCGCAGCTCTTAGCACCCGTTTCCGCGCTTCGCGGCGTCGCCCTCGGCGTAACCGCCCAACTAAACTTGGCAGGAAATTGAATTAATATTTCGGTCATGTGACGTTAATATTTCCGCTAAGTCTAGCTGAGAAACTGAATTTTTTATGGATGACATGACACGGTCATGCAACGTCATTTTCCCCGCTACTTTTAGCGGGAAAACTGCATTTGTGTTGAGGTCATGGGACATCAATTTCCGCGCTAAATTTTGTGGAAAACTTAACCCGCTAAATTTAGTGGGCAAATTTTGCCGCTAAATTCAGGGAAATTTTTCGCTAAATGGGAGGGAGCAGAAGAGTACGAGGGTTAGGGGGTGGGGGGTCATACCCCCCCATCCTCCTCTTCAAGATCTGTGCTCTAATTTCACATTACAGAGAATTGTAAACGTCTAATATTTCATCTCATGTTTATTCAACTTTTATATTGCAGGTGCGCTTGCAGCACAAATCTGGGTTGTGCTGATCCTCTACGCACAAGTTAGGAACTCCTGAGTGGCAAGAGTGGGAGTTTGGTCTGACAGCTCAAGGGACACCACTGTTCAGTATTTAATTTTTAATTATCTTCTTTTGAGCAAAGTTAAGCTTTGCTGCTTGCAGTTCTTCTAAAAATAAATGCCTGCAACCAAATTTACCAGGTCACGACATTTTGCCTCTGTTCTTAGTGCTCCTGGTGAGCCTCGGATAAGAGCTTACTGGTGTGCAAACATCATGCTTGTTTGAAACCACTCACTGATGTAGACTCGCTGACATCCAGGATTCCAATGAAATGCTGGATGTCCACAAGTCTTTCTTGAACAATGCAAGCGGGAAAGGAACCATACAATCGTATTGTATTGGAGGACATTCTGGAGAGTGTTTTTTTGTATGTTTTACTAATTTTTTATTAAAAGCCGTAAAAGCTACATTTACGCGGTCTGTGCACGTGAGTTATATGGCCAGGGCGGCATAGTATAAAAGGCTAATTTGTAATGATCAGTCAGCTTATTACAGAGATGTGCCAGTCTTCTTGCAGAAAACTAGATGGAGGTCCATTCTAGCATAGTTTTATCTCGCGAATCTGAATATCCCGTTCGTTTTCCACAAAGATATAACTAAACGTGAGAAAACAAAAAAACATCTTACCAATAGTGACATCGTAAGAAGACCTTTCGGCCGCCAAGCGTGTCGGTTAAGGGCCGCGCGTCCAATCTCAAGTTTTCTAGGTATATTCTCCCGCATTGGCACCAGTCGTGACACATTTTTCTGCCCTTTTAAAAAATAGCATGTGCGTGCATAGCTTTGATAGGTGCTGAAAATGCATGAGCAAAGATTTCGAAAGCCACTTTTGTGACGTCGCTCTCCAGGGAAGTGCTTTCACAGCGCTTTAAAAATGACTGTATGCAGCCTCGATTCATAAAATTACCAAATAATTTTGATATTTGAGATTCTGGAGGTCATATGAAGATTTAAAAGTGTTTTCTCAAATACAAAACCGCTTCAGCCTCTCTCTAAGTATAGTATGTTCCTGAAATTTTTAATCAGTGAAAATAGACCCATGGTTCCAATTAGAAACTTGATAAGCATCATCAAAACACACTAAATCAACTTTCTTTGTGAAGATATCAAACAAGAGCAGCATTTTATGGCGTTCTAAAAAAATGGTCAATTTGGACGCGTTTCCAGACTTTGGTTTCTTACCAGAGCGCATCTTTGCACCTGCGGTCCTGCTGCCCGGTGGCCACACTGGGAAGCCGCCCCCTCGCCTCCCTCATAGGATGGAGTGAAGCAAGGCGCACGTGCGTTGCGTGTCTAAGGGGGAACAGGACCTTGGGCGCAGAGATGAGCTGTGATAAGAAACTGAAACCTAGAAACTCGTCCAAATAAAGCATTTTTACAGAACGCGTAAAAGGCTACCCCTGCATTATATCCTTCTAAAAAGAGTTGATTTTGTGGTTTTCAATGACTCAGCAAGTTTCTAATTGAAACCATATTTTCATTTTCACTAATTAAAAAGTTAATTAACAAATTGTATTTAATTATCTGACTGATTGTTACGATTAGGTCCCTATACTACGTACGCCTGGCCGTATAACTCGCCTGCACAAACCGCATTAATTTAGCTTTCACGACCTTTCTAAACATATATGTAAAGCTTAAAACTAAATCGCCCTGTACAACAGTGAAAAGGCGAAACCAGCATGTTGGAGCCATATGGCTCCATCGTGCTGGTATCGCCTTTTCGCTGGTATAGGTTGTCCCATATTACGTTATGCATGTATGGTTCCACATGGTTCCGCCATATTCCACTACGCTGGTATAGGATGTCCCATAATACGACATGCTTGTATGGTTCCGCGACTTGTATCGTTCCGCCATAATCCACTATACTGGATCCGCCGATTCGCTTGTATAGGATGTCCCATATTACGGTTACGCTTGTATGAGCCCTTTCCGTCATCTTTCCATCATCGAAATTTTCCAACAGGGATAGGTCAGCCAATTTGAAATATATAATAGGAATGGAAAGTACGGGTGTTCTAGTGGATCGCAATTGGCGGACGTCTATGAAAGCCGCGATTTAGAATCCAGGAATTTCTAGTTCAGTCCTCATCCCTGCCCGTTTCGATCTATAGATGAGCTACATACGGAGATCCGCATTGCAAACACATGACGGCCCGCCAGCGCCACTGACTATGCGGAAAGTCAATATTTAAGTTTTTAAAAGGTGCTTTGGGAGCTGTGGGTGCGATGCATCAAGAGTTTCCCACAAGCGTAATTTCCCACTAATAAAAACAAATATGAATATATCTTTTTTAAATAAAATCTACATCTATCGCGTCTATAAATGCATGTGGGTGGTGGTAGGTGTGACCCGACAATTCCTGAGTCAATGCGGACCAATTGTGTGAATTTGAGAAATTTTTATTTTTGTTCGTGTATCTTTGGAACAGACAACTACTCACTGTACACTTCAGTCGTCAGTAGTTTACATACGCATCCATTTCCTACCAATAGGTTTGTATGTCCGTGAGTAGAGCGATAATACTAGTATCACACAGTACGCATATTTTTTTTTGCATGTGACATGCATATAGTGCATGTCACATATAGTGGTTTTCAGAAGCCCATTTAATTTAACTGGCTTCTGGAAGCACTCCAAAGGTCGCCATTTTGTCGAGGTAGTTCATGACGTCTTGGTAGGTGGGAGCTTGACTGCTGATAAAGGAAGCGAACGCATCAATCTCGGCGTGCAGCAGAAGGTTCACACCCGGATGTACTAATAGCCTGCATCATGTGCGAATATAACAATAGATCGTTCCACGTGGCTTTCTATTCTTCTAGGGTAAGCGTATTGCACCACGAATCTGGTCACTTCGTCGAAATTCCATTGGTCTCTGGACAACTGGAAGAAGGACAATTCGTCCCGATTCGCAGAATGAAGAATGGGGCGAAAGTCCCCGTTTGTCGAACTGTCGTAAAGAGTTGATTAGGGTTGGGTGTGTAGATTGCCGGTGACAGTGGGCGTCAACAGTGAGACCTTCTTTTCAAAAAAGAGAGGATGACAAATGCAGCTCTCAGAATTTTTTTTTTATTTTTTTTATTTAGGTATACTGTTAACCCGTTAGGGTTGTTACAGGGGTGCACAAGGCACGAGAATACATATGACCAAATACAAAAAGAAACAAGGACACTGTATCAACAACAATTCAAACATACGAAAATAGCGCTTGACATTGAATTTATAAATCGTCAAACAGCGACGAAGCAAAGACATCACACAATAACATCACAATTTTCTCATGATTATACGTGAATAGGAAATACTAAGGATTCGATAGATATCATTGAAAAAGGTTCAGAATGCTTTTTTCAAACAAGGTTAGTGTATTTGCTGTTGTTAATTCTTGTGGTAGGCTGTTCCAATCAGTTATCGTTCTTGGAAAAAAGGAGTATTTATATGCATCAACATTTGCCGTATCTATTTGGTAGTGGTTTAAGTGGTTGCCTCTGAGAGGCCTGATCTGCCGAGCAACTATGTAAGGGTCCGTATTAAAATTAAATTGGCCATTTTGTAGCATATAAAAGAATTTCAGGCGTGCTATTTTTCTACGGTCACAGAGCGTTGGAAGGTTGAGATAGTTAAGCATTTCCTGTACTGATTCTGTTCTCTGATATCTCGACAATATAAATCTGGCTGCCATCCTTTGTATTTTTTCTAGTTTATTTATCTGATAGGCTCTAAAAGGATCCCAAATTATAGAAGCGTACTCTAGAGTAGGCCGTATTAGTGCTTTATATGCAGTTAGTCTTGTCTCAGGGGGAGCGAGCTTGAGATTGCGCTTGAGATACCAGAGTTTTTTCCTAGCAGCTGAGCACACATTGTCAACGTGAGTTTTCCAGCTTAAGTTTGATGATATGGTAAGGCCAAGATATTTAAACTCGTTCACCTGTACTAAAGGTTCGTTTCCAAGCTTGTATACGAATGGTAGAATATTTTGTTTTTTGTTAGTTATAGTACAATGTATAGTTTTAGTTAAGTTAATTTTCATTTTTGACTCCTTACACCATTTTTCTACTGTCTGCAGTGCAGAATTAAGCCGGACCTGATCATCGTGGCAAGAGATAACTGAATACAACAAGCAGTCATCTGCAAACAGGCGCACCGCAATAGGGGGTCCTATATTTTCCACTATATCGTTTATATAGCACAAGAATAAAACAGGTCCCAAAACGGATCCCTGCGGAACGCCCGAGGGAACGCGGACATAACAAGAGTTTGTTTTACTTATTTCTACAAATTGTTTTCTATTTGTAAGGTAGGCCTTGATCCACAGGATAACTTTATGGTTTATACCCAGTTTCAGTAATTTATTTATAAGTTCAGGATGGGGTACTCGGTCGAAAGCTTTCGATAGGTCTAGGCATAAGGCATCGATCTGCCCTCTGTTGTTCATAGACGTGGCGAAGTCATGCAATGTTTCTGTAAGCTGGGTCACAGTGGAGAGGGACTTTCGAAATCCATGCTGGTTCGAAAGAAAGATATTCGAATGTTCTAAAAACTTAAACAACTCCTTAGAAACAATGTGCTCTAGTAGTTTGCAACATGCGCACGTGAGGGAAATGGGACGATAATTTTCAACTGAATGTTTATCTCCAGATTTATAAACTGGAACGACCCTCGCTGATAACCAATCTAATGGTACTTCGCAATTTACTAGACTAGCACTAAAAATAGCAAAAAGATATTTTGAGACCCACTCGGCGTAGCGCCTTAGGAAGGTATTGGGTATTTCGTCTGGACCGACTGCTTTCTTTGTGTCCATATCTAATAGTAGCACAAAGATACCCTCTTCTGTAACTTGCAATTCTGGCATATTCGAGTGTGACTCATGACTAAATTCACCAGCATTTTCGGCGAGGTCACAATTGTCTAAGAAAACTGACTGAAAGAAATCATTAAACGAATTCGCCATTTCACCTGGATCAGTGATGACATGATTGTCATGAGCCACGTACTGCACACTATCTCTCGACGGCGCGAGGTGACGCCAAAACCTACGAGGTGATGTTCTTATAAATTCAGGCATGACCTCAGTAAAGTATCGTTCCTTTGCAGATTTTAGTTTATCTTTAAGAATACGAGATATCTCTTGGATTGTAGTTTTATTACGCGGCTTTTTCTTTCGTTGACGTGCTATTCTACGCTTGAGATGAATTATCTCTCTCGTTACCCAGGGGTTTTGCTTTGCAACACGTTTCACTTTTTTTGGAACGAACTTATCAAGACAGTAACGTATTATCTTTTTGAATTGATTCCACAACTGGTTCACGTCTTGTATATCTACGAAAGAAGAGAGGCTTATTTCTAAATGATCCAGAATACTGACGTCATCAGCTCTACTGTAATCATACACTTCAGTTGTCGGGCAGTTTGCATTTAGTGATTGAGCGGTTAATTTGATGGACAGCAACACCAATTTATGATCCGACAATCCATCTTCAACAACCACCTCATAATTTTTCAAAGATTCTGACACAAAAATTAAATCTAGTATAGAACGGGAAGAATCAGTAATTCTAGTAAACTCTTGAACCACCTGTGATAGATTGTTAGAAAAAGCAATGTCAAGCAATAATTCACCGCTTTTAACATCTGTCACACCAGGATCTAGTTGGTCCCATTTAACGCCAGGAAGATTAAAATCACCAGCAATTATTATTTTAGATCTACAGGTGACATTTTCTTGTAAATAATCATAGATATTCTCTAAAAACTGCGGCGATGAATCAGGTGATCTATAAACCCCGCCAATTACAATGGAATGCCCGCCGAACTTTACTCGGCACCACAAACTCTCAGTAAATGAACACTCAGGCATCAAAATACACGAAAGGTAGTTCTTGTAAATTAAAGCGACTCCCCCACCACGGGAGCCTCTGTCTTTTCTGAGTATTTTGTATGATGGTGGCACAATCTCGCAATCATTTATGTGGTCATGTAACCAGGTTTCGGTAACTACAGCAATATGCGGGTTGTACAGCAGTAACAAGTGCTCCAGACTTTCCACTTTGTTAAGAAGGCTTCTTGCATTCACGTTAATCAGACGTAGGCATTTTTCTTTGTTATCAGGGAGTTATCTAGCTTGCTTTTGCGAACCTCGATGGCTGCCAACTTTTTCACGACAATCATCGGCATCGTTCCAGACGAACATTTGGTCATCTATCTGAAGCTTATCATGAATAAGTCGTACGTGAGTTCCACTGGCCCTCTCCGATCTTGCGCTATCCCAAAGGTGTTTACGCCTGTCTAGGGTGACTTGGGAATAATCATTCGATACCGATATCTTTGATCCCTTTAGCTTTTTGCAATTCCTAAACACAAGCACTTTTTCATTGTAATCATACAGTTTTAGGATGACCGGTCGAATTTTTCCATCTGTCCTTTTTCCAAGCCTGTGTATTCGTTCCACTGTCTTCACAGTTACGCCTAGTTGTTGTTGGAAGACAGTATTTATCACACTTTGTTTCAGGTTCTCAACCGTTTCATTTGGCGTTTCAGGAATGCCAAATACTATTAGGTTATTTCTCCTACCTCTATCCTCAAGATCTGCTATCTTTTCGCGTTGTAAGTAGACCAATTCTTCTAGACTCTGAAGCGTTCCTTGTAGCTGCAATATCTGCTGATTACTCTTCTGGAGGACGTCAAGGGCTGTCTCAAGGTGGGTGATTTTATCGGCCATTGCGTTTTGTCTTTGCTGGGACGCTATCTGGTTTTCCTTTACTTCCTTAAGTTCACTTTTCAGCTGTTTTTGGTTTTCGAGCACTTGGGAAATCATCGTTTCTAGTCTCGTCTCTGGGCCCGGGTTTCGTTCGACGTCACCAGAAAGAAGTAACAGCAGATTATCCCGACAATTCATGGCACAATCAAAGAACACTTGTGGGCACGGCAGAACAATAATAAATCGGTTGTCACTTCTAAAGTTAACGCAATTTCCATCACTAACCTGTTGGATTACAAACAGGAGCGGCATGTTAGATGACTTGTCGGTTCCGAAGTTGCCGTGCCCAGTGACGATTGCCGCCGCGGGATCCGCTCTTGTACTGCTCCGGCACTGTTCCATGGTTGCTGCGCGATGATTGTGCAGCAGGCCTGCGATGCTGTGGTTGACGGGCGGGACGAAGGTTTCTTGCTGGACGAATCCGGATCCCAAGGCGAGAGTAGCCGACGACGGGCCGTGAGGCGGACACGCGGTGCATATTAGCAGCATCTGTTGGATTACAAACAGGAGCGGCATGTTAGATGACTTGTCGGTTCCGAAGTTGCCGTGCCCAGTGACGATTGCCGCCGCGGGATCCGCTCTTGTACTGCTCCGGCACTGTTCCATGGTTGCTGCGCGATGATTGTGCAGCAGGCCTGCGATGCTGTGGTTGACGGGCGGGACGAAGGTTTCTTGCTGGACGAATCCGGATCCCAAGGCGAGAGTAGCCGACGACGGGCCGTGAGGCGGACACGCGGTGCATATTAGCAGCATCTGTTGGATTACAAACAGGAGCGGCATGTTAGATGACTTGTCGGTTCCGAAGTTGCCGTGCCCGATAGTGAATCATACCCGGGTTATTCAAAATGATAAAAGTCGGGTTCTCCGTGAGTATGTTCGCCCGCAACTCTAGCATTATGGAATTTGGGAAGACCGAGCAAGGGGTTGACCTCCTGATGCCGTGGTCATATGTGCACTTGTAATGTACGCATATGAATAAATAACGGTCGCACTGTCGCAGCGGCTCTGTGGCAGAGTTAGAACCAGTTGAGATCCGATCGCAGCCTTGGTATGCTACCTGGGCGCGTATCGGTGCGATTGCTGCATGCCGCGTGACTAGGAAAGGCAGAAACGATGGAAGCCAACCCTAAAAAAGTATTGTAATAATTATTAATATTACCTACTAGTTGCTTAATACATGGTTCACTGCGACAGCAATCGCTTTGGTGGCCGAAACATGCGAAACTAATCGTCGCGATAAGCGTCAACGCACAACCACCGGACAAAAGCTCACTAATTGAGGAGATTAGCTGCACAAAGGCTTAATGGGAGGAACGTTGTATTCTATCACTGATTTTGATATGAGGATCGAATTTTTGTTTCTGGGGACCGAGAAGTCCAATCAAAAATGTCTAAGTATTTCACGTTCATTCTGTAAAAAAGAAGAAAACAAAAACTGCAATTTAGAGTAATTACACATACTACACCGACTGCATTTAATAATAATTATAATACTAAAAATTCAATCAGGCGCTTTTCTCCCATGCGAGGGGCATCATCTTTGCGGGACCAGGGACACGAATAAGAAAAATATAGCAACTCGTACAATACGGAAAAACGGTGACTGAGGACGCCCGTGGGTCCCACATTTGTTTCTGGTCCAGAGGTACGACCTTCTAAAATCAAACGCTTGACAGGTTGTCAATGGTCAACGAGTTCGTTCTTTGATCTTGTAGCATGTGTGACCTTTTAAACGTCTTTTTTTTAATTTTAGATATCTTTATATTTCGATATATAAAACGAACAATAAATTAATTGTTTTTGGGATTTTATGAAGTCTACAAAATATACGAGCATAATTTTAATTTCATTTTGGGGACTTTACAGAGCAACGTCAGTGGGACAAGCTCAGCGGCATATCAAAATAGCCGTGCATTAAAAATCCCGGTACTGAAAAGCCCGGTGCCGAAGCGACCAAATACCGAAATGATCGCGTACCGGTATCTCCGCACCGAAATGTCCGGTTCCCCATTTCATCGAACGCATTTTTCACCCGCCGTAACTATCAGTATTCCTACAATTCAACAAAGAAATGCCTTCTAAACTCTTTGCAAGGTTCATTCTATATCCGTTGGATATTCAAACTCGTTGGACATTCAGGCTCGTTGGACATTCCGTCTCGGTTGGATCTTTCGTCTTGTTGGATATTCAGGCACGTTGGACATTCCGTCTCGGTTGGACCTTTCGACTCGTTGGACATTCAGACTCGATGGACATTCCGTCTCGATTGGATCTTTCGTTTCGTTGTACATTCCGTCTCGCCTGTCACGGGACCGATTGGACATTCAGGCTCGTTGGACATTCAGTCTCGTTGGACATTCAGGCCATAAGCGCATGCGATTGACATCATCTTTGCGGGACCAGAGACACGAATAAGAAAAATATAGCAACTCGTACAATACGGAAAAACGGTGGCTGAGGACGCTCGTGGGTCCCACATTTGTTTCCGGTCCAGAGGTACGACCTTCTAAAATCAAACGTGTGACAGGTTGTCAATGGTCAACGAGTTCGGTCTTTGATCTTGTAGCATGTGTGACCTTTTAAACGTCTTTTATTTAATTTTATATATCATCTTTATATTTCGATATATAAAACGAACAATAAATGAATTGTTTTGGGGATTTTATGAAGTCTACAAAATATACGAGCATAATTTTAATTTCATTTTGGGGACTTTACAGAGGCAACGTCAGTGGGACAAGCTCAGCGGCATATCAAAATAGCCGTGCATTAAAAATCCCGGTACTGAAAAGCCCGGTGCCGAAGCGACCAAATACCGAAATGATCGCGTACCGATTGATATCTCCGCACCGAAATGTCCGGTTCCCCATTTCATCGAACGCATTTTTCACCCGCCGTACCTATCAGTATTCCTACAATTCAACAAAGAAATGTCTTCTAAACTCTTTGCAAGGTTCATTCTATATCCGTTGGATATTCAGACTCGTTGGACATTCAGGCTCGTTGGACATTCCGTCTCGGTTGGATCTTTCGTCTCGTTCGATATTCAGGCACGTTGGACATTCCGTCTCGGTTGGACCTTTCGTCTCGTTGGACATTCAGACTCGATGGACATTCCGTCTCGATTGGATCCTTCGTCTCGTTGTACATTCTGTCTCGCCTGTCACGTGACCGATTGGACATTCAGACTCGTTGGACATTCAGTCTCGTTGGACATTCAGGCCATAAGCACTCCGTGAGGGTGAGATTATTCCCGGACGCCACCTGCGGATGATCCGGCCAAGCCCTTTCCCGTGCCTCAACGCCGTCTGATGGAGGGGTCAACACTACCACGGTCAACGTCGTCACCCGGGCAAACACTGGGCCCCTTGCTGTCGCTTCCTCGGCGCAGCTTTCGAGGGCAAGGGTGCCTCGGCGCCGGAGTGTAAAGTCCGGTCACAGCTGCAGTGTGTGCATGTGGGTGTGTGCGTGCTCAGGGGATGAGTGGAGGCGGGGCCTGAACATGATTTGTTGGCAACTCGGCCACCATTGGCTGCCAGCCGCGAGAGTACCGAAGAGCGACCCTATAAAAGGGGCAAACAGAATGCCGCATCTGTGCTTTCGGACGTTATAAATACTTTGTACATATGTATTAAACAAAGTTTCGTTGCGAGAGACCCTCCCGTCTCGTCATGTTCCTGGACGGGAGTCTGCCAGCTGCTCCTTTCCTGGCCTGGCCCTGCGTGACGTTACCCGGAGAACCCCCTCGGTCCCAACAACATGAGCAAATGCAATCATCTTGCAGCAGAATAGTGATTAAGTCTAAAAGAAGAGCATGTTTTAAAAAGACAAAATATGGAGACAGACTGAAAAACAAAAAGCAAGCAGTTTTTCCTGAGCAAAATGCATGTACCCAGGTAGCACACCGCGTCGGTCGGTATCGGGACTACGCCGGCCGGTCCTGTAACAGAATGCGGCGCCCGGCCATGGGCGCCCTTGAGCTACCGGCCCCGTCCGGCGTTGGCGTCTCGTCCTACGCACTGGCCAGTTTAGCAGAGGTTACAGTGACTGGCCGGAATCGTGTTTTTGCTGTCTTTGATGGCCAGTATTTACATGGAAGTTCAGTAACTTTCTGGAATCTGCGCTTTGCTCTTCACGCTGGCGAGTCCTGCCGTTGCAGTTCCGTTTACTGACCGACATCGTTTTATTTTCATTTTTTTGCCGTTTTCACTATGCAGTCACGTCATTGAGATTCTGACCAACTGCGGCATGAATAGCATGAATAGCGAGGGGAAATGTTTGCGTTGATAAATCCTTCGTAAATGACTGCCGACGCTGGCGTATTTGATCCCAGCGTTCCAAGGCTGACGTGTTTTACCGCGAAAACGAGAAAAAAAACAATGAGGCGAGGAAAGCACATTCAGGATATTGAGAATCTGAACACGTACGCCACGAAAAATAAATTTTACAACGCCGAATGATATTTTTTTAGGAATCTAGTTTCATTTGATGCACTATACTGAACGTCCGGTGGTGTACGCACGTGTTTGACTCAGATAAAAAATAAAAACGGTATAGCGGAGCAGTGGCGTCGCGAGGGTCAGAGGCACCCGGGGCGGTAGCCCGCCGCGACCCCCCCCCCCTTGTGACGCCACTGTAGCGGAGCCTCCGAATGAAAAAAAAAAAAAAAACACACGTGGCAGGAATGAGCACCCGCTTTGAGCTTAGAAAACAATAATCAACATTACTCTCCAGAAACCAGAACAAGTAATTGTATTTATTGCTCACGACGCCACGAGAGGTACGTAACTCTCCTCAGACCATGTTATTGGTGATTTCAATTGAGTGTGAAAATATGCTGATTCAGGCAGGAATCAAATGTCTTAGTTACGATCATCTAACAGAAATATTTCAAATGCTCACATAGCAACACGATCTGTCGCCCGAATCCCGATACTTTATGTTCTAGATATACCGCATCAGAAAAGCAAAAATATAAAAAAAAAACTTTCTTTTTTTTTCTTTTTTTTTTAGCAGAAAAAAACGAGAAACACCAATGCTCTGTGGATGTTTGCCCTGCCGGGTTTGTGAACGTGACCCCTTGACGCTACGAAACAAATATTATAACACCGAACGATACCGTTTCTGCTAGCTAGTTTAAGTATCCGCACTGTCCTTGGATGTCAGAAATAAAAACATTTCTAGGCCTAATAAAGAAGTAAAATTGCGGAGTGCAACTCCGATAAGTGAAACCAGGATGTACCAGAACAAAATTAAGTACTACTTTCCGGTAGTCAGAAAATTTAGAAATGTGCTTAATACGTAGCGCGCTATGAGCTTAGGTAAATAACTGCCTTAAAGTAGCGGTATTTTCGTTTGAATAGTGGGTAAAGATGACCGCCTTCAGACAAACATTGGCTGCCTCACTGTGGCAGCTAGTTTGACCACTTACGCATTTTCCCATTTTTCTCTCAATATTCCCATTATTATTACCTTCCTTACTTCGTTGAAAGGATTTGCGGCGCTTGCCTATTACACTGACCCACCTATTAGCACGGAGGGAGCGAATTATCCCGGCCAAACAAGAGGGCCACGGCTTGTGCATGTATCAAAATTCAAACGTGGGCTCGCACTTTATATTTTCACATTTTCAGTGATTTTTACCCGAAAGTAGGGGGCCGGCGACCGCAAAGAAACATAGCAAATATTTAAATCAATAAAGACAAAGAAAAACATAATAAAAAAATTTTTTAAAAAATCTTCACTTATCAAGATTCGCACCATCGACCCTACGATCACAAGCGTAGCACGTTAACAAGGTAGGCCACGCGCCCCATCGGTTGAGGTGGTTTTTCTTGGAAGATATATGTCTGCTGAATTCGTTTTTAAACATTGTGTGGTTAGTCTCGTATTTAATTTTTTGCTGCCTGTTCAGGATTGTACTTCTAACATTGTGGTGATGTTGACATGCTCAGTAATTTAATATTACTGTGTCTCCTAATCGTTTTAGAGCGCTTTGCTGATCGTTTTATTGCAAGCCTGTTGAAGATACGCGAACATAGCCTCGGTAAAGTCGCTAGGCACCCATAATAGCCAACGAATGCGATCCAATCCAATCCACAATCTTATTTTGCACGTTTTGCCGGTCGTGTTGCCCGTGTGTGTTTCAAATCGCCGTCATCAAGTAAATTTACCGATTATTCGTGATGCGTGGAGTTCACCTTAGTTTCAAATGTGTCTGAAAAAAAAGGAAGCTACTGTGAGCCGTGCAACTACGTCGAATCTGCTCAACAGCCGAGATCGTGGCACGGTCGTTCCAAAGTAAGTTCCTTTCTTTGTTCGTTAGGGCTAGATTATTCTTTCCTCCCTTCATAATGCTTGTTATTGTCTCTAGATCACTTGCTTGTATCGTTGTTACTAATTGTGCGCGAATGATGTTATGCCAGGCTGTGTTTCTTCTTTTTTTCCCCGATTCAGAGCACTCCATCCTCGCACCAATTAGCGGACACAGATGAGCGCTTAGGCTGCATACTCGCTCCAGGTCCATCAGTAGCGGCGGAAATTTTCGGGACATGGGGGCGGGCGGGTGGGCGGGCGGGCAGGCAGGCAGGCAGGCAGGCAGGCAGGCAGCAGGCAGGCAGAAATGCTAAGACGGAAAAATAAAGGGAGGGGGGGGGGTTTGATTGACTCCCTCCACCGTATTGTTTACTGGTAAACTAGAATGTCTGGAAGAGCGAGGTGCCCCTCCATCGCCGAAGCTCTAGGCACATACGCACACAGAATCCACCACAGGTGGATTCTGTGTACGTATGTGCGTCCGGAGAGCTGGACCAGGCAAAAGTCAGCGATTGATTGATCGAGCAGGCCCGTAGCTTCCGCCGCCCAGTTCCCTGCAAACGACTTCATTTTCTCGATTTATAACCGGAAAAGAATTGCCAAAAATTGGTGCCGCGGTAAATTCACACTACGGTGATTAATGCATAGCATGCCACTCCCGATCGCAAAAATTTGTGCCCGCGAAAAACTTTTTGACACCGCTTCTGGGGTAGTTTACAAGCGTGTCCTTATTTTGAATTGTGTCGCGCCAATCTATGGGAGGTATATTTTGTTCAGTGTAAGTATATAGTGTTCATACCTCACCCAATTCCTGTTTTTTTCTCTTTGGTACTGCCTTTAGTGAATGGTGTAGGTTGTAATTGTTTTTGGTAGTAAGGGGATGAGCTGGGGCTAATTGAACACCTTGAAAATTAGTTCACAAAAAGTCATGGAGACAAGGAGGGTAACGCATAGACCACATGCAAGCGCAGACTCAACTCGCATAAACAGAGAAGAAGGAAATAAAGAATGCGGAAGGAGCTCGAGCAGAGGCCCAAGTGGAACGCGCTGATTTACCCATTAGCAAGTGCAGATTTGAAAACCATAATTTTCTCGTCGTTTAAGGTAACAGATCGATGGCTAATACATCAAAACAGCTCAATTCCTATCTAAAATTCACGATGGACTGTCAGCTATCTATGCACTGTTTACACTGCTCGTGTATGTCATCCTTAGAAAAAAAACGTGGATAATTAGCATATACTATGAAAAACATAAAAGAGGATTATTTTAGGCGTTCATTATTCGTAGTATGGGCAACCAATGTGTCTGCACATTCGTCTGTTACTTGAGCTAACAAGGAAATTGTTTTTAGCCTTGTGGCTATGGTTGAATTAGCACGTTCCACTTGGACCTGTTTAGACTTTTGCTAAAACTCCTTCCGCATTCTTTTTTTTTTATTTTTGCTGTAATTTATGTGACTTGAGAGTCTGCAGTTGTATGTAGTGTGTGCATTCCTCGACCCTTTATTCCTTGTTGCTTGTGTACTATTTTTTAATATGTTCAGTTAGAATGAACTCACCACTTTACTACATGGAAAGGATGTTGTTAATTCTAGAGCGTCTGTAAAACAATCTACCTGACATCTTTGCCTTGCGCCACGGTTCCTGAAGCTCAGTTCTCCGAGCACAGGCTTTTTGATTTCTGATTCTCTTCTTTCTTTTGTTTTCAATGGATTGAGTTGCTAGTGTACACCTGTCTGTGTTCTACGTGTTCCTGTCCTTTTGTCCTTGTCTTTTTTTTTTGCACTTTTTTCAAGTTGGTCCACAATATTTTTTATTGTATATTGTACTCTGTTTTCATCTTTATACTTACTGCAGCCCTTGCCAAGCAGAAGTTGGCATTCACTTTCACCATCCCGATGTGAGTGTCCTGGGACGACACAGGATGACAGTCTCCTCTGCTGAAGTCCAGGCTTCATGGGAGACTGCCAAGGCTGTTTATGGTAAGGTGCTCTATATATTGGGCAATACAATAGCAACTTATTGCTGCTGGGATTGTTTTAACATAGACTGTGTTT
Organism: Ixodes scapularis; assembly: GCF_016920785.2. Lineage (NCBI taxonomy): Eukaryota > Metazoa > Arthropoda > Arachnida > Ixodida > Ixodidae > Ixodes > Ixodes scapularis. The sequence goes on from NW_024609879.1 coordinate 9,221,415, forward strand.
ATGGGCTGGCCTTCAGCAATTCTGATGCCACTCGCTTGGAATGAAAGCCTCTAGGGAAATTGCGCATTTCATTCGTAAGCGGAATGCAGAGTTGACAACAGAAGTGCATCACTACTTGCATGCAGTGTTGCTGGGTGTTGTATTTTTTGTATTTCTTTATTTAGTGTTAGCAATAATGGCTAAAGCCTTCCCATTGGTGCGCTTGTTAGCCCCTAGTCCCACTAGAGCGACAATACAGAAACAAACGACTGCGACGAGCCTCAAACCAGAGTCTCTGTCGCAATTTCACAGGCTTGTGCATAGAATAAAAGAGGCTACGCTCGGATACAAGTATTACGCACGCGAGGGTATCTTCGGCAGGCTTGCAATCACCCGGGGTCACTTCACGAGCACCGAACGACTATAAACGCCTGCCAAAGGTATACCATCGCGAGGATACCGCATGTGTTGAAGGCTTGTCGGTGTCGTCTGTTTCTGTTTGTCGCTCTAGTGGGACTCAGGCATAAGTAACAACACACAAACACAAATGAACGGCAAGAGTGGTAAACAGTGCCTCTCACGTCCTTCGCCACCGTGCCCGGTGGTTTTCAGAGAAGTTTCCACTATTAATATCTATAATATTTTGTCATATATCGCACAAGGACACAACCAGGAGCTGTACCTACAATTCAACACTCACAAGACTTGCGTGAATACACCAAATAGCTGGTCGCATTTTCAGAGTCATTTTAATGTTGCGAAAATAAATAATGACATTGGCATATTTGTCGTGCCAAATGCTGTCACACCTGTTCCGAACTCTGGTCTCCACGTACTGCGGACTTTTTGCATCGATTCTTGTACATCTCTGCCTCACTTATGCCCAAAAACATTTTACTCGGTCTATCAAGCCGTGTAGTCAAGAAGCTAGAATCTGTAAAACTCTTCAGAACACTCCTGAGTTGCGAAGCTTTGCAGTAGATATTTATGAAAAATATTCCGTGCTATTTCCTAACCTCGAATACTTGACTGCAGGAGCATGGTATGCATTCAACATACTCTCTTTGACAAGCTACAGCATCATAAATGTCATGTCCACGACCGTTATTATACCTATTAAGTTTTTGGCTGACAGTGTCATAGAAGCTGTGTATGGGCTGGACCAAACTGCAATCAGCCTTGTGTTATGTGGCACTGCTCTCCATGTATACACAGGGGCAGGAGTGCAGCCGCATTGCTCCTTGCTGGTGTGTGGTTGGTTGAATCGGTATATACTTGCCACCCCACGCTCAGCTTTTATTGTAGCATTACACACATCATGTGGCAGTCCTGCACATTGTTCTGACTCATGTCATATATTTCTTTTATATTTTTCACAAAATAAGTGGCAGCAGCACCAGCTCCTGTGATGCAGAGCATGTGCAACACAGGTGCAGCCTTCGGTGGTGCAGCTGCAATACCTGCAACCTTAGATGGAGCAGCTGGTACAGTCGGACCTGCATCCGCTGAGGCAGCTGCTAAAGAACCCACTGAGGTGGAGCCATATCAGCTCCTAAACTTTCTAGAATGTGAAATGGTAAGTTGATTTGGTAAGTTTTTGCTTTATAAGAGATACCTCTGGATAGAAGGCATTTCTATGCTTGCACAATGTCTTCAAGATGAAAAGGCCTTGACAATTTGTCATTGACCATGTAAATCTCGATAAATGTTGCTCAAATAAGATCTCTCTTTCAGCACCATCGCCACAAATTATTGTTTTTTGGTGTTGCATCACTTCAGCAGTGGTGTAAGACCCAAGTTTTAGTGTCTTGAAAAACATATCTAAGGCGACATCTCTTTGTAGAAAGTTTAAACCTGCATCTCTAACATTCTGCTCAACATTTTGAGTGCATTAGGCGGAAAGACTTGGAGCATCATATTCCCCATTAATTACCTTTGGCCCATACAATAAACCCTTTTCAGGAATGTGCGCATGTCCAAGGCCGCCATTTCTTAAACGCGGATTCCGAGTACACGTTGGAAACAAGCGCCGTGTCAGTGATTGGCGTGGATAGACGTGAGTGCAACGTCAGCGTTCCACGTGGTCTTCGATCCAATCACAGCTTTCGTGTCCAACAAATGGCGACTGTCAATGTTGCTTGCTTAGGTTTTGAAAATGGTGTATTCTTCCTATCTTCACCAGGTACATGGGAATGAAACTCAGCACTCTTGGAGCATAAAGTGGCTTCTTTTCTTTTAAAGCGTTAGTTTTATAGTCCCAGCCACGCTCGAGGTTGCATGATAACCCCGCACACAGGTAAAAAACTGGCGCGCTTTGCACCGGCAACTCAAATCAGTGGGCGCATCTTCTCATGTTCTCTGTCCATTACGCCGACCGAAAAGTTCAGGGGGGGGGGGGGATTCATGAAACACCATCTAAGGAGGCAGAGGGGGCTGGAAAGAGAAGAGCGAAATCACAAGGCCAGCCAGTGATCGCACTGTCAGGTTTTTTTGAGCCGGCCAAATAACCTTCGCCAGCAGCCGACACTACAAGAGGGCTTGCCACCCAGTACCCCTTGCAGTTGACAGCGGCAGAATCAGGCAACGTAAAAAAAGAACTTGATAGCTCGAGCACCGTAATAGTGTTGTATGGGAGCTTTGCAGGATTTTTGACAATGATTCAACTAAAAAAGGAGTTAAACTAACGAAACTTGCTTTAATCAATATGCACGAAGCAGCATTTCATGAAAGGAGGATCTCACCACCGAGTACACCGGTTTCGCTTCCTATTCTAATTTTTTATAGATGCATTTCTACGACGGTTGATGTCAAGGTGACGTGGAAAGCCTGGGGTGACAACATAGTGAACCAGGACATAAGGTCAAGCGTTGCTGTGAAGAACCTGGCCATTGCTCTGTGGGGGTCCAGTGTCCTGCAGAGGACTGTGGCCGAAATGGCGTCGAATGTCAGTCTTAACAAGGACAGCAGGCTGCCTCTGACACCCAAGAAAGCGGCATTCCTGAGAGGCGAGTGCAAATTATCTCACGTAAGCGTAACCTAAGCAGTTATTTGAAAAATCTTCTCAATCAAGGCAGTATCTTGGCAGCTAGTTGGTATTATACTGGGAGTTCACAATGTTTCGGTGATCTTTGGATGGACCGCATAAAACTGATAGGATTGAGCACACAGCTGTGACATAATGGTGGAAGCTTTCAGTAAAATTATAGAAAGGTTAGGTAACCTCGGTAAAACACAAAAGCTATATTTTTTTTTATTTTTTGCGTGCCAACACCAGATTTATATTTTTTTTTGCCACTGGCCTTTATTTCGGCTATATGGAGTAAGCAATGCGTAAGGCATTTCCTTTTTATTAAAATCATTTGCAGTTGCAATACATGCTACAGTGACCCTAAATAAACTAATGTCTTCACAAAAAAAAAAAAAAAAAAAGAGCTCTGCGAAATTTTTTTCTCGAGGAGAGCATTGTTGCAATTTGCAACAATTCTCTTCTTTCTTCTTCTTTTTGACGCAAGGGGGTTTATGTCCTTATCTTTGAAATATTAAAAATACCGCTTTCAGGCATTCTCTTGTAATATATCAGCGAAATATGCCCATTTATCTGGTCACTTCAATGTGCCCATGGAACATTGTTAACTTTCAGTAGGTAATGTGTAAAATTACAGTAGCTCAAAGTACTTGTCATGCAGTGGCAAACAAAAGCAGGGTTATAATATGTGATGTATATTAGTACTCTCAATGACTGGTAGGATGTTTGAACACTCTTAATCACTTTCTCTAAACTGAATTCTGCATCAGCATTGTACTTATTTTTTAATGGTTTCATCTTCGCTTGCTCAAACATTAGATAGGAGAGGGGCACCATTATTTGTGTCTCAAACAAGCGGCCCGCTTGGCGTTTGCCGTGCAGTCAGGCATAAGTGTAAAAAAATCACATTAAGGGTATAACCAGCACTTTTTTCTAGGGTTTTTGATGGTGGAAAACGGTGACATTGTGACGGTACCTTTCATAAGCCCAATACTTGTCAAAACCAGGAACTGGACATAAAAAGCTTTCAAATGGCGATGATTGCGAATTACTATAGAGTCAAACCCACTTATGTCGAACTCGCAAAAAACTGTCTACCAGTTCGATATAGCGGGTAATTCTACATGAAAGTTTTAATGAATCTGACAACAAACAAACGCGACATATTTAGAAAAGTTGTTTACTCTCGAAGGAGCGTCTGTACGTCATAAGGGACGCTCCACATGGCTATTGAGTGGCCGCTTCTTCGTTTTTCAAGATCTCACCGGATCATCCTCTCCCCACTTCCGGGGAGTCGACGCGGTTGCCCCCCCCCCCCTCCCTCCCTCCCCCCCCCCCCCCCCCCCCCCCCAAAAAAAAAGGCAAGCTTTTTCTGCAAGCTGGCTTTCCCCGAATGCGTCCCCGTGCTGGGGGAAAGCCAGCTTGCAGAGCGAAACGGTGCTCCTGGCAGTTCTATCTATCGGGAGACGCTGCAATTTTCCTCCGACGTAACCGCATTTTTCGCTATGCATTTTTATAGCAGCTACTAGTCTGTTCACAAAGTTTGATACAAATTTCGATATAATCGGGTTCAGCATCATACAGAATGTGCCATTTTAGTTTGAACGTAGTTTAAAAAAAGAGGGCGAGAGATTTGTGGGGCTCGGCGGACATAGATAAGGGGATAACCGTCACAATATGTTGACTAATTAACCCAGATTTGTTAATTAACTTTTTAATTATTGATTTTATAGGGCATGTTGCAATTGCATTCTTCAAGTGCGTCATTATTAAAGGCTATTCCAAATGAAACTGTTCATGAAAGTGATGTGGCATGTGATTTTAATGAACATTAGTTTAAGCCTTACGTCTACAAATTGTGCTCCTTTAAATATTTTGTCATTGCATATTTTTCAGAATGCCTAATGATGAAGCTCCGTGGCCAAGCACCATGCAGATGTCATTGCTGTAATGTCGAGGACAGCAAAAATAAACCACATACTGGGAGAAAAAATGAACGACCGGCGAAAGCAAGAGAAATGAAGAGCCAATCGGTAAATAAAAATAGAACCAGCCGGTTCTTGGCAATGGTCTGCAGTGAAATACGGTGTCAAGCATGCATTCTCCCACAGGTTCCCACAGAGATTGCCCACAGAGCATGGGGTTATGAAACCCTATGGGTTACCCACACGGCTCCCACGGGACTTTGGTCCTACACAGCTCCTATAGGATCTCTGCAGGACCCACACAGCTTCCGTAGACCCACACAGACTGTGCGGGGACCCATGGGGACCTATACACCCACACACTCTGGGGACCCGCACACCCAAACAAACTGTGCGGGGCCCATAGAAACCCGAACACCCAAACAATTTCTGTGGGACCCACACGTTTTCATAACCCCATGGGTCTGCGGGTTTTTGGAGCGGGGCTGCAACAGAAGCCAAAAAAGAAGTCCGCGGCAATGACTACTCAACCCGTCGTCATCCTGCCCTTCACTCCCCGCACTCCGACGCCCTTTCACGGCGAAGCCCTCGAAAATGTAGAAGACTGGCTGCAGGACTGCGGACGTGTAGCTCGCCACAACGACTGGACGGCAGAAAAGCGCCTCCAAGAACCTGTACTTCTCGTTTGAGGGCACCTCGAGGCGCTGGTTTGAGAACCACGAAGCCTCCTTTACTTCGTGGGAGTCATGCGTCGGACGAGGTGAAGATGACGTTTATCAACAACCACCGTCGGCAGCGAGCAGAGGACCTTCTCTAATCTAGAGAGCAGGGCCCTAATGAAAGCGTGACAAGCTTTGTTGAAGATGTCCTGCGGCTAAGCGCCCAAGCCTATCCAAAGGCCACCGAGGAGAAGAAACTTCGCGCCCTCATGCGTGGCGTGAAGAGTGAAATTTTTGGAGGCCTGGTACGCAATCCCATAACGACTGTCGATGGTTTTGTAACCGAAGCCAGCAATATCGAGCGTGCAGTGACGTCCGGAGCAAGCCACTACCACCGACTCACCGGCGCGCCTACTGCTCCAGCCGTCGCAGCTACCTGTCTGGTCTTGAGCACCACCGGCGTCGACAGCCTTTGAGAGATCGTCCGGGATATCGTCCGGGAAGAGCTTTGTAAGATCCTAGATGCCTGCTGCAGATAGCCCAGCCTCACTGTTACTCGCGGAGGTCGTCCAAAAGGAAGTTAACTGAGCCCTCCATCCCGAGATTACCGTCACCGCAGCAGCACAGGAGGAGCCAGCCCTAAGCTATACGGCGAAATGGCCGACGAGCGCTCCGCGTGGCGAGTCGGAGTCAGTCTCGCCCCAGCGCTCGACTCTGCTGTTCCGCCGACATCGAGGCCTGCGACGGTATTCTTTCTCTTCTTTGTTTTGGGCGCAAGTTCGACCCATTAAACGTTCAGTTTCCGTAGTTATTCAAAGCCTCGTGTCATTTGTCGTTCGTGACAATATATTTCGCGTGAAAAATTTGCAAACATGATTCCTTTGATGTTGTGTCACTAACTTTCTGAGTCCTTATGTACAAAAATTTAATAGCTACAATATTAAAATTATGTGATATATTGCTATAAACAGGTTAGGTTAACGGGGGAGGAGGAGGGCCATACAATACGCTCCGTACCCTCCCCTCCTCCTCAAGAGCTGCGCTCTGGTTCGGCGTTACAGCGAATTGTAAACGACTTTCATTTTTTGCCCCTCTTTAAACCAGACTGACGAATTCAGGAAAGCACTCACATTTATTGCATTAATTCTAATGACTACGAGAAAATCGGTCAACTCTGAATGTGGCGAAAAGGGAAGAACTGACAGACGCTGTATCACGGCCGCAGCGTTCCGGGAGTTCGAAAGCCCTTGTGGAGCAAATTCAAATCCGGCTTTCTGATTGACTTCTGTTTGACAGGAGAGCGAGCTCACCTTCAAGAAGATGTGAAAAAATAGACACAAATTTATCCCTGCAAAAGAGTCGATAATCACGTTGTCTGGGCATCTAAAGGATGGCGTTCTGCCGATGCGGAATTTGTTTTCTCGCCTCGCACTGTTCGACATTACAGATCGGGAAGCAAAGCAAAACCGCTAAAGCTAAAGACCCACACGACCACCCATGAAACCAATTTTAGTGCACGTGGTTTGAAAGACATCTGGTGTAAACCTGTCTCTACGTGCACGCAGTTTGTTGAGTGTCAGGGTATTGCTTGAATAGACCCTTTCCGGAATTCACTCTGGCAACTTTGATCACTATCATCATCTGAAAAATGGCAAATGTGCTATACTAATGGCGGCCTTCTGTTTAGTGATGAAGGAAGAAGTTGAAGATACTCCTAAGCAGATGATTCGATGCCTATACATTTTAGACGTCAGCGCGGCGTGAAGTAGGAATTGGCTGCAAGAGCTGCGTAAGCGCTTATTTCTAACTCGGACCCAGTCCATCTGTTAGTTAAACAACATTCGGCTTCAAACACCCTTGATATATAGAATTTTATCGAGGCGTCTATATGGGCTGGCGTTTCGTTTTGACTGGTTGCATCTTTTTCGCCATCGACACTGAAAGATATTGAAAAAGAACTGTGCCTGTGCAGTGAAGCGCGCGTTTTCGTTTACCGTTGACTTGCGAAAGTGACGGTGCCCCACAAGATACTGCAGACCACAGATTCATTGCCGCCATTAGTACGGTTAAAGGGATACTGAACCGAAATTTCGAACTCACAAAACAAGGCTGGACAGATAGGCGGGACGATGCAAAACCCAAAAACATCACTCATACAGCGATATCTCAAACGGATCACCATATTTTTAGAAAAGAAGCGCCCGACTGAACCCGGCCGACGAGGCCGACAAGGCAAGGCACGTCACGATTCTTATTCCCTTTCCTCCTCACTACGTCCCGTGTCGAGCTGGTGAACCGAAGCGAGGAGGAGAGAAGCGAGGCCGCTCCCCCTCATTCTCAAATTCTCCCGGAGGACAGTGATGTCAGAGGCCTCGCTTGATCGCGCCCTTCTTTTCGAAAAGTGCGGCCATCCGTTTGAGATATCGATCTACGAGCAATGTTTCGGAGTTCGTAGAGTCACGTTCAACGCTTCTAGAGCCTTATTTTGCGAAATTCAAATTTCGGTTCAGTATCCCTTTAAAGTTAAACTGCCATTTAAGTCACCAGATGGCACTGATTTCCGGAAAGGGTCTATTGCTGGCGGCACCGGTTTTAAGCAAAGCATTTGTCAACACAATATCGTCCCTAGAAGCCAACGCCCACGTCAACAACGAAATGCCTCGAGCCCTAAAAGCGACGCGCGCAATACTAGTGGCACGACGTAATCAGCGCTCTATCAGAAAGTTGGCGCATGAGACAGAAAGCAAACTTTACAAGTCGGCGGTGATCCCCCTCGTGAAATGGAAGAGGGCTTCACGACAACCAGAGACGACATGGACCGCAGAGCACGAGCAGCTATCGCCTGATTTCTTCTGGTGCACTTTTCTTTTAGGAGAAACTGGATTGCCAGGTACTCAGACTTACTCAGTACATTGCTTCAGAGAAAAGCTAATAAAGCAGCATATTTCCTTTTTCTCTCTCTCCTTTTATGCTGTCTTAAAGTCGCGGGGTAATGTGATCATGAGGCGAGAAAACACGCGCGCTGCGGTCATAAACGAACCAAGTGGTTGCCAGCAACCCCCCCCCCCCCCCCCCTTATTGAAACAAAAACAGCAAAAAATCATGCTGGTTTAGCTAGTTTAGCTGGTTTTTAATCTGGTTCGAGCTGGTTCGAGCTGGTCTACGTGGCAATCAAGCTGGTTCGAGCTGGTTCTGAATCTGGCTCAAGCTGGTTCGAGCTGGTCATGCTCATCTTGCTGGGAGTGCGCACGCCAAGGTCGACTAGAGTTTGCCGAATTGGCATTGCTTGGAGCGCGCGCCCCAAGGTCGGCTGAAGCGAGGACGAGGCCACGTCCTGTTCTTTGTCCTCTCGTTTTCGGTAGACTACCAGGCACTTCACGAGGCCTGCGAGCTTCCTTTGTGTGCAAGAAAAGTGAGAGTAAGAAAGTGGTAGGAGCAGAAAATTTTACACGTTTGGCTATCTTGGGGAGATTTTCGAAGTGACGGGTGTGTCCGCGTTGTTTGGAGAGTACTTGCACGGCGGTGCAAGCGAAGCGGGATTTGAGGAGACAGCGAGCGGCAGTTCGTTCAGCGCGGGAAGAAGTCGACCGCCATGACTGATGCGTCGTTTCGTGTCTTCGAACATCTGTGTGCTCGTGAATTTCGGTGGTGCCGAAGAGTATCACCAGTTCCATCCAAGCCACGCGGATTTCTTTGCCTCTGCCGACTACGCAAGAGGCCGCTTCACCCCCATTACTGCGGGACCCGGGTTCGCTTCTCTCATCTGTGCACTATTTTTTATTGTTATTGTCTGTTTTTGGCGTGTGTCTAGTATTTTTCGTGTTTAGAGATAAGCAATCTAGTTTTAATAGCATTCTTTGTTTTGCACCGAGAACTACTGTCTCTGCGTCGGTTAGTACTGTGTCAGCATAGAGGGTGTGTGGCATCTGAGCTCATGTGAGCAAGCCGCGAATACGAAAAGAATAAATTCGATCTTGAACGGCCCTTTCTGAAGAGTTTGGCTTGTTTATCTTGTGTATTATTTAAACTGGTTAAACTGGTGGGGAAGTCCACTAGCTTACCCAGCATGACCACTTCACCCAGCATGCCCCAGCATTTCCCAAGCATTCACCCAGCATTCACCCCGTCCGGCCCTCGAGACCTCACCCCGGCCGTAGACTGGGCCCGGGTAAGCCCAACGTTTGGATATTTTCCACCCTGTGATCCAGCAAACCTCCAACTTAAGTGCTATCGGGACTCAATACTAAACAACCGTCCTCTCCGCCATCTCAAGTGCCCGTGTTGCCACAGGCCGTGGCCTCTATGCTCAAGTCCGGTGTTCTCCGCAGGACCAAACGAGGACCCTACCTTAGTCCAATACAGCTCGCGCCCAAGAGCGCAACTGAGAGTCGTTTTATCCTTAACGCCTCTGCCTTGACACCCCATATGAAGGCACCCAAGTCTCGGCTCCAGCCTCTCCAAGTGGCCATCTTGGAGAATCACTTACCGCGCAAGGCATTCTTTACCAAGATAGACTTGGCAAAAGCTTACTGCCATTTTTCTTTGAGCCCCGTGACGCAACGACTTACTACCTTCAAACTGGACCACCAGTATTTTGCGTTCACAAGACTCCCCTTCGGTCTGAGACCTGGACCGTTTGTCATGCAGCAATTCGCGACTGCTCTGAAGCGCCAACTTCGTGCGTTAGGCATTTGGGCATGGAGCCACCTCGATAATTTTTAATTGGCCCAGCCCAACCCCGTCATCTTGGCCAAGATTACTCGCCAGTTTGTTAACGACCCCAAGACCTGCGGTATCCAACTGAACCCGAAGGACACGCAAAAACACCCCACTCAAACCATAAAGGTTTTGGGTTTTTTGCTTGAGAGAGCCGACCAAATGATCGGCCACACAGGCACGCGACAGCGCGACCTAGCAACTTTGTTGCTCAACCTCGAACAAAGACTTCCACACAAGACTGTGGAGCGGTTCGTCGGCCGCCTAGTTTTTTAGAGCGCAGCTCTTAGGGGCCCGTTTCCGGCTTGAGCGGCGTCGGCGTCGCCGTTGCCGTCGGCGTAACCAAGGTCATCTCAAGGTCACGGGACCCCCAAGGTCACCCTAAGGTCACGTGACCCCCCGAGGTCACGTGACCCCTCCTAAGGTCACCTCAAGGTCACGTGACCCCCAAGGTGACCCCCACGTGACCCCCTGAAGGTCACCCCGAGGTCACGTGACCCCTCCAAGTCACGTGGCCCGGTCACCTTGGGGGTCACATGACCTTGAGGTGACCTTGGGAGGGGTCACGTGACCCCTCCAAGTCACGTGGCCCCTCTAGGCCACGTGACTCCCCGAGGTCACGTGACCCCTCCCAAGGTAACCTCAAGGTCACGTGACCCCCAAGGTGACCCCCACGTGACCGCCAAGGCCACCCCAGGTCACGTGACCCCCAAGGTCACGTGACCCCTAGATCACGCCTCCCCGAGGTCGCGTGACCTTGGGCGGGCTCTAGGGACTGCTCGGTCCTCGGAGGGGCGGCAGCTCAGCGAGTAAACCCGCTTAAACCGTTTACGCCTCAAGGCAAGCTGGACAGCTGCAAGCCACCTAAATGTCTACCGCCTCATCCCCGGCCAGGTCGTGACGCGACATAACTTATTAAAAGTCTTGCTGTCACTTCCACGACCGGCCAGAGTGAAGCCGAAAAAGTATCCCATAAAACATTTCGTTGCTTCCTGGGAATCACCACCCTGAAGGGAGGCTCATTACCCTCCCCTTCATCGATCGTTGGGATGTAGCGAAGCAATAAGCCGTCTTCGCCCAGCAGATACGAATCAAATTGATCATTAACTCGTTCTCCAGCGGAGACGGGATCTCTGTACCCAGGTTCAGAAACGCTGGCGTGAAACCAGTCGATCTGTTCACAGTATTGCGGATGGCAAACCCATCTCAGCGATGTGCTCATTCCAGTCTCGGTCATCAACATGTGAACTGCCAAGACGAGAGCTTCCCGTGATCGTCTAAATGTCTTCCTACTGGTTCTTGTCTCTCTCGAAGCCTCTCCTTGGCAGTTCACGTGTTGATGACTGAGAGTGGGATGAGCACATCGCTGAGATGGGTTTTGCCATCCGGAATACTGTGAACAGATCGACTGGTTTCACGCCAGCGTTTCTGAACCTGGGTAAAGAGATCCCGTCTCCGCTGTAGAACGAGTTAAGGATCAATTTGATTCAGGCCACGTCACTCCCCGAGGTCACGTGACCCCTCCCAAGGTCACCTCAAGGTCACGTGACCCCCAAGGTGACCCCCACGTGACCCCCAAGGCCACCCCAGGTCACGTGACCCCCCGAGGTCACGTGACCCCTCCCAAGGTCACGTGACACCCAAGGTCACGTGACCCCTAGATCACGCCTCCCCGAGGTCGCGTGACCCCCCCCCCTCCCCGAAGTCACGTGACTCCCCCTTCCCGAGGTCACGTGACCCCCCGGAGCATATTAAAGAATGAGAGAAGGAGGAGGAAGAGGAGGAGGGGTCTACCCTCCCGTCAGTACACTTCACTCCTCCTCCTCAAGAGCTGCGCTCCAATTCGGCGTTACAGGGGGTTGTAAACGGCTCTCACTTTTTTACTTTTCTTCTTATCGTGCGCATTATCATATGCTTAGCCCTTGTTCCTGCTTCTCAACTATCCCGAAACCCTCCCAGCCGGGTACGTGAAAACACTCCAGAAAGTCTGGAGGACGCTGCCGCACAGAGTCCCCTGGACAATTGCGCCCCCGACCTCAGTCGTCGCCTCGAATACAAGCAACAACAGACTCGGAGTTGCAACGCGACGTAGGAACCTCGCCATCGTGACCCTACCAGCTCCCAAAATATACGTCCTAGAAGAACAAGCACTCACCATCGCCGCCTTGGTGGACCCTGGAGGAGCGGTCATACCCTACGACAACTTGGCAGTCGTCGCAGCAGTGACCAGAGGACATGGACACGCGTTGCCATGGAAGTTGGCTACAGCCATATCCCTGCTTTTTTCAGTAGAGGCCTTTGGGCCCGATGGGTGCCCGCACACGTCAACCCAGCGGATGCTCCCTCACGTTTTCACACGCACAAAGTCCCAAACTGACCAATGAGGGGACTCCGCAGGGGGGCGCACTTCTCAGCTTATAAAAAGGCTGAGAGAGAGTGGTGGCTCTCAGTCGTTTTCCAGACAGCCAAGAGTAATCAAGGATAATCGAACAGCTTACCCAGTATGACCAGTTCACCCAGCATTTACCCAGCATCCAAGCAGCTTGAACAGCATGGCAAGCCGGGCATGCTGGAGCACTAACCCATCATGAAGCTGGAATGCTGGGACCAGCATAAAGCTGAGATGCTGGGACAAGCTTGTGCTGTTTTTTTTCTTTTCAATAGGGCCATCTAGCTGAGTCTTGCCAAGACGTCTTCAACCGTGGCAGTGACTTACAGCGTCCATGGTAATAAAACCCGAGACTCAGGAACACAGAAGTGGACGAACACAACACAACGTCTCATTGAGACGTTGTGTTGTGCTCGTCCCCTTCTGTGTTTCTGAGTGTCGCGTTTTATTATCATGAATCATCACCAGCTCGCTTCTTTTTTAAGTATTATTGCAGTTACAGCGTTCGTACAATATTTTGATATATTTTAGTAACCACAAAAAGAAGTTAGTGAATCAGAGAGAATTCTGCAGTGTGTAGATCTGGGTGCTGATGCTCCGAAGATGATCGGGCAAAATCTCCCAGTTCGTGCATTCTCTATTTGTAGCAACTTTCGGAGTTGCCCGGTTTCCTCGCACAGTATTGGAACTATTGGAATCAGGTGAGTGCTTCGCGGATATCGTCAGTCTGGTTTGAAGACGGACTTCTCAAGACGCCCTCCTGCGAACACGGGCAGCTATAGTTCGCTCAATATCTTTACTCACTACTACATTATTTTTTTTACTTCTCAATCTTATAATTTTTTATTTTACTGCACTAATTAATCCCAATTGTTTTAATCTTAACGACGTTTTGCTGAAAGTTCCAGTGAGGTCGCAGCTTTACTTTGGTCAGCCGGATGTACCACCTTCATGTATAGCAATGTGACAGGCTTGGTGGCTCAAGCATTCCCAGTGCATAGAGAATATGGCATAAATATTCGATTATAATTTTCATTAACTGTACCTATTTCTCTGCAACCTTCTGTAAAAAAAAGACTTCCAGTTTTCGTCTTGCCTTTGTGTAAAAACTTCAGTTGAAGCTTATATGACTTGTCATTTTAAAGGGCCAAACTGGATTGTTTAAATTAATAAAAAAGACGAGCAACGCAAATATTGTATTAATTGGTATACTACTTGAACTTGAGCCCAATACCAGAATACTACGCAAAAACTATATCTGGTCGTAATATACACGTAATCGAAAGATAATCTCGTCTGGGGTGTTGGTCGAAAATGCCGGCATGGATGGTACATTGTGCACAGCCATAAGAACGAGGTAAGCAAAATCATTCAAGATTTTTTTCCTTTGAAAAACACAAGTGTATGGTGGAGAACTATCGCTCAAAGTTTCAGGAAAATCAAAAACGTTTTTTTGTTTATTCCCGCTTTAAATTTCTTAAGTTTGCAATGTAGAACAAGTTTGGAGTGACTTAAAAGGCCAATCCTTGAAAAAAAGCAATGATATATAAATATCAATCAAAAAACGTTTTGATAAAGGTATATGACAAACATTTTAATATTGTAGCTATTCAATTGTTGTAGATAAGGGCTCAGAAATATTGTTGCAAAACGCCAAAGGAGTCAGGTTCGCGGATTTTTGACGCGAAATATGCGACTTCCATTATTTTGTATCTATATCACTCAACAGTTCCCATGATTTATGTTAAGTACACAATATTTGAGGTTTCAGAAAATTGTAGTGTGCGCAGTAGGTGTCACCAAACATGACAAACTAAAACTCAAAACATTAAATATGATGTTTTTGCGCAGTCCAAACTTCGTTATGTTTTTAGAAGTTATGTTTTCCGGAAAATTTATTTCCGTTGCGCTCTCTACACATCTTGAGGAGTCGTATAAAAAAATTAGGGACCACAAAAGTAGGAAGCTAGAAATAAATGCAATTTCTACATAATAGGGGCGTCTATCCCCGTTGTATGCCGCAAGAACATACAATTGTAGAAAAATATAGATAAAAAACAAAAGCAAAAAACGTCTGGAAGAATTTTGCATGTTTCATATACGCACTTCTCTAAAAATAATAATAAAAAATAAAACACGCTCAACAAAAAAGCCATTGTAGCTTTATTTCACCTTTAGAAGACGTAGGACTCAATAAATGTACAATTGTAGGAAAAGGATGTTATTTTCGAAAGATAATTTTAAATTCCCGAAACTCTGTCACGTATCATAGAGGCACAAAGAATTCATCTCCTCGCCCGGTTCCTTCGGATGTGCAGTGGCTACATTTGGTGGGCCTGTAAGCAGTGTTTTGGTGGTTATGATCCCTGGAGTGCGTCTCCGTCTGGTATCGTAACAAAATAAAAAAGTGGCCTTCAAGTGGCGACAGATGACGTCACGGAAAGTCGTGTGTCATGACTCTGGCTGTTGCTGCTACAAGTCCCGGCAAAGAGCACGAGGGAAATCGAGAGTCGCTTTCGTCACTCTGTGCGAAATCCTGGAAGTCCAAACTTACGTTGACTGTAGAACTGCAAAGGCAGATGTAGCAAGACACTAGCGTTGCTGGGACGCCGCCAGAATCACGGTCGGCGACAGCGTGAAGCTCCTGTGACGTCATCAGGCAGAAATTGTGAGACCTCCTTTGAGGTCGCGCTAAAAACACCCGTCAGAGACGCCTTCCAGGTACCGCACTTTAATTATGTAATCAAGTGAACGCTAATTCTGCCTTTTTATTCCTTAAATTATCGCCTAAAAAGTTTGGCATAAGATGTGCCGCTGGTCAGCTTGTGCGCTGCAGGCAAGTCTCGAGACAAATGGTGAGCGTCTCGAAGCGGTTCGGGCCGGCGAGACACAAGTAGTCTAGATACTCGCATTGTTTCGACAACGTATTGTAGAAATATTGGACGACTTCGTTGTCAGTTTGGCAGGTTCCGGACTCCATCATCGGCGGGCAAACCGGATCTGATACTGAAAAAAACAGAGGCGGTAAAACATTGGAGTGCGTACGCCCAGATATGGACGCGTCACTCAAAGCAACGAAACGTCATTACTGGTTAGCAGACTTTTACGTTACGCGTTAATTGTGTGTAGTTAATTTCGTTTCGGTGAAAAACTGACGACCTAGCCACTCTTGAACAGAAAGAACGAGAAAGGTATTCTCGTTGCGTTTTGATGAAGTGGCGACTAACTGTACTTAATAGTAACTTCTGGGGAGGAACGTGCACAACAGGAATTACCGGTTTGCACTCCACCTCGCTTCTTTGTCTTCCACAAAGGCGCTAACAGGGTGGTAAAAGATGCCATTGACCCCTCTCAAAAGCGAGAAATTTTTAAGGCCAGAAAATGTGCCTAGACAGTTACTGCCTCAAAAACCCCAGAGAGAAACGAGAGGTAACTTGTTCCTTTTGAGTTAAAGTTGTGGAGATCCGGCCCCCCTCCCCCGCGCCGAACCTCCGGGCCCCGATTTCCGGCAACGCGCACTCGATGCCTCCGGCATGCGTCATGCCTCGGGGGACCGGCCATGGCCTCGCGCAGCACAAGGTCCGGCTTGACCGCTCCCCTAAGCCGTCTGACGTCACGAGACTGGCTTCCCAGAAGAAAGGACCCAAGGCTTGAAAAGGGGAAACCGGACAAAAGAAGGCCGTCTCTTGGACGGCAGCGCTCTCGAACGGTGGACACGAACACAGCGTGCAGCGGTGACAGGAGACGAAGACGCTGGCGCGGGATTTGGCGGGAGACGGACGCAGGCACGGGGAAGGTGCGGGCACTACGTCGAGTGGCGGACTCGACAAACGGACCGGACAGCGACCCTGGACGACGATGTCCCCATGACGCGGTGTGGACGACCACCACGGGGACTCGGAGAAGCTGCTGTGGCAGCGGACTCTCCCCCGGCCTCGCTGATGACCGTCCCCCAATCCCGAAACCACCCCAAGGCAATGAGTGAGTGAATACACTCTTTTGCCGAGAGCGAAATATTGAAGTGTCATAATCATCCGGAGACAGAGTCTGTGGGAATTGGAGTTAGAAGATGCCCGCAAAGTAAGGCGTTCCTTCTCAGCAATGAGTAACCAACTTAGTTACATTTGCAGCGCAAAAAACGATGTTTAGTTAGTTTTCCAGTAACGTGTACAAGTCTGCTTGATACTCACTCAAAATGTAACCAAATTGTACAGACGCACGAAAAGCACAAATACAAAACTGCTACCACAAAATAAAATGTCTAGGCGGTGCTCTGCTGCCCTGGAATCAATACACTATTTTAACTAAAGACAAACTGCTGTGTCAGCAGCACCGGAGGAAAATTGAAAGTCCAAGAAAACCCCGACTACGGAAAGAACAAATAAGATATAAAAAACAAAATCAATCACAACACCGATATCTTTAAAAAATAAGCGAATCTACAGGGAACTTTGAACATACTTACTATCCTATCTAGATACAATTTTTATTCAATCTGAGATAAGATTAAAGACAGAGAAGCACTGGCCACAGCGTCAACCGGCAAAGAATTTCATTCTCGAATAGCTTGCAGAAAAAAAGACTCTTGAACTGCATTATTTGCAGCAACAAACTTTCTATTTTGCATATTGTGTGATCTTCTTTCCGCTCGTAATTTGTTAGAAAAAAAATTATTTGTTATTTTTCATTTTGAGGGTGTCATTGGCAGTTATCAAAAGGAAATTAAGTCAATCATTCTGACATCTTGTGTCGAGGCACTCAAGGTGGTCGTTGTGCAGGAGTTGGCAGGAAAATACAGACCAAGTGTAAGAGTTGTAAAGAAACCGAACCACGTGTATTTTCTCATATTTATTTGTACTTTCTTAAGTGTGAGGATCCCAAACTGGTGCGGCAATTTCAAAAATGGGTCTTAAATGGGGCTTATAAGCAAGCAACTATGTTGATGGACTGGAGCGCTACAGGGACCGTCTTAGAAAGACGAGTTTCTGATACGCGCGCTGCGCTATATAATTATTGGGGCTGTTCCATCGCAGATCCAATCAGCTGATGACTCCCAGGTTTTTGAAAGATTGCATTTTTTTTCAATGGCGTACGGTCTCTGAAGTAGAAATATTGTGAAAATATTTTTTTTTCCGCGTGATACTTATATATATACACATTTTATTCGGATTAGGAGTCATTTGCCATTTTTCGGATCATGAATGCTTTTTTGCCAGGGCGATGTCAACGAGAAGATAGTCGTGATGGCTAGAGATATCGTTTTATATAACACAATTATCGGCCAAAATACTAATCCGGACTGGAACGTCATCTAAAATATCGCTAAGGGATATAATGTCTTTGTTTCTTCTAGACGTACTTTCATGATTCTTCCACCACCTTGACCTTAGGTCATTTGGGGGGAAAATGAAGGGTGAGAGATGGGGAATACAATGAGGATGAAATGTTTAAAACTATTGCCGGATACGGGCTTCTCGAATGACCTTCAGCGGAGAGTTCGGCACAATCTTCCTTTGCTGCACATATCCCCCTGGTCGCGTCTACTTTACGACAGTTTTGGGCCGATGGTAAGCGGGGAGATCGTAAATGGTGGCTCGCCTTGAGCTTACAGTGACTCCGCACTCCCAGAAAAGATGTATTGTAGTTGCGGGTCTCTGGCTCCCGCATCGAGTTTAGTCACCGGCAATAACCGGCCCGGGGTCATCGGGGTTTTGGACTCGCTTGACTTTGTCCAACTTAGCCTCCAGGGCAGATATTACTGCCGTGGACATACTAACCTTGGAGATAAGGGACAAAAAGGGACGGACAAACAAAAAACTCCGAACACAATTGCGGTTACTGCCATGTTGGTTCGGATCCGGCGCAGGATATCGGGGTCTCTCTCCTGCTGTATTGGGCTGGTGGTTCGCCATCCGGATCTTGAGGGACCAGGTCTGTTAGGGTCTTGTGCCTCCTCGTCCTTCCCAAAGACAGGAATTCAGCGGGGTCAAACAAGAGGACATATGTTCGTCTTTTCGACTTTCTTCCTGATAATCTTGATCTGATTTCACAGGTGCAGCTTCAAGCGCCGTTCTGGCAGCATAGCCTTCCTTGCCAATGCGAAGGATGCGTCGTTCATCTGCAACCTGTTCGCCTGATTCTCGCACTTGCCAGGCGGTGTTGCTATAGGTGTCAACGGTCATTTTGGCACCGAAACAGATACGGTGGAAAGGGTTTCAGGGGTGCCACCCCCGTCTCCCAAGCGGACGTGCCGCAAACTACTACCGAAGTTAGGATGCGCCTAGGTCGGGACGCGCTACCTGAAATCACCGCTGAGACGTGATTGTATAAAAAACATTAATTGTGCCGCAAAACCTTGCAAAGGAAAGGTTTTAGAAAGCATCACCCGCCTTTCATTTTGTACTAAACTCCAATAAAAGTTACCCCAAAAAGAGTTTTTGTTTGTCGGTGTTTACTCAAAAACATGCTTTCTACAGCTCAAGGTGACCACAGTGAAGACAAAACACAAAAGAGCGGCGCTGTTGTCGCATTTATCTCGCTCTCAGTGGACGCCAGTGGCCCACGTTTCAACGGTGAGTTTACCAAATGAGTGTTCTAGTAACGTTGGTTTGCATGCTGTAGTACATCAACGCAGTGCCCTCGCATAACTCGCGTTAGAATCGCCGCTATCTCGAATCGGAGCGTCGCGGTGACGCCAAGTTGAACGTTTGTGACGCTTTGAGGGAACTCTAGTCAAAATAAAGCGTGTTCGCCGCTTTATTTTGATTGATTCACTAGTGATGACGTAATACGTAGGCCTTCTCTTCTAGGAGGAGATGGGCCTCAGAATCGCTTGAAGGCGCTGTCAGGAGCATTGTTCCGCGAAGCGTTCACTAGAGGACCTCAATCCTCCTCAGATTAGCGAAACTTCAACCACCTTAGTTCAGCAGTCGACGGAGTCATTTCCGAAGGTCGTGCGTCTTATTCTCGTCGAAATACTACGCAATAGCAAAGCGTATACGTGCAAACTATACTTAATTCACCCATGAGCTGAGACAAGAAGCTCCGCCTTAGAGCGAGCTTCCTGCTTCCGCAGGAGTTTGGTTGCGCGTACCTGCGCGTTCACACCGGTACTAGCAAAGGCAGAAAGTTCGCAGAGAAGCCGGAGCTGCTACTCTCAGCTTAAGGGTGAATGGTGTATAATGAATAGAGCTGCGAGCACTGTTCACCAGCGTGAATATGCTGCTTGGGGCGTGTCTCCGACTCATGTCTCTAGCGTCTTATTCCGCCCACGCACCCCACGTGGTGCCGAAGGGCTAACAAAAGACGTCACGAAAGCCGGAATATCCTGTGGTGATATTCCATGATCCTGGCGCTCCAAGGCACAAGTTCTGGGAGAAAGCACGAGAAGAGTCAAATGTCGCCTTCGTCGCGGCGTCGCTACTCCTGGGTGCCAAAGGGTCCGTGGACGGTCGAGTTATGTTGCAGCAGAACTGGCGCCTGCCACATACACCCCGGTGCTGTGACACCTCAGCAACGCGACCGGCGACAGCATGATACTTCTGTGACCTCATCAGGCGGATATCGAGGGACCACCTTTTTGGGCACAGTAGTCACACCAGTGGGAGAGGTGTTCCAAGCACGGTAACATCACAGAACGCGTCTTACCGGAAGTGAAAAGATTTTTTGTGAAACCATCTCACAACATCCACCGACTGTAAACTACAGTCTGCTACAGTTGTCACATCAAGAATAGGACGTTAATAATAACGCAGGTGCAATTGAACATTAAGTCGGCTGACAAAACAATATTAGAGAAGAAGGAAGCTAGGCAAGGCCGCTAAAAAATAAAATATACCCGGAGGTCATGCAATTTGTTTTGAAGGAGCGTCGACAGTCTCGGTGATGGCCATTTGCATCATGGCATTCATCGTTAGGCTGCCCTAAGTTGCCTTCCCGTTACTTGAAAAAAGTAATTGTTTACGAATACAAATTACCGATCCTCAAATGTAATGGATTAATGTTTCAATTACTTTCGCTGAAAAGTAAAGGATTACTTTACTCATTACGTTACAAATTACTTTCACGTTAATTTTCCCGCACTTACTGAGAAAAGAATAGTGACCATTTTTATGTTTTTCAAAAATGCTCCGCAGCACTACTTTCAATTTCTCAAACACCCGCATTATGGTAGTCCTTGTAAAAACAAAATATTGCACTGAAGAGAGAGAATGTAAGTCCACTCCCTTCACCTGTAAGCTGACAAGGCAGCGAAATCTGCAGCCACGCCCGCCATACCGCTAGCTTACGGTGGTCGCAAATCATTCCTGAAATTCTGTAGGCAAAACTAGCTGTGCACAAGCTCCGTAACAGCGTCTACATTCACTAAGAGAACCAAAAGGCAACGCGGTCTTGATGTTGCCCTATTGCTCTTTTTTTTCCCGATATGAATATATGCCTTGCACGTTTTTTCTTCTTTTTTTTTGTGTGTTTTTAGTTACCGGTCAACCGAAAAAACGTATTTTCTCTTCGGTTAATATTTTGTTGAACTTTCTATCTTCATGTAGCTGAAGTGCATGATCGTATTGCTCTTTTCTGTAATACGTTCACATTTTTAAAATGTACAACGTAATTAAAGTACTTCCTTACAATATTTGAAGCGAAATCACATTACCAACTAGTGCACAAGACTGTAACTTGGCAATTACGAAATTACTCAAAAAGGTATTATATTACAAGTAATCCGTTATTTGTGACAGATGACTTCCCATGTCTGCTGAAAACATTTTGGAATATCTTACGGCGAGAAAACAAACTGGTTCCATCTGTCGGGTAGCCAAGTAACATAAACCATTTCCCTCCGTTTCACTCTCTCTTTCATCTTGGGGAGGTGCGCTTATATTGTTTTGGCTCTGAAACGGTTTACAATGTTCCATTCGACCGTGTCTAATAAATAGTAAGTGCAGTGGCCAGCGATATGAGACAGAATGCGCAGAAGGCGACCAGGCAGTACAAACCACGGCGTTACACGCTGCCATACGTGTGTCGGGAGTGGGGAGGTATCGCATGCGGCGGGTGCGTAGACAGATTTGAACACCCCCACTGCCGTTCTGACCCTGCGCTCGCTGCCTGCTACACCACGCGGTCGGTACTGCCTAATCGCCGTTGGCGCATTCTTACTCATATCGCTAGCCACTGTAGATTTGACGTATCAAATACCGCAAAACCTTTGATCTGGTAAAATGAAAATTCCAGGGTCGCCGCATAGATGACGTCAGCGTGCCGGCGTGTCCTTTTCTCACAGGAGTTCAGAAGAGCTCGGTCATAGGCAAACCTAGTTATGTGAACAGGCCCTGATATCTAACAATCGAGTGCACCGTACGGAACAACCCCATTTTTGTGACTTACCTCCAGAACAAATCAACTCGCAGTCGGTCTTCTTCGTTAAGTAAAAATGAGACGTATAGCAGCCTTGGGACCCATTTCGCTTAATGCAGGCGCCAAGTGACTGGTTGTAAATGAACGTGTCGGCAATAAGCGACGTGTCTTCAGAGCAATTGTGCAGCACAAAGCGTTGGTAGCAGGACGGGCTGAGAGGCTTTCCTGCAAACAGTGGCGGCAGGGATATGAAGGATGCGAAGGCAAACCCGATTTTTTTTTCACTTTAAAATTACAGTTTTATAGTAAGCGCTGAATGCTAGAGAATGGGAGTGGGTGGGGAAAGAGTTGCCGACAGAAAGAAAGAGATGGCTTGAAGAAAGGGCAAAACATCAGTCATTATGCGCCTGTGCGGCGTTGTGTCACCGTTGTACTTCGTTAAGACCGGAGACGATGGAAAGAACGGGAGCAGGACATACGTCTCATTATTTCCGTCGTTTCCAGTCTCAATGATGTGACCTTAACCAGCTCGCCTGTTTACTAGCTTTATCATCAAGTGTTTCCGTTGTTTTGGGAGGAATAGGAGTGGGGGGTAAAAAATAGATATAGGGGAAGGCGTAAATATATAAGTGGTTTTCGTACATTGTTTCCCCATCTCGCACCGCTCTTCGCAACCCACTACGATACCCGGAACTTTACAGTCAAGGCCATTGGCGCGCAGGGGCAGCAGCGGCTTCATCGCTGCGAAGGTATTAGCTGAGGGGGAAACGCGGTCTATGAAAACTGCCCATAGCCGAAGCAGCTCAGTCGTCACTTCGCCGTGGGCCTGTCTGGCACAAACAGGTTTCTTAGGTTGCTTTGCCCTGTCCGTCAGAAAGCCCATGATGGCCACGACCGCATTCTCCTTCACCGGTGTCGGTCCCTCCGGCGGTAACCTGTATTTGCGGCGAGGTGCACGGCAGCGCCAAGCGCGCGAACGGCGCTTGCCGTCCATCCCGTTTGTTACAGATATCCTCGCAGTTGTGGGGTAGGTAGGCTGCGTCGGCGTGCACCCCTCAGGTTTCACAGTCCGGGTCGACGTGCATGTGAAACCTATGATTGATTGATTAGTAGCTTTCTGGCGCAACAGCGACGTGGCCATACTGCGCCAAACTTAAATATTTATGCAAAGCAGAGGGTGTTATTTAATGTAGAAGTAAAAAGTCAGATACTCTGACAGAAGACAAAATGCTGAGAAGAACCTAATTACCTGTGGTGATCACATACTATAGAAAGTGCATGTTGGAAAAGCTAGAACTTATGCAAAAAACCTGTTTTCTCGAGGAACATAACAACACGTTCAAAAGGAATAATCGGCTGCTCGCCAAGCACTAGTGCAGGATGAAATGGAATACAATACATTGCGAATTCTGGAAAACAGGAGCGTCTTTCTTGTGCAAGGGCAGAGCAGAGACCAAGAATATGCCAGACCGTCACGATCTCACCACAGTGTTCGCAAAAAGGTGGATCTGCCCCATGCAACAAGCATGGGTGGCATAAGAATGACCAAGCCTCAAGCGACACAGCAATATCTCACGAGACCGGGTTTTATGGGAAGAGCTCTCCCATATCCCTAAAACAGGCTTAATGGAGTGCAGCTTATTGTCATGCTGTTGATTCCATTCTGTTTGCCATTTTAGGAAAATTGCTGCCCTAAAAATAGGTTTCAGGTCTTGATGTGGTAGCTGCAGACGTGTTTCCTGCAAGTTTTTGGAAGAGGCCGCAAGCCTGTCAGCCTTCTCATTGCCACTGAGCCCAACGTGGCTGGGTACCCAGCAAAATATGATGTCATGCCCCTTTTGTAGGCCCTTATTTATTTTTGCACGCACAAGCTGGACGAGATTATGCTTTGAATCCTTTACAGAGCTGATTGCAGTTATAACACTTTGAGAATCAACAAACACGACGGCCTTCATTGTATGGCTTTCTATAATATAGTCCACTGTTGTTAATACACTTTGAAGTTCTGCAGTGAATATACTAGCAACACTGTTTAACCGCTGAACGCTCGTAAATGATTCAGAGTACACAGCAGATCCAACAAAAGAGGGGGTCTTTGCCCCGTCGGTATAAAACTGTGAATAATCTTTGTATTTGTTTAGTACCTCATGAAACTCCTGCTGGAGGATTACTGAAGAAATTTTGTGTTTGTTGAACCTGGTGAAACACCAATCACAGCTGATTGGCAGCAGGTCCCAAGGCGCAACAGTGTCGGTCCTTTCGAGTAAGCTTATGTCATTCAGTTCGAGACAAAGAGATTGACGGATGTCCTCAAGACGAAGACTGAGCGGCCGTACAATACTAGGCTTATTTTGAAAAATAAGGGAAGAACTAGAGTCATGCACACAGCGTTATGTTGGATGGTCAGGGTCGGACAGGACTTTGTAGGTGTAAATCAAGCTAATGTATTGCCGTCTTTTTTCCAGCGACATCTGATTTGTCTCTACATATAAACTGAGGACTGGCGATGTCCGAAAAGCCCCTGTGGCAAGTCGAAGGCCAAGGTGGTGAACAGGATCCAACATCTTGAGTGCCGATGACCTTGCCGATCCGTAAACTACTGCTCCGTAATCAAGGCGGGACTTGACGAGGGAGTTATACAGGTGCAGCAGACACTTCCTGTCAGATCCCCATGACCTGTGTGACAAGACTTTAAGGATATTAGCAGCCCTTAGGCATTTAAGTTTCAGCTGTTTCAAATGTGAAATAAAATTTAGCTTCCTATCAAAAATGAGTCCTAAGAACTTGTGTTCATTTCGGATACTTATGGGAGTTCTATTGATCTCTAATGATGGATCCAGCGTTATTCCACGTTTCAGAGAGAATGGTACGCACACAGTCTTCTCAGGTGAGAACCGAAAACCATTTTCGTCGGCCCACTTACTCATTTTATTTATTGCGAGCTGCAGCTGGCGTTCACAGCTGGAGAGATTGCAAGAAGAAACCGATATTTGAGCGTCATCAACGTACAAGGAATAAGACACAGTGCGTGGTATTACCTTCGAAAGAGAGTTGATATCCACAGCAAATAATGTAACGCTCAAGACCCCCACTTGTGGCACCCCATTCTCCTGAATAAAAAGGTCTGAATATGTGGCACCTAGTCTAACTTTGAATGTTCGGTCAGACAGAAAGCTTTCTATAACGCAAAGCATGCGACCACGTAAACCACATGCGAACAGGTCACTAAGTATTCCATACCGCCAT
Source organism: Ixodes scapularis (assembly GCF_016920785.2). NCBI lineage: Eukaryota > Metazoa > Arthropoda > Arachnida > Ixodida > Ixodidae > Ixodes > Ixodes scapularis. The sequence continues at coordinate 9,246,711 of NW_024609879.1, forward strand.
GCCGTGTCGTACGCCTTCTCCAAGTCAAAGAAGACTGACACGCAGTGCTGCCTGTTTACAAAAGCGTTACGTATAGTCGTTTCCAGGCGCACTAGGTGGTCAACAGTTGACCGCCCTCCACGAAAACCACACTGGTTCCGATCGAAGAAACCCTGCATTTCAAGAAAATACACCAGTCTCCTATTAATCATTCGCTCAAATATTTTGCCAAGACTGCTCGTAAGTGCAATAGGGCGGTAGCTGGATGGAACTGACGAGTCTTTACCAGGTTTCAACAGTGGGATAACATGGGCCTGCTTCCAGGCTTGGGGAAAGCATGCTTGCGTCCACAGATGATTAAAAAACCAGAGCAAAGTTTCCAGAGATTTTGGGGCCGGCTGACGAATCATCTCGTAATGAATCCTGTCAGGGCCAGGGGCCGACTGCCTCTTCAGACTAAGAGCCAACCTAAGTTCGTGCATTGTAAAAGGCTTGTTGTATCCGGCAGTATTTCCTCCAGACATACTAATACGATGGCATTCTGCACGAGACTTAAATTGTCTAAATTCTTCCCGGTAGTTATCGGAGCTAGAAACATTGTGGAACTGCTCTCCAAGGACATTAGCCACATCTCTAAGCGAGATTGTAGGAGAATGGAAAAGAGGAATCACAAAAGCGTGATAATCACCCTTGATTTTGCGGTATCGATCCCACACTTCCTTGGACGAGACAAAACTGTTGACAGAAGAGATATATTTCATCCAAGTTCCTCGTTTAGCTCGTTTCCTCGTCCATCGAGCTTTCGCTTTTCTCCTTTTGAACTCAATTCTATTGAGAGGAGTAGGGTACCGTCTGAACGTATCCCAGGCTTTATGCTGTTCTTTTCTTGTAGATGCACAGTCTTTGTTCCACCACGGCTTACACCTCTTCGGCATGTTTTCAGAAGTCTGCGGAATAGCCTCAAAAGCTGCACTTAGAATATGTTCGGTGACATATAATGTGGCATCCTCTGGAGACAAACTTGCCAGGAGTGAGGCATTCAGCGTTGCCTTTAATTTAAAAAGCCCCCAATCTGCCTTTTCTAACTTCCATCTAGGAACGCGCTTTAAAATGGTAGGAAGTGCGACATTGCTTTTTAAAATGACCGGAAAGTGGTCGCTCCCAAAAGGGTTCTTTAAAACGTTCCAAGAAAAACAAGGAAACAATGAAGGTGATGAAATAGACAGGTCGATGGATGTGAAAGAGTTATGAGGTGCACTGTAAACTGTTGGTTCTTTGTTATTTAAAAGACATAAACCTGAAGACAGTAAAAGACGCTCTATGATCTTGCCACGAGAATCAAGTCGGTCACTGCCCCACATAGGATTGTGAGCATTAAAATCGCCTAGAATTAAAAAGGGTTCTGGCAGTTGATCAATAAGACCTTCGAGTTCATGAATATGAAGTGGAACTTGTGGGGGAAGATATAATGACACAATGGTAATGAGCCGGTCAACTAAAACACGGGTTGCCACAGCTTCAAGTGGTGTACGAAGAGGGACCTTAGCACATGCTACTCCTCTCCGCACAACCACAGCAACACCACCAGAAGAATGGGCTGACAAACGATCTTTCCTAAAAACACGGTGACGGCGTAAAATATCAGTGTGAGTGTTCTTCAGATGAGTTTCCTGCAAACAGACAGCAATAGGCTGCAGCTCGTCCAGAAAATAATGAACGTCATCTATGTTTTGTAGTAAACCCCGGCAGTTCCACTGCAGGAAGCCAACATGACCCATTTGTTTGCTTGCTTAAGATGTAGTTAAAATGTGGGGTTCGTAGCTGTGACCAAATAAACAAAGGTTAGCTTGGGTTGGTTGGGGCAGTGACACGTGGAGGTTTTTTCTTCTGATCCCCTTTTTCAGGGGCAGATTTTGTGCCTCCCTTGGCAGGTGGAGGTGCTTCTGTCAGTTCGACAGATACCTCCATGGCCTCCTCCTCCCGCTGGGAAGTGGAAGGAGTGGGTCCCTCACTGCTGTGAGAGGGAGTGGTGTCTGGCACCACTCGAGGCTTTGGGCCAAGACGATGAGGCATCGTCCTGGCACGTGGAAGTTTTGGCGGGGCCGCCGGGGTCTGGGAACCCGCAGGAGCCTCGCTGGGGGTTGGGGGGCTGGTAGAGCACCCAAAGTCTCGAGGACTGTACTGAGTGCCCACCGATGCCTTGAGTGGCGGCGCAGCCCCCCTGGCAGCCGCCTCGGCATAAGTCCCTCCTTGGAGGAAGGAAAATCGTTTCCTTGCCTCAGGGTAAGTCAGGTTCTCTTTTATCTTTAAAGCTAAAATCTTCTTTTCTTCTTGGAACTTTGGACAGGCTCGGGAGTAGGTGGGGTGGGAACCAGAGCAGTTGATACACTTGAGAAGTGTACCTTCGCATGTGTCGGCTGGATGGTCTGTGCCTCCACATTTAGCACAAGTTGTTTTTCCACGGCAGGATACCGAGCTGTGGCCAAATCTTTGGCACTTGAAGCATCGCCTTGGGTTAGGTATATAAGGGCGCACCTTGCAGTGGAGATAGCCTGCTTTAATGCTCTCAGGCAGTACGGTGGATGCAAAAGTGAGGACCAGGTGTTTTGAGGGTCTCTCCTGCCCATCCCTGCGTATTGAGATTCGTCGCACAGCGACCACTCCCTGCCCGGAAAGGCATTCCAAGATTTCGTCCTCGCTAGATTCTAGAAGGTCCTCCTCTGAAATGACGCCCTGGCAGCTGTTCAAAGTGCGATGTGGAGTGACAGATACTTTATAATCCGAGATCTTGTTTAAATCTAAGAGAACCACACTCTGAACTCCGTTTTGTACTTCAACAAGCAGGTCACCAGATGCTAATTTCTTTGCTTTAAAGTTTTGACCAATTAAGTTTTCTAGAGTCTTTGAAATAAGAAAGGGTGAAAGCTTGGCAAGTGGTTTTCCATTTTGTTCCGAATGCATTACCAGAAAGCCGCTGAAGCTATTGTGGGCTGTAGCTGAAGAGTCTTTGGTAACTACTTCGGTCCGGACCCTTTTCAAGGTCCGATCGGGGGAGGTTTTTTGCTTAGAACCCATGTGAAGGGCAAAAACTTTGGCATCCGTAGCGCACCACCCACCGCGGAGTCCAACAAGGGGATAGGTAACATCTCATAACAGGTCTGGCTTGTCTGAGTATGCTACTCTACCAGTGCTACGAGGAAGCTATAACCAAGTGTGGATCAAGAGAGAGTTCTGTCGCCACCCGAGGTTAGCCCTTGCCGCCAAAGAAGGTGAAAACGAAGAATAGGAGAAAGGAGGAAAGAGAAAGAAAAGAGGGGATAGTAGAAGAAATGGCGACTGACTGCATCATCCTGGTCGGGCCAAGCCAGGACACCTGTCTACGAGAAGCGGGGGCCAAAGTGGTGTGTTGCCTCACCCAGGGGGCCCCGAAGGGTCCAAACCTACCCCGGGTTCAGCTCAACCACCAGGATGCCCTTTTCCCCGGACACGGGCTCGCCACGCACAGCCAGACATGGGTGGTTCTTAGCCACATTTTACTCAAGGTCTGTGATGTTGCCAATGTGGCTGGGGTCCGTGGTGACGTTACTCACCAAGCACCTAGCACACAAGGTGCAGGCGCCCCCTGCGGGGCTCGGGGTCCGTGGAGACGCCACTCTCCAAACACCTGCTTTCACAGGTGCCCCCTGCGGGGTGAAACCTATGAAACGGTACCGGTGTCTTTGCACAGCTGATCCGCAGTGGTAAGATGATGGCGGACGTTGGCCGGTCGAGTCAGTGCAGAAACAGAGGCCAGATTCACGAAACGATCTTACGCAAAAATGGGCGTAAGACAAAACTTAAGAACAAATCCGTATTCACGAAACGAAATTTTCGTAAGTTTTGCGCAGGTTACGACGAAATCCTACGACAGCTCCGAAGCTGTCTTACGCACTTCTTACGATCAAATCAGCATGGCCGACAGCGTCGCTCAGTTGGTCGCGACAACCAACGGACGTTTATTTTTCTACGTGCACTTCTCACGCGTCCCGACTTCAAGCAGCAAGAAACAAGTAAAATGTACTTGAAACAGACCACGACGAACGAACAAGGACGCTGGATCCACAGACGCCCGGGAAAAACTCCAAGGGCCACGAGTACGGACTCCGACCGATCGGCAGATAGGCCTAGCAGGCACTCCGACTCGGCGCAGCGATGATCTGGCGGTCCTTGGCGAAGACCGTCTGCCCACGACCGGCTGGCGTGCTGAATGGAATAGGCCCGCGCGACCCTTGTGAAGCCTTCCCGTATTATAGTTTGATCGCTGACCTCAATTCTAGATTAAGAGGTCAATCTCTTCCTCTTGTCATCTCCTTGTTTTCCGAGGCAACGGTGACGAACGCTGTCGTCGAAAAGGGGCTCTCATCGATTCTATCTCTGTTTTGTGTGATATCAAGCTCAAATAAACGCCGTATGGATTACCTTCGCAACATGGTATGTACACTTTGTTATTAGTATTCCATTTTATTCTTATACGACTGCACCTCACTGTCGATCGCTGTAACAATTCGTGGGTCGCAATGCCGGTCCAGCCTTTCTTCGCCGGGTGTCACGTCAGCATCGAGTTGCAATTGTAAAGGATCGGTCCCGAAGCGCTTATCAATTCGCGGTCCAACAGCGCAAATCCAGCACTTCGATCAAACGCGCACGTCCGCTCCGTAGTGTAAACAAACATTTACGTGGCTCTTGCTTACACTGTCGTAGTTCAAACGTATCTTTTTTAACGTCGGCTCGCTCCTGCATCTCCGAGGCCGCAAAAAAAGCCGCGGCAATTTGTTCCCATCTACGTCACTTTGCAAACGACTGCGGGTCGTCTTTTACCTACGATGACAGTTGTGTTGACTTGGTAGCGATCGAGTTCGTAGCAGTCAATCGGGGTGGTTACGCATCCCGGCCTCGGCATTCGGGCGAGTTTAAATCGTGTTAGCGTCGACATATCACTGCACGGATACGAACCCCAGACAAGCGGTAGCAGAAAGGCAGCCTGTGTTATGAAAAATCCACGTGCTCCGAACGGCTCCGAACAAATGCCGAGCTCTCCGATTGGTTGTTCGTGCTGCCGAAGACGCCGTCGCCATAGCAACAGCACCGGTAAGTTTTAGTTTCTCCGTACGACAACGTCGCTTTCCTCCTCTCACTTAAGAACGCGTTCGTGAATACCGATTTCTCGTCTCCTTACGATGTTCTTAACTTACGAACTTCTTAGCTAAGTTGTCGTAAACTAAGAAGTTCTTCGTGAATCTGGCCTCAGATACGCGCGGTCGCCCGCCGACGTGCGCCTGTCCGGGTGACGTCGCAAGATCTCAATGGCCATGATCAACTTCGCATCCGCAAACGAGCCCACCGGCGACGTGGGGGCCCTGAAGGCGCCGTGGCCAAGCTCGGCTACATGGTTTCCGGGAAGGCAACAATGACAGGGAATCCGCTGGAAGGCCAGCCGATGTTCTCCCGCCCGGCCAATCTTCACAGCCAAGTCCGCCGCCGGCCTCGCTTACAGCAATCTGGCCGTAAACTGTCACGCTGGGCCACGGCACCCTCAGAGTCGATTGTGATGACCTTTCTGCCCGTGCCGCCGACGGGCACAATAATCTAGAAGGCAACATCGGTGGCCGCGAGTTCTGCGGTGATGCTGGTGGCGTGGTGAAGCAGCCGGTCCACTGTGAACTGACTGGAGTCGGAATAACAGCGGCTGCCGTCGACGAGTCCCCCGCCTGGCGGACCAAACAGTCCGTAAAGACGCGTGTCCAGCCGCCATACTCCTCCTCCAGGTGTGCCTCAGCCAACTGTCGCGCGGTGTTGTCTGCCGCTTCCGCTTCCTCGAGCGGATGCCCGGGACGAGAGCGTCGGATACCGGTGGAGAGGAGGTAGAGAAGGCGGTGGCTCGGATGCGCCAACGACGCTGTCCACCTCGGCCGGAAACATCACCAGCCTGAAACCCTGCCTTTATACGATGCGTTCCAGCTGCGCCTCCGTGGAGCTCGCGATGGTCATGCGGATAAAGTGGCACCGCGCGCCCTTTGTCAGAACATTCGCCACTTTTATACACCCCTGGACGAGTTTGTCTGTCGAGGAAACGCTCAACGAGACGCCGAAGCACACGCGCAAAACTACACGCTGGACTGTCTTCAACCCGCTCGGCTGCGTGTCCCGCAGCCTGACAACCTGAACGGCTCACGTGGGACGGGAGACTATCAGGCCCTGGCGCATTTGCAGCAGCATCTCCTGCGATGTGCCCCAAGTCTTCCCTCCCGAGGGAGCGGACGACTTTGGTCTTGTCCCGCGTCACCTGGCCCTCGATCTTCACCGCTGTCCCCCAGGAGGTGCTCTTGTCTTCTGCACCCCGAGGTAGGTGGCTGTTCCGACGCATGGTACTGCTTTTCCCATTATTTTGAGTGTGTTTGAAAACGCACCTAGCCTCGGTGCCTTGAAGAGGGTCTTCGGCGTCTCTGGCAACATGGCCAGTCCCAGCTGGTAGAGTCGGCGGACAACTTTTTCCAAGGCCCACTGCAGCTTCCGAACCATCGTCCTCCGGCGGCACGACCAGGCCATTTCCCACAGTGCCACGTCGTCCGCGTAGACAGCCATGTCGGTGGGAAAGGCCGGAATAGACCCCATCGCCCCGGGCGCCGGCAGCGAGGTTATGCCGACGGAAATGAGTACCGGGCTCAGGACACCGCCCTGCTGCACCTCCCGAGTTACGCTCCACGGGTCTCTCATAACACCACACCCGGACGCGCATCGCCCTATATCTCAGGAACGCACGCAAGTATGCCATGCGGCGGTCATGGTCCCTGCGGCTCGGTAGGGCACAGACGATGGAGGTGTAGGGCAGTCCGTCAAAAGACTTGCTGATGTCCGGTAACACCTGCGCAGCAGAGTGTTCATGGGCTTCGGCCTACTCCAGTGAGCTCCCCAGGTCCCCCATGGCCCCCGCCGTGCACCTCTGTTTGCGGAAGCCGTAGAAGCAGTCCGGAAGCCGCCCGCCGTCTCGAGGTGTTAGTTGAGATGGCGCAGCACCAGTCTCTCCATCGTCTTTCCAAGGCAGGACGCGAGTGAAATGGGCTTGTAGGAACCTGCCTCGCTTGAATTCTTGCCCCCCTTGATCAGTCAGTAATCGCAGCGCGCCATTCGACGGTGACGTCGGCGTGCTCCAGACTCTGTTGGTCAGCTGTAGCAGCCGAAAGAACACGGTCTCGTCTTGTCTATGTTTCCCGGGGTCTCAACGATATCCCGTCCGTCCCCGACGAGAAGCGGTGGTGGGGGTGTTCTGCGATGAAATAGCGCAGTTATGCAACGTAATCCTGCATCCGAGTTCTGAAATGGTGGAGCCATGGGCAGCTCGAGGCTACCCTGTCGCGAAGCGTCGGGGCCCAAGGCGGAGGCGCCTGGGACCGACGTGAACTGGTCTGCCAGCAACTACACCACCTGGGGGACTGTGATCTTGAGTGCAGCCGCCATGCACTGCACGGGTTTGAGCGGCACCGGCCTCCACGCAAGCACGTTGGCCATCCTTCAAGCCCGCGTCCCCGTCGCTCGTCTGCCAAGGGTCTCGCAGGGAAGTCGCCACTCACGCCTAGCCAGCCACTTTCCGTGTCGGCGGAACTTGGCGTCCAGTCTCTGGAAGGCCAAAGCGTCCTCCGGCTTCTGGGTGCGCCAGTAGCAACCTCAAACGCTTCTCCTTTGGGTCCTCAGCTCGAGCCAGCGGAGAACGGGATTGGCTCGGGGGAAGGGCACTTGCACTTTTCGTGTGGCCGCCCGGAAAGGCCAGGACAGGATGTTGACTGTGAAGGGCTACCCTGAGCAGAGTGTGGAGTCGATAAGAGTTCTATAAACGTCCCACTTTGCCACAATAGAGCGTTTCGGCGGGGCCTTGACCGGCTTCCTCACGGTTATGGGAATGTACCCACTGCCGCAGCTGTCGGGCTGTGGTTTTTCCGGTCAGTCGCAGGGCGCCGGCCGTGAAGGTCAGGGTGATGACCGTTAGCCGCACCCGTACACGGACGTACTACGTGGGCTGTATAAAGGCCCATACGCACATTCGCGTTTGAGTGCGGTGCGTTCCCTAGCGGCAAGCGGACGCGCTGTGTTGCGAAGACTGCTTGCGCCAAACTTGTACCCACAGTTGCCTTGACACGCAGTCAACCGCAGTCGAGAGCCAATAAGAAAGCACTACCGTCGCTAGTGGCTCACCAATAGTAAGCGAAATCCAAGGCAACATGGCGGCGCGCGGCGACAGCATCGAAGTATTCGACCTTGGGACAATCTCGCCGGCTTCCGCGACGTTTTGTCAAGCTTGAACCATCGCATCCTTGGAAAATACAGTCTCCACCGCTCCCCAAAACGAAAAAGCAAGCACTGCGACCGGCGAACCGGACACGTCTCGCCGAGTCGGCCGGGTGGGGCGAGCGAACACGTCACTCCTCTCCTCTTTCGGCTTCTGATTAATCGAACGCAACCAAACGCACCACAACGCTTCGGAAAGTAGAGCGCGTCTCTACTCGCTTGCGTCGCGCTGCCGAGCGTTGCGGGAAGGTGCGCGTCGCTCCGCAAGCGACCGCGCCTGGCGTCAAGGACTCCACAACGCGCTCAAACGCGTTCAAACGCGAATGTGCGTATGGACCTTAATGGTGATGTCTCGGAAGTTCAGTTCGTGCTCAGTGTCCTGCAGCATCCTCCCCCTCGTTGTTGTCGCGTTGTCCCAGGAGGCCTCTGGGTGCGCATTGAAGTCGGCGCAGATCAGTGCTTCCTCTCTCCCTCTCGATTGAACCGTGACGAGAACCCGCGGGTTCCAGGGCACGCCGCACGTGATGTAGCAAGCCGCCACATGCATGTTTTTCCTGTTAATGTTCAAGGTTGCCACCGCGTACTCCGACATCTCCGACGAGAGGCCAATAAGGGTCAGGCTATTATAATAATAATAATAATAATAATATCTTTATTTCCATCAATTTTGATGGGGGAGCCCGAGGAAAAAAGCTGCGATATGCAGCTTGACTGGTCCTCGGTCCCCTTACAGTGGTCAGCGGCAAGCATCAGGAAACAAAGATGAAAATCACGTCAACTAGCAGCTGCAGGTATTGTTAACAGAAAAACAAAACATATAACGCTTTATGAAAGGAATGCATTATGTACAAAAATATTCACGCAAGTCTTTGAAAGTCAAGTTTTCAAGAGAAACATTACTACTGCAAAAAGTATTTAACAAATTTGGAAGAGTAAATTGGAGCATCTGAGAGCCATAGTTCGTTCGCTGGGTGACCATCTTCCACTTCTCCGCATGACGAGTAGAATACACTGGTGAATTTTCCTCTAACAATGCAAGATTTTCTAGGAAACATGTGCCCTTTAATCTTTCACTCTTAAAACTGGTACAAAGTCGATATGAATACAATTTATGAACATCAATTATCCTATAGGTTCTAAATAATTCGGCAGTGTGAAAATCAAAAGGCACATTACCTATACCTCTGAGTATTTTCTTTTGTAGTATGAACAGTTTTTCAATATTAGTTAACGTTGATGTACCCCAAACGAGGTAGCAGTAGGCTAAGTGGGAGTAAAACAAGGAATTATAGATCAAGAGTTTCACATTTGTTGGCAATATGTAACGGTAGCGATTTACAATCCCTACCACGCGAGCTAGTTTTGGAATAATATAATTTATATGGCTATCCCAGGACATATTTTCACTAAAAAATACTCCGAGAGTTTTAAAACAATTGACTATTTCAATTAGAGACGAATTAAAACGGAGATGCTTAGACACCACCACATGTTTATTTTTTGGACGAAAAATAACAGCTTTTGTTTTGCTACTATTTACTATCAACGAGTTACTATCACCCCAAGATTTAATTCCAGACAGAGTTAAGTTAGCCATATCGACTAGGTCATCAGCGTTTTCGGAGGAAAAGAATATGCTTGCATCATCAGCATACATTACAAATTTTGCCTCCTTATTGACGTTAATTATATCATTTATGTACAAATTAAAAAGGAATGGCCCTAATACACTACCCTGTGGAACGCCTGACGTAATAGGCTTAATAGTGGAGGAATTACCATTGATGGACACATATTGCTGTCGATGCCCTAGATAAGATTGCAGAAGTAATAGCGCCTGCCCACGGATACCGTAAACTTCAAGTTTTTGAAATAGGACCTTATGACTAATACAATCGAATGCCTTGGTAAAGTCTAAAAACACCCCGAGAACCAAGTTTTTCTTTTCAAAGTTTTTTAATATAAATTCTTTTTGACTAAGCAAGGCTGTTTCAGTTGAGCAATTATTTCTAAAACCAAACTGCGAGGAAGTAACAAGGTTATGTTTTTTTGAAAAGTCTACCAAACGGCGATGAATTATTTTTTCTAGCGCTTTAGAAAAAACGGGCGGTATAGAAATGGGCCTGTAATTCCCCAACTCATTCTTATCACCTTTTTTGTACAGTACGGTTACTTTCGCTACTTGCATCTTTCTTGGAAATACACCACACGCTAAGGAGAGATTAAAAATATGATTTAAAACGGGGGCAATTATATCGACAACATATTTAATTGGACGTATCTGCATACCATCAGCGTCACAGCTACTACTATTTTTTAAGTGCATAATCACGTTAATTATTTCTGAGGCAGTACTTGGTTCTAAAAAAATTGAGCTACAGTTTCTATGGCACATGTATCTGCAAGCATCAGCACCATCGGTATGGACGGCTATATTTACAAAGTGCTCGTTAAACAGATTGGAAAGCTGTTCACCGGTTAATGTAACTCCGTTATGCACTAACGTTTCAATGGCAGTTGACGAAGGAGCACCTTTTACCAAAGAACCTATGTGTTTCCACATTACGTCAGTGCGTCCATTCGCGGAAGAAAAAAGAGAGGAGTAATAACTTTTTTTTTGCATTTCTTAGCTCTTTAGTTAAGCAGTTACGATAGGTTTTGAATGTTTTAAGTGCATCAGGGTCACGCGTTTTAAGAAAGCGTTTGTAAAGTATGTCTTTCTTACGAATTTTACGAACTAAATCGAAGGTTACCCATGGTTTACGGATCTTTTTTGATATATTCTTCTGAGAAATTTCTTGCGACACGTGGAGAACGGCGCGAGGCGCCGCCCCCGCACGTCGTGGTCGACTGCTGGACGTTACGTAGTCCCTGAAACACAGCTTAGCAGCCGGCACGTTGAGCTCCTGCAGCGCAATGGCCTCGCAGCTGTGCTCCTTCAGATGGTTCTCAAAGTCCGCGAGCCGATTCTAAAGGCTTTTGCACTTCCACTGCAGCGCCTACACTTTGACGCGCAGGGGACCCTGTCGGTGTGGCGCAGGGTGGGCGGCCATCGTCGGAGTAGGTGAGGTGGGCAGCGGTGAGTTTGTAGACAAACTCCTGCAGCCCTCAGAGGATTCGTTGCAGCTGCTTGGCGGCTGCACTTCCCACGAATGGTGGTGTTGTAGCGGCTTTCAGCGAAGCCCGAAAGAAGTAAAAGAAGTGCCCGCGCGATCACGTCCGGGTCACCAATTTGAAGCGTACTGAGCTTCAACTAATTTATTTACACTATTTACATGATGTTAAATTTGAGACGCGACGAGCCGACCTTGCGGTTGCCGTTGTTCCTCGATGTCTCTCCTGTCTCAAGCTCCGAGAGAGGCCGTGATCGCGCGGGCACTTCTTTTACTTCTTTCGCGCTTCGCTGGGAGCCGCTACAGTGTAATGGGGCGCATGGCAGCGATGAGCTGTCGGAGAAGGCCGTGGAGCTCGAGTGCACGCGCGGAGCCTTGGGCATCCTGTTTTTGTATAGCTGGTGCGCCCGGCCTCGGAAAGATCAAGCATTGACACATGGTGGCGAAGTCAGCAAGCGTCTCACCGGCTGCGTCACGCAAGTCCCCGCGCCGGCGCACCTTCCAGGGGAGCTCTGCGGGGGCATGCATCGAAGCTGGTCCCTGCTGTTTGACTGACCATCCAGCCTGAGGCGCCAGGGGGGCGACCATTCTGATGTCACGCCTCTGTGTGACCTCGGTGTCCCCCACGGCCTCCCGTTATCGGTGTTCTCCGGCCTTCGACGCCGCCACGCTGCCCGTCGCATCTCCGGATTTCGGCGGCATTGCTGGATGCTGTTCCACGGGCTGGTTCCAGTGCCCCAAACTGTTGCCACCGGGGGGGTTCAGTCTCTCTGCCATGCTGTTTTTTTTTGGGGTGAGACAGTTGTCGCTGGTAATTCAGCTGAATCAGCCGCAGGCGTTGACCTTGCTGTTGAAGATGCATCTTTTGTTCTTGCTGTTGCTGGTCTGGTTGCTGTTTGCTTCTTTGTCGCTGATCTTTGAGGGAGTCGGGTCTTCGCTGCGCGCCAGCCTCTGCCCGAAAAGCCCATCTCCCTCGCCATGTTGCCAGCTTGGACGTACGCGGGACAGCGCCGGTCGAATGCGTCGTGCCTCTACTGCAGCTGGGGCAGCTGGGGGAGACCACGCGCGAACAGGTACCCTTCGTGTGAGCCTCTGGGCAGGTGGTGCAGGCGTTCACCATTGTGCATGCCGCACGGACGTGGCGCAGACTCCCGCAGTTGCCACACTGCTTCGGCCGAAATGTTGCGGCCGAAACCGGCCAGAGGATGCCACGAACGCTCACCCGCTGCGGAAAAGGTCCGTCAAAGAGGACCCGAATAATGGGGCCCGCGTTGAATTCTTCCGTCGCCTGGATATTTGCGGGGCCTGGATACCCTCCCGAACCTCCGCCCTTGTGTCAGCTGAGAAGCGTCGGCGGCCGACGCCCATGGACCGCGCCTTGGGGAGGGCGAGGTGGGTCTTCACTTTGATGTTTCGCATCAAGGTCACTGCCAGCAACTCCTCCAGAGTGGCCCTGTCCTCGGCGGCGACGCCCACGATGTCGAACCACGGGTTCGCCCCGGTTTTCGTCGCGTGTCCCTTAATGGCAAGAACCAGGGCCCTCGCCAACTTGGCCTTGATTTTGTCGTTGAACTGGGCCCGCTCGAATGGCGGATAGGTATGTTGAAGGGGCCAGTGACTTGTGCGCTCTAGGTGGAATTCGTTTAGAGGCGATGCAGCGAAGGTGATATTATGCTCTCCGCTCATTCCATGCGCGTACTTGAAAGAGTTGCTCTTGCTTACTTGTTTGCCTGTCTATCAGCTGGAACCGGTTATGCATGGCGATATTGGCCCCGAACCGTGTCCCGTTCGGGAACGGTATGGCCAGCTTCTCCGTACTGAGACCGGAGTGAGCTTCTTCCCCGCAGCGGCGGCGCAGAGTTTGCACGCCCTAAAACCATCATCCTGTACTTTCAGGAAACACGTGTCACGTCCGGACCACGACCATCGGAGATCGTAGAAAAACTCTGCACAACCAAGCTGACGCAGGGTTTCTTTGCGGAATCTACCCGTACGTCATCAGCAACAACTTCGCTGCCAGTATCGACCGCGAGGGTGATCAAGAAATTCCAACGCTACATAAGCAACTGATTCCGGACGGCCCCGACACAGGCAGCAGCGGCGGCACAGAGTTTGCACGCCCTAAAACATCATCCTGTACATACAGCTTGGTTGGAAAACGTTTTCTGTTTCGTTGGTATATGCTTGCCGCCACTGCTGCCGCTGCTGCCACTAAGCCATAGAGTGTGTTTTGTGCCATGTCAAAACCGAACGCCGCATGTTTGCAATGTGGTTTGCCCCTTCCAGACGATGGGACCGTTGTAGCTTGCTCCGAGTGCTCTTTTAGATATCATTTCGGATCGTGCAGTGGTATTTCTGAGGCGTCGTTCAGAAAGAAAGGCGAGACTGCACGTGAGGACTGGAAGTGCCCGACATGCAGAAAAGGCACGCAGAGAAGCCAGTTAACGAAAAAGGCAGTGCCACCGGAAGTGGATGTTTCTCGCATGTTTATTTCAATCAGCGAAAAACTTCAGATCTTCACGAGCCTTAAAGGAACCGTCGACGGCATAGAGCAATCCGTGCAGATGATGTCAGAACAGTACGACGAAATAATGAAACAACTAGCATGTCAAAAAGCAGACATCAAAAACCTGAAAGCTAGAGTAGAAAGGATTGAGGAAGCTAAATATAAGGACGAAATCTCTCAGCTCAAATACGAAATGAATGAACTAGAAAGGAGAAGCAGGCGCCTGAAACTCGAATTTCACGGGATCCCGCAAACTAACAACGAGAATCTGCTCCAGCAGCTGAATCAAGTGGCAGCTAAAATAAGCGTACCTGAACTTACGGAATCGGATATAGTGTCCGCCCACCGGCTTCCCTTAAAACCTGGAAAGATTCCTGGGATCATTGTCCATTTTGGGAAACAACAGACTCGCGACCAATGGCTTGAAAAAAAGAAATAACTAAAAAGAGACCAGGAAACAATCTTCATTCAGGAAAACATGACTAGACACAATCGAGCCCTGCTTCACGCCGCAAGAGATTGGGCTAGTACAAGAAGATATCAGTATGTATGGCACAAAGACAGAAAAATCCTTATCAGAGAGAAAGAAGGTGGGCGAGCAATCGTCGTAAGGAATATCAACGACCTTCACTGGATTCGATAAGCCATTAAACATATTCCTGCCTGAGTGTTGCCTTTGGTTATCACAGTAAAATGGCGACAGCGGACATCTTACTACCACGAGAACTACAAGATTACTTGGGCACGAGATATGCCACCTCACTTAAATGTTTCCATTTGAACACTAAATCCGTTAGAAATAAAGCGGCTGATTTAGAATTGCTTTTCGATACACTGAACGTCAGCTTTGACGTAGTCCTTTTCTCTGAAACATGGCATAAACATGAAAGCGACGCTTTCAAACTTTTAGATTATAACAGTCATCGTTTAAACGGGCCAAGCCAACGTGGTGGCGGCGTTTCTATGTTAATAAACGAAAGTTTGAGTTACGAACTTCTGGCCGACTACTGCCGTTCAACGTGTGATTACGAAGTGCTTTCAATAAGTGCAGATCAAAATGTTATAGCGGTTTTCTATCGTCCTCCAGATGAAAATATTACAGTTTTGTGCGAGTTTTTGAATGATTTTTTTTTTTAGTTTCTTGAGAAACAAATGTATAATGTGATTTGGGGAGGTCACTTCAATATTGACATGCTAGGCGACAATACATCAAAGAAACAGGTCACTACAATCTTTCAAGTAAATGGATGTGTGAATGTTATCAATCGACCAACACGAAGTACTGCTACGTCTAAAACACTAATTGACCTATTCATAACCAACTTGGAACAACAAATAATAAAATCGAGGGTAATAGCCTGTGATATTAGTCACCATTTTGCAACATTTATTTGTGTAAACAAACATTCTAGTATATGCAGAAATCCCAAGAATCGGATTTTAGTTCAAAATATTACTATTGATGGCCTGAATAGTATAAGAGAAATTTTGAGAAATGAAGGCTGGACTGACGTCCTGAATAAAATTGACGCGAATGATGCTTATGAGGCATTCCTGGATACTTTCCAAACTATCTATAAACGACATTTTTCTCTAAAATCAGTGGGGCGTCACAGGAAAGCTCGGAAGCCTTAGATAACAGCAGAATTATTTGCAAAAATACAAATAAAAAATAAGCTATATTCGAATTTCCTTAAAACAAAAGACCCAGAAAAGCTTAAAATTTTTAAGGCGTACAGAAATAGACAAAACAAGGAGTTGAAGAAATGCCAGAGCTGTCTACTACCACAATCATTTCAGTACGGCATGTAATCGTACTGATCTGATGTGGAGAAAACTTAATTCTGTTTTACATCGCAATAAGGCGCAAAATAACGTTACGTCTATAACCTACAATAACATTTTTTTTCTGGTAGTTCTCTTGCCAACCTTTTCAATGACGTTTCTGTAAATATAGCGTCTACTTCAGACGCAACCGACGCGCGTAGTTACATACAAAAAAGAGTTGAAGAAACTATTTATTTAAGTCCAGTCACCGAAGAAGAGATAATAACAGTATTTCACAGGCGTAAACATAAGTAATAGCTGCGATGCTGACGACATACAGATACGCCCAGTTTTCTATGTTTTGAACATTATTAGTCAATGCCTAGCACATATTTTTAACCTTTGTCTCGAGACGGCCATATTTCCTAAAAAAATGCAAATGGCGAAAGTCGTAGTACTTCATAAGAAAGGTGATAAAAATGATATAAACAATTACAGACCTGTTTCACTTCTTCCAGTTTTTTCAAAAGGTCTAGAAAAAATAATTCACATTTGCCTCACCGTATTTATTGAAAAGCATGACATTCTTACAGAATCACAGTTTGGGTTCAGAAAGAAACGTTCTGCAGAACTAGCTTTGTTAGATTAAAAATAATTTATCTTACATAATTTTGAAGAAAAGAATGTAGTACTCGGCATATTTATAGATTTTACGAAAGCATTTGATTTTATTAACCACGAGTTGCTTATTCAGAAACTTCATATCTACGGTATAAGAGGACACAGAGCGCTCCTCATTAAATCATATCTTGATAATCGCTGTCAGTTTGTCAATATCGGTGGTAACGTCTCCAATATAAAACCTATAAAATCCGTGGTACCACAAGGTAGCATACTTGGGCCACTGATTTTTAATATATACATAAACGACATCATGAATATTGTGCCGCAGGATAAATTTATCATTTACGCTGATGACACCAGTATTTTCTTATCAGCTCGGAAATGTAATGATATCATCCCAATACCAAATGACTTAATGAGAAGGCTAGAGGCATGGTCCTGGTCAAATAATCTTTTAGTGAATAAAAATAAAAATAAAGCTATGCTTTTTAGTCCTAAAAATCAGAATATTTCACTATCAAGTGGCATCGTTTTATACACGTCTCCCATAGAAATTGTAAGCACTTTCAAGAATCTAGGTGTATTGTTATCAAATCACATGTCTTGGTCTCAGCACATTGATTATATTATTTCAAAACTAGCTGGTGTCATCGGCAAGCTCTATCGACAACGTTTCATCCTCCCGCAAAGTGTTAAGTTGCGCTTGTATAAGACTATTTGCATCACATTTAAACTACTCTCATCTAATATGGGGCACCACGACAAAAACAAATCTTCATAGAATATTTTTATTGCAAAAAAGGGCGATACGACTTGTGTGTAGTGTACGTCGTGACTTTCGAATGAACCTAATTTTTGCTAATCTGGGGATAATGAAAATACATGAGTATTACAAATATAGACTTGCCGTGAAATATAAACGAGGTACATACCGAGAGTAAAAGTTTCCTATTTGACTTGGCTACCCTCAGAAAAAAAACGCAAACACATACCCTTCGTCACCCTGACCCATGGATAATAGATACATCGCGTACTGATTACGGCCTTCAGATGATTAGAAGAACCCTGCCTACATTGCTCAACACTTTCTCGCATTCCAATGTTGATATAGTATCGTTAATCCCACCTGAGACCCGTGAATATTTTCTTTGAAATAATGTCGTGTTGACTTTTTTTTTTTATTTTTCAAGTCTATTTTCTTCATTGTTGTGTGTGGCTGATATCTAGTTGGCATTTTCGGCCCAGTGTTTGCTTGTCTTTCTTTTTTTAATATTTTTTATTCCTGTTTTGCATTAGTGAACTTCTTTACTTTGCATAATCTTCGCTTTGTATAATTTTCGACACCGCTGTGTTCCTGGGAAGGGGGCTGGGGACAGTCAAGCTCCTTGTAAGCTTTTTTTCCCAGCTCCCACCATATATACATGTATATGGTAAATAAACTATTGTTATTATTATTATTATTATTATTATTTTAGGTGTGGCTCCGGTTTCGGTGGTCTGCGAGCCGGCTTCTCCGGGTGGGCTCCTGGGCCAAAGAAGATACAGACCCACAAGTTCGACTCGGGGAGGTGTCCGGTGGCACCTGCGCCACGGGTGCGGGTGAGGAGCCATATGGAGCCTGGTCACTGGTTGGTTTGACCGAAGCGGCTCGTATCGCTTCGCAGAACGACTACGGAGCCCTCCATGAAGCCTTCCCTCCGCGTTTCGGACCGGAACCGTTACCATATTTTTTTTTTTTTTGTAATGGCGTCCTTTGTTTGAAGAAGTTTCCTAACCAAGGAATCCGCAAACCAAGTCTCCGACCTAAAGCGGCTTTACCAATAGTGGAGGATTAAGAAGATGCGTATTTTATGATTCGGTTCCCTGTTTTCTAGTTGTTGTTTTTTTTTCATATGGAGAGAAAAGGTTTTCGTTTTGAATATCGGAAATATTCGGAAAAGTAACGGTTTCTTTTTAAAAGTATCTAACAATCGTTTTTCTTCTCAAGTAATCCAGTAATCTCGTAGATCAATGGCTACGCCACAGCTGCCACAAGTCATCCAGGCAACTTTAGTATTTTTGCATATGTAACGGCCTTGCAAGAGCTTTGCGTGTTCAGAGCATGTGTCTATAGGGTTTATTCGCTGGACGCCACATTTCAGCATGCTGTTCTGCGCGTGCGCATATCAAAGTCACGTTATTAGACAGCTAAGACTAGTGATCTTGATGGTGTGGAATGCGCGCTGCAAAAGAACTGTGGAAGCTCGCCGTCAGCACGTGCTTAGAGTGCCTTCATGTTCGCTTTGCTTAGAGTGGTGCCATTCTTTGTAATACCACTTGCCGACAAACCAATGTTGTGAGACTGGTTAGCCCGCTGTTTTCGTCAGCCATTTTGTAACCGGGCTAATCCCCGTTAGGGCTATCTTCTTGGTTAGAAAATGCGATCCTCGCTTATGCGAGCTTTATAGGCACGATGCCAACGTGTTGCATGCCGTTGTGCCGCGGATGTTCCAGGCATGGTGAGAAGTTGTACCGATTTCCAACGAAGCCGGAACGGAGGACGGCATGGTTATATCAGATCAGGAGTAGGAGGCCTCTGTGGGAACTGAGTAACTCGCTAGCCTGCGATGCGAGTACAAGAATTGTCCGTCCCGAGTGCGCGCAGTGTCGCGAAGTGATGAAAATATACTTCGTCGCAGCTTAGCATAGACTACTGTTTGCCGGACGTGCTAAAATCGCGAGCGAATCACCCTGGACGGCATCTCGGCGGCTCCGCGAGCGCTCGTGCGGCGCGAGCACCAGTTAGGGCAGTCAAGAGTAGCGTCTCGTGCTGGTACAGCTTTGGCGGTTAGTCCATGCTAAGGTGAGACGAAGTATTAGCAGCGAGATGTTTCAGTGGCGCCCTCGTTTGGTTACCTTTCGTAACGTCATTACCTTGCGAACAACAAGTTTGACGGTGTTTGTAATGGGCATGGTGGAAGCCTGAAATCATAGCGCTTTCAAAGCAACACTGCCAACACCGTCAAAATTGAAGTTCTTACATTCCTCTTATTTGCGCCGATGAAAGATCCTTTGCTGACGTCACAGTCAGCATTTGGCCATTTGTAATGGGCCGACCACAGCGACGCTTTCGATCGCTCACGTCGCCAATTGGGTCCCTTAATGTCCCAAGATCAAACAAAGCGGGTTCAGATCGTGGCCGTCAAGGCAGTGACTAGACTCGGGGACGACTTTCTGCGGACGAGACACCCGTGCGCTCCCATTCATAAGTGCTACTTTGCAAAAGCGATGGACGTGCAATCTTCGCTGTCCTTTAACTGCCCCCAAAAAACGCCCGCGTTTTCTGTACATTGTTCCTGAAAAGCAGCTCAGGAGCGAAGTACAGAAAATGTGCCACCTGGGATAGAGAAAGCCGTCCCTCTGATACATGTACCGTTACTAACAGGGTAACGTCCTCGTGAGAACATGCATTCACCCTTTTTTCTCGCAGAGTAATATAAAAAAAAAAATACGCAGCTCACGTGAGGCTATATCATAAATGTACGGTGTCAAAAAAGTATAACCACTTACTTGTTTCACTTAGTTCTATGCAAAGACAGAATTCGTCTGAAACGTCGCATTGCTATTTGTTGCAGCATGTTGTAGATGAAACCCATCCATATAGAGTCTAAGCAGACGTAGGGATTCGTTCATGCTGTGCTGTGTTTAGAAACCTGGCATACCTTTTCAGGAGCACTTGAAAAAATCCTGCTTTGAGGACAGGCGAGCAGATGGGTGGCAGCGTCTGAAACTGACTGCCGTGCCAACATTGTTTTTCTCCCAAGGTTAGTAAAGTGACAATCTCAACCCACTGAAGCAAGCAAGACCGGCGTGTGGAAAGACAACAGATATATCTGTCCTCTTGCCATGTGGGGCAGTTTGGAAGTTTTCAAGGTATCCCAAACACTCCTCTTCTGGTGTCGTGAAATTATGTTAACCAAATTGGTGTTATTTAGTGTCCATTAGTATATGTACAAAATAAAACAGTGACAAATGAAAATGTTCCAGCTCTTTATACTATTTTATTCTTATCTGAACTGTCAACAATATTTAGGGCCACCAATATTCCCTCTCTTCCTTACCATATTTTTATATGATTTTTATTGTGAAGAATTTTATTTTTCATGACAGTCATTGTAGCTACTATGTTGCCATTGAATTTCTTCCAACTTCTCCAAATATGCACATGCTGGCAAGCCTCAAAAAAAGCTGCAAGCTGCAGAGCAACAACTCCATGCGCCAGTCAGGGACTCATCGAATTTGCCTGGAGGGCCGGGAGCCACGGAGCCACATCAGGTTAGCCCAACTGCGAGCAACACAATTTTTTTCAGGAACTTAAATCCAAGCACTGTCTTCAAGAAAGGTTGCACCGATGGACTGCTTGGAACCTCTCGTGAATCACCCATCACGCCTCGACTGACGGGGCATTTTCTAAAAAGATCTTGAATGACACTTCAAATGAAGACAGCACCACAGGACATCACACGTCAGCATCTCCTGCAGCAGCGTTTGTTCAAGATGGCCTCATCCCTGAAGATGATTATGTAAATCTGGTGCCAAAAGGTTTGGCTACTTCATCAATTCACAAACCACTCAAAGATCCAGCGACAAACTCCTCAAGCTTGCCTGCAAGACGTCAACTTCATACGCCCGCAACCACTTCGGCAACGTTTTTGTTAGATGACCGCACCTCTGAGGATGACCGCATGTCTGAGGATGACTGCATTTCGTAAAATGACTGGATTTCTGAAGGTCAGTGCTCTTCTGAGGATGACGGGATCTCTGAAGATGGCCGCATGGACCTGGAGCCAAAAGGTGCAGTCGAAACCACGTCGCCACCTGACCATGACTTACCACCTAACATAGAATCCACACCAGAGAGCATGTCAGCACGGGCAGGAAACCTCTGCTGGGTTCAGCTAACGAAAACCATGATTGATATTACCAAGACGTACAAGAAGCTCCAGGTACATCATGAAGCTACAAAGCCGCGCCCTGAAGGAACTAAAGAGCGGAGAGAAGCAACTTCGCGTGCTTGGTCAGAACCCGCAGTTGATGGCTGATGACCACAGAAAGGTACTCGCCGAAAAAAAAAAAACAGCATGGGAATTCCAAGGTCTATGTCGGCAGTGAAGCAAGCTCTTCAAGTTAAGTTTGCCTGTGGCAAGACGGGCTACGAGCTGCTCCGAACCATCGACTATCCACTTCCTAGCACCAGAACACTCATGAGATGAATGCAGATTTTTGTCTTTCTGCCTGGGGATTCTCCAAGAGGTTTTCAATGTATTGAAAAAGAAGGCCGACACAATGCAGAAAAGTGACCGAAACTGCGTCTTGTTCCTAGATGAAATGGAGATTGACGAAGGCATTCAACACGACCAAAGTCAGGACTGTTTCCTCGGGTCCATCACACTTCCACCAAAAAATGATGCCGCCAATCGCGCTTTGGTGTTCATGTTGCTAGGAGTTACAACACTGTGGATGCAGGTAGTGGCTACCATTTCACGGGAGGGTCGCTTGATGGCGAGCTTCTCAAAGTCTTCGTTCTGAAGCTCGTGCAGTTGGGTTCTGAAGAGAGGTTGAACGTACTTGTGGCGACTTGTGACATGGGTGCGGCGAAGCGGGCTATGTGTGGAGAGCTAAATCTTCTGAGCACAAAAGACGCGGATATAGTGGTCAGCATTCTCGTCCCGTTACTTCACAGACGCCGCCTTTATTTTGGGACAGATGCGGCTCACTTTCTGAAGAGCATTGGATGCCACTACCTAAGTCTCAGGTTGAAATAACCTGAGACTTAGGTAGAGAAGAAGCATCAAATCGTAGAAGGGACAGAAAATAGACAGGACGACGTCTCAAACTCACCTAACTTCATTTATTTTGTCCACCTCCTTATATAGTCCCAAACTCAAGGTCATCTCCACCAACACAAAAGGATGAAGTCTAAACAGTTCAAGCGCCACAGCCTTCGTCAAACAAGAACGTTGTCAACGTTCTTGCATTGTTTGACGAAGGCTGTGGCGCTTGAACTGTTTAGACTTCATCCTTTTGTGTTGGTGGAGAGGACCTTGAGTTTGGGACTATATAAGGAGGTGGAAAAAATAAATGAAGTTAGCTGAGTTTGAGACGTCGTCCTGTCTATTTTCTGTCCCTTCTACGATTTGATGCTTCTTCTCTACCCCAGTCTCAGGTTATTTCAACATGGTTAATATTCACCAGCTCGCCTGCACCCTTACGATTGTTTCTAAGACTTACCTCATTTCACCATATTGTTCGCCCTGCGCCCGCCAGCACGTGGTCATGCGGTCGCGAGCAATTAAGGTCTTGCTGCTCACTGATGGCTCTAGAGGGAGAACGTTACCGGAACCCCATGCCTGCCCCATCGACGTCACTGCTTACGTGACCCGAAATACGATGTACGAGTTGAGAGTTGGCAAAAACCTGGATATTTTTTATTTCTTGAAATAAAAACTAGGGTATCTAGGCAAAATCTGTTTTCTGTACTTCACTTCAGAAGTGTCAGGCATCAACTTCCACAATTATTTAAGCAAATCCTTGAAATTGTTGTTCAGCCCCTTTAACAAGTGCACAAAAAGGTCGCTTTAAATTTTATCCTAGCGGTATCAGAATCAATCAGAGGTCCGAGCAACGTAGGGCCGATTGTCTCTTTTGTGGCAATATCTCCGTAGGTCACCAACGAAATGCCACACCGTTCCTTCTTATTTTCACGTTATTCATACGTCAGATACCACGCTGAACTCTGAAGTCGCTTTTGACCGGCATCATATGACGGCTTCCGCGTCTGAAATCAACTCGCCGTGACGAACGACAACGAACAAAGCATCCGACAATCTCCGGCCCAGCTGGGGCCAGCCACTGGCTTGGCGCTGCCATCTTTCCTGTGACGTCACGTATTTGGTTTGGTCACGTGACGAATGGTCAAATTGCCGTCCAATGGCAGCGGCCTTGTGGGGGTAACTTTCGAGTTCAGACCGGAACCCCGGTTAATCACTCTAAGCCCCTCTACCTCGTTGCCCTTTTCATATTCGCTGGTCCAGGATTTTGGACAAATACTGGTGGGTCTATTCTTCGTATTGGGTAGTAGGTCGCGCCATCTAGCGAGCGAAGTTTACAGCCTGTTCGCGAAAGCGGCCACCCCGTGTTGTCTGTGCCTCAAGTCGTACAATGTCAATGTTTCTCGCATGCTTCAGTGGAAATGTAGCGATTATAAAATGGCGTCTGGAGAGGATATGGGAGAGGGGAACCGGCAGTTGGCACTACCCTTAGCAAAGCGGGACATGAAGGCACTCTACACGTGCTCAGCAGTTGCGCACAGAGCTATGGCCGCCAGTGGACACTCCCTATTCGCGACGTGACCGATCGAAAGCGTCGCAGTGGTCGGCCTTCCACGATTGGCGGAATGCTGACTGTTAGGTCAGCAAAGGATTTCCCGTCGACGGAAATAAGAGTAATGAAAGAACTTCAATTTTGATTGTGTTGGCTGTGTAGGTTTTAAAGCGCAATGATTTCTAGCTTCCAGCATGCTAATTACAAACACCATCGAACTTGTTGTTCACAAGGTAATGACGTCACGAGGGATAACCATAGGAGGGCACCACCCAAACCACTCGCCGCTAATACGGTCCGCTACCAAAAGTACGCTGCAGACAGGCGAGAACTTTCGCCCGACGGTGTCGGCTCTACGCTCGGCTTATTATTGGTAAAGGCTCTTTATGCTCCAACGTGAACGGACCAGGGTTGGGCAGAAATACTGAAGAATGTATTTGGAAATACAAATACTGGGATACATTAAAATAGTAGCTAAAGTACTGATCCTGAAATATATATGTTAAAGTGTATCGCGATACGTATCGGAAATACATTTTAAATAGAGGCAAAAAGTATTAGGAAATACAAATACAGGAATACATTTTAGAGAGGGCATAAATATAAATACAGAAATACTGATACTGCAATACATTCTTAAAATTTGTTTGAGACGCCAAATGAGATGAAGCTAGAACTTGGAAGTGGAAGTTTTTGATCCTGAAATTACCTTCCCGTGGTCTTGGCACTTTGCATTGAAGGTAGAGTGATTTCGGACGACGAGGAGTCTTCAATGGGCTTAAAAAAAACGTTACATCAAGGACTGACCGCGGTCCCTTCCCTGACATTCTGTCTGTCTGACGAGGGATGAGAAAAGACTTCGACCTCTAAATTATATGGCATCCTAAATCTCATCAAAACATCACCACGCCCCTGTCCAATAAGGATGCACCTTCAACATTTATCACATAACGTCACGGTGGAATGAACTGGTATTCTTTATCTCTAGGTGTGGCCTTGAACATAAAACTTCACCACGCTGCTGTATGAAAAGACAATACGTACTTTCGTTGTAGGTTACCTCGTTGGAGATCGTGTAGGCAGTGTCATTTGGAATTTTCGAGAATAGTGGACCACCTGAAGCCTCCTGGAACACATGTCTTATCTTCTGTTACGGTTGAAAAAAACGATACGGTGGCATCTCTTTTGTGAAGGTCCTTCCTGCCGATTCTCCGGCACCGACGCATGGATCGCAGTCCTTAAAGGGGCCCAGCAATCATATTTAAGCGTCTAACTTTTTTGCGGTTTCCACGTCTCTTAGGGGTCGGGCAGAGCCTTTTATACCGGGAGAGTTCGGCGGTTCTTTGATCCAGCCGCCAGTCTGGCAGCACTGATCAAACAGTCTGGCAACTGTGCGCATCCGCCATGATGTGCCTTGCCGTCTAGCTTGATTGCACCTTTGCATTTAATTGCATTATAATTATAACCTTAAATTGCAAGCTTCACCCTTGTTTGGTGTAAGGCTGGTGGCGGCTGATAAAACCCGTTTGCCCTACTGACTCGAGCCGGCAGTCGGCTCGCTAGAGTCCATGGAGCGAGAGACGACGATGAAAATGATCGTTCTGCGCTGCGCTCTGCCAGACGTTAGATGAAAAAGAAATGGGGGGCTGCAGTGCCGTTGGGTGCTCGAACAACGCGAAAAAGGGGTTCAGGATGTACCGGTTCCCGCAAGGAAAAGAAAACCGCGCAAGGCACAAGATCTGGGAAACAAAACCAAGAAGGGCTGACTGGATGCCGAGTTCTCGATTGTGCGAGGTAAGTTTATGATTGACGTATGATTAACGTAACAAAATGCTTGATTTTTCGACTTTCTCCTTACGCCAACAAAAGCGCAAACGGCGAAACCTACACGTGTATGCATCGCATGTCAGTGGGGACCCACTCGCCGGGAGGCACATCATGGCGGAAGCGGCGCCCGCTGAGTCCGCTAGACCTAGCGGGCCGTAAGCCCCTCCCACCCGCCGAACTCTCCCAGTATAAAAGGCTCTGGGGTCGGGCAAGCCAGCGGCCACGGAGAGAGTAACTAAATATCAGTGCGTCATATTTTAACCGGACGACGCGGTAACCTCCTCCACCGACGAGGGCGACCCGCGGTACCGAAAGTGCGCAAAATGTGACGTCTTTGGTCCTGGGCCTACTACTGGTCAGAGCCGCTAAAAGCTTCTTTTTAGTCGAAATACAAAATATAAGTGGCGCGAACCGTTTCAATTATTTATAAAAGTAGTTTTTGTTCAGTATTTTAGATCGAAAAAGAAACAAATGCAGTTTATAAAGTACGAAAAGAAGAAAAGACCCGTCAACAAGCCCGCCACCAAGCGGCGGAAAAGGCAGCGCATACTAGGAAAGAGTAGTGGGATCAGGCACCGACACGGAAAGGTCTCGGATGTACGCAGCGGCGCTGCGGTCGTATGGGAAGCAGGATCCGACCGGATCCGAGCGTTCCGAAGGCCTTCGGCGAGAAGCTTTGTCTTGCGGTTTGGCCGTTTTGCGGTATGGCAGCGCAGAGTAGCTCCCATTCTGAACTGATCTTTACCACGTGTTTGCTGTCGTTTGTGGCCATTGAAGTGCCATGCCGACTTGGTGTTTAACCGCGCAGCAAATGCAATGAGAGCCGCTCTGGTTGCCCGCTGCATACAGCCTATACAGAACACGCTTTAGTGGCGCCCTCTCGCGCCGTCGACACGGAGTGCGGCAGCCGTGAGCGCTCGATGAGCTCACTACTGCTTTTCTACTTCACGGCCACTCTCAAGCAACCAAGGACGTCATGAGGGAGGTTATTGTTTGCTTGTTTTTATAATCTTGATTTGCCTATAACTTTTAAAATAAAGGGAATTTCAAGAAAAGAAAAGTTTCACTAAGTTACTACGTTCAGTGCGCTCAGGTTCGGTGCAAATTAAAAATTAGTAAAAAAGTCGTTGCAGGGCCCCTTTAAGTTTCGCCTTGCCTACTCCAAATAAAGACCTCGGGGATATCAACCTGATATTGCCGGCACAGGTGCGAGCTCTCCGTGAAACAGCGCGCTCGAGACAAGTCGCAAGTGTACGAGGTCTCGGTCGGCACAACGAGGCCACGTCTGACCTCCTTAATGGGTTTCGGATCACCAGAGCAGCGGGTCACTTTCATGTCGGCTGATGACGTGCCCTTGAGCCGTGTAATACTACGGGCGCAGCCGCAGACGTTCTCGAATATGTGTTGAACTTCACTGCGTGGGTCATCCTACTATTTTAAGTCAACCACTGCCAGGCTGGTGCTGCAACGGACTGTGACTCAGCTTTGCCGGCTGGGACGACTGTCTACGCTAAGGAAAGCGAGACGGTTAACAGCGGGCTTTGGATGCCAGCAAACAATGACTCAAGAAATCCCTTCCTAGGGACCTGCGGCACAAGATGCTCTGACTCCACTCCTGGCACGCCACCTGGTTCGAGTCCCCGACTACGCAACACTTCTCAGAAGAAAGAGGACAAATAGAAAAATAGTTTGGAGAATCGGAAGGAACCTTGGCCAGCATTCAACAATGCCCCAGCATCTCCTTCACCCTAACGCCCTTAGAAGTAAAAAAAAAAAAAAGCGTTCGGATTTGTACTTTTTTTTTTTTGGGGGGGGGGGGGAGGGGGGGATTATTTCTCAAGAAATGTAACGAAATACATTTTACCCTGATTTCATCGCGATAAAAAGGAACATTTCAAATGTATTTCGATACAGAAATACAGATACTGGCGAAATAAATGTATCGCGATACAGAAATACAGATACAAAATATATATTTCTGAAATACTATCGCGATACATTTGTATCGCGATGCTGCCCAACCCTGGAACGGACGCAACACGCATCGGCCCAGATCAACGTTCTTCGGTGACTGAGCCACGTCACGCCGCACTGAGAAGTGCCCGAACGACCGCGGTTACTGTCCAGCGTAGTGCAGCGAGGTCCAGCGAGCCCCGACGAACAGCACCACTTTGCGCCTGAGGGTCTCCGTGGCAACCGTATCGCCTCCACAACGTATTACCGCTTTTTGGTCGACACCAATCCTGCAGTCGGTCGGTTTCGCTTGTCTATGTGGTGTTGCTATGCTGAAAGCAGGAATTCTGGGCCGTGGTTATCAGTTAGAAAACAAGCAAATGATGGGAGCCAACGAGTGGAAATAAGCATTATTTGCCTCGAAGTTTCACACACATGTTAACCGAGAAAGAAAAAAATCACAACATCTCGTCATTCGATGGAAGCCGCTCGGCAGATTCGCCAAGGGGCTCCTGCGATTCCGCAAGGATGCCTCGATGAAATTTATGCACTCTGTATTTTACAGCGACCTCTTTCTGACAGATAGGCAGTGCGTTATTATTACAGTACATTTCACGTTGACTCAAGAAACTGACATCGAAGAGGGCGGTCGATGCCTAAATTACGCAATGTACGCGTTCGAAATCGTTGCTCACTTTACAGAGCCCATACAAACAATAATGCAGATTCAGTCCCACTTTTGTTGCGTACCGTGCTATTGTTTATAAGCTGAGACAACCCGGCTGATAATTTCGGGTCGGCTAAACAGTTCAGGTGTTTCACTGAGTCCGCCGTTCCTGTGCCTTCGACGGCGCTCGGGAGCGGTTATATGCGATCATGTGCGTACGACTAGAACATGATCACCTATAACACACAGATTAGGTCATTCTTAATTCTAATTAACTCTACCTTTGGCGGGTCATCCAACTTCCAGCTTTTGCCGGCACCCCGCTACCACCGTGTTCGGCGGCCATATCGAGCATTGGGTGTTGCACATCTTCGGAGCTGTCCAGAGCCAAGCATGCACTCGCCCATTCCAGCGCACGACCGTTCAATATCCACTCACACCGACACCGGAACACGAAAACTGCAGTCGACACACAGTGAGAACGGTAGGTTCAGATCGAAGAAATGAGTCGCTCGCACACACACGCTCCGACAGGTCTCGACATCCGGATTCTGGAATAGGGCAGTTCTGTGAAGGGGTTCGCCCACTCACTCACCGTCAAGGCGCGGATTCAGGCAGTTGGCCCAGCAATCCTTAGCGCCCGGCACCTCGTTCCAGCTCAGACAGCCGACGGGCAGCTTGTCTTTGGGCAGGCAGTCCTGGCTCACGCTGTCGTAGAAGTACTCCGAGCGCGGTACGCTCGGAATGCATGGGAGCCACATCGCGGGCTCGTCGCACGGAGACGCTGGCGGGAAAAGTGCGTCAATAGTTGAACGCTGAATTCCTGTTTGATTTAATACTCCGACAAAAACAGGAGGTTCGAGCTGGCAATGACCAAGCAACGCGGTACTTACACTTAGTTACTTTTTGCGGTAACATGTGACAATAGTTAGTTACTTCCGGGGGGGGGGGGGGGGGGAGGGGGACTGTAACCCAGCTTGCGCTTGTCATTTTTACGACGAGGAAACGCTAGATGAACCTTAAAAGTGATGAGGACAAGGTGTGTCAGTGTAGGTCATCCCTGAATAAACGCGTTAAAAAGCAACAAATCATTAACGACGACAAACATTGAAAGCGTCTACCGCTTCGTAAAGAAGACATATATTGAGCAACGAGTAAGTATACGTCTTAGTGTCCAGCTCAGGTAAGGCGTGCCTTTTGTATCGCATTAAAGAGGACCGTACTTTTGAGAGAGTAGCATGGAACGGCATACAGTTACTCCATGTGAGTAAAGTTTTCACGTCTCAACATGACCACATAGAGGCCTACGCATGGCGTGATAGCGGACACCCGCCCCGAGACACACAGCGACAAGACCGCACAGAGGTCCCTCTTGTTGCTGCGTGCTTGCCTTGTGCTCGTCCAGAAACGCTGCATGCAAGGAGCGCTGCTTTGTAGCCATGCTGACGCAAGCTAGGTGGAGCTCCGGGGATCCACAACAGATGACGTATGGGGGGGGCTTGTCTATAAGCTTGTATGGAGTAAACACCTCGGTGTGCTGGCTTTCGTTTCACGAGTAGCGACAATGCACAAGGCGCGTGGTCCGTGCGGCACTTAAGAGCGAATGGCGACAAACCACTCACACGTGGCACATGACTTGCGCCTCTGCACGACAATGTTATTCGGTCTGTGGAAGGAACGCCAAGTGTCATCCAGAGGTTTTAAAGGGGCGGAGCAACGATTTTTTTACTGCGCCTAAATACCCCTTAGAATATATACGTTAAGTTTACAACTTACGAAACACTTGTTAGATTTCCTCCTTGTCAATGATAGTCGAAAACAAATAAAAAAAGAAGCAGCATTGTCCTTCTCAAATGTATCCGGAACAGACGGTCACGTGATCTGGAGCATATGCTGGCCGTTTATCTTAGCCACTCGCTGTGGTTGCGAGAGCACAGGGCACGTCCTGAGTTCCAGATATTGTTATAGACGATCGATGGCACAGCGTCGGGCGACCGCCGACGAGTAGGTGCAACATGCTATTGTAAGCACGTCAAAGCTACGTTCGCGCGCGCCCTACGCGTGATTGCACGCACTGGGCACCAGTGAGGCACCATGCTTGCCATTGTCTACGGGGAGAGTAAGTCATCTGCTCCTTGCGCGGGGGTTGCGATGACGTCAAAACAGCGTCTAGTTCTGATTCGGTCTGATTGGAAGTATAATAAGTAGACCTTAATGCTTAATACTTTGAGGGGTACCCACTTTTTTTTTTGTTTTTTTACAATCATCCAAAAAGTGCTTGGCGTTCTGACATCATCGTAACCCCTGTGCATGAAGCAGACAAATTTGCATTCCGCATAGACATTTTTCGCATAACCTTATACCTGCCCGCAACTGACGTACGCTCGACCCGGTTTACTTTAGAGCGAAAGCTTTATGAACGACACTTTGCGGAGATTTCGTCTGCGTCCCTTGCCGTCGCCGCACGCGCAAAAAATGAAAAAAAAAGTCTCTTTTTTTGGCCACGAGGAGAGGGAAGTTGGGACTCCGTGTCCACCGTGACGCGCGAATCGAGCGAAGACGAGCGAAGAGAGATGCCGTGACGTGCGGCCAAGAATTGCACAAACTGAGGGTCAATCATCGTGTCGTATGCTTAGAAGACTTGTTTAAACATTTCTCGCTGTAGGCGAATCCCACTTTGGCTATATCCAGTTGGTACACGTAATGTTGAATAATTTTAGAAACTTTCAACACGCTTACCCTCCTACTTCATCGATCAATGTTGGCAGTGGTCAGTGGCACCCATGGCGACAACCGCGACGGCTATAAACATAAACTACGTCGCACCTCTGCCGTCAGGCATACGTGACGGCAGCATTACTCCCGCATTGCGTGACAGCGCTACACCTTTAGCTTTCGTTTCTTCGCACATTGTGAGCGAACAATACGACTTTGTTCGATTGCCCGCTGACACAGGGTATGCAACCGCCTAGAATATGCGCGAAAAGGCTTAGAAACGGACGTCGTGGGTCAGTTAGTTTCGAATGCTTGTTTATACCATGTTTTAATTTACAAAATCTAAGGTTGTCTTTCTATAACTGAGTGGTCGTCGGGTGAAATTTTGCCACAAGAAGCTGCAGTGAGAAAGTGGCTGAAATGTTATTGACTTACAGATGTTCGCTAAAGATTCTTCTTTATAAACTAAGTCGATTGCGAGAGTTAATCGCGAGTCCTTTGTATCCGATTCATCGTCCTTTTTATGCTCACGACTATTTCGTCTACGGCAAGAGGACAAATTACAACCCGGATCAGGTGCTCCTATTAGGTTTTAGGGCAAGTTATGCTAATGCACCATGGCAAGGGAATGGTATGAAAACGTCTACGTCTGACAAATGAAGATGCAGGTATCAAATTTCGAGAAACTTTCTACACAGACTATATTAAACTGCTGATATATACCTTCGTTCTTTTTTAAGCTCAATCAAACTACCCCACCATCTCTGTCCCAGTTTCGTCGAGAAAGCAAGGGGATATCCTCTGATCAGCCCCAGCTCGATTCAACCGATCAACTCCTAGCCAAGGTATTATAGCCATGTCTAGCCATGTTCTCCCCATACCCAACACGTTGCCTACTCAGATACCTGTGCTGCCAGAGGTAGCAAGTATTTGAAACTTTAAGCCGCTAGAGGTCATTGTCGGTGCCGCGATTCTGAAGACGGCGACGTTCTGAAAAAGAGGGTCTATGGGAATTAAAATCACTGCGCAAACCAGCTCAAGGAAATTTAAAGTATTAATTTGACGAAAGACAAAAACAAAAAAAAGATTTTTTTTCTTTTTTTTTTTTACAGTGGAAGAGAGAGTAACAGGGGGGGTTTGATAATGTTTCCCCGTTAGCTTTTCCTCCTTCTGGCCCAGTTTCGGATTAAAATCGCGGGTGTTATAGGGTTGTGCAAATATCGTCTTTACGGAGATTGAACAAGAGGCAACTACCCGAATTCTCGTCGAGCCATTGCCGTATCGGGTCCAGTCATTGAGCCGCAATCGAATATTGCGCATTAAGTACTGTGCCAACACTGCAACTTCCAAGCTTCGTCATCAAGCTTTGCGATGGAGAGATTGAAAGAAAACGCTAGTTTTTATTCTTGAAATTACTCCGCAACAAATACCATCATTGGTCAATGGCGTTCTGTACGAGCATATTAGGGGCCCATTAGGCACATAAGCTTGTGCAAAGTAAAACAATATCCAAATGGATATCGTTGTGCCGCGCGGAGGCCAGCGCAAAGCACTTGTCAGAGTTCTTCAGTATTAGGATCGCGCTTCATCGGTACAATGGCGACGGAGGGTGCCGCCGATTCACCCTCCGTGCAGTTTTTCAGGTTCCATAACACCAGAAAAAAATGAGATATAATACTCAGCGGCTTAACGGGGGAAGAAGGCACAGCAATGAAGTTCAAGAAACAACCACAGAGAGACTTCGAAATTGTTCGTTTATATGACAGCGGCTAATTTCCTAGCCTTCTGCTTGCAAGGGCTTCACCCAAAATCTTTCTCACTGGTTCTTTTTCGATATAAATGTTCTTTTTAAAGCAGGTTTTATTGTTTATTACCCAGTTGATGTATTTTCAAATGGATTAAGCCTGCAATGCTATACTTCGCTTCAGCTTCTGCCCTTACCCAGACGACGCTGCAAGCTAATGGCACCAATGAAGCAGTGTCAAAAGCTCAAGTCACTCGACCTTTTTTGTTAATGATTGGTTCAGCGACCACGGAACACACAACGAAGCATGAGAAACAGCACGATGGTGCGCTTGTGGTGCTCTCTGATGGACATCGTCAACTCGTATCTCCGGCTGCGTCAGGACCTAAGCTTTAACCAAGTGGGAGCAGAGGGAGGCACTTTATTTTTCATTCCGTCGTTTGCCTTTCATATGTGTCGTGTGCTTCCGAGGAAAAGTAGGTGGATTTTAAGAACCCCAAAAAGGAGTGGTTTTTGTCTCAATTTCTTTTTTTTAAAAAGCGTCGCGAGTGGAAATTGGTTTTGCCAACTATGTTTTTATACTTTCTGGACCCAAAGCGCTCTTTGGAAGTGCTTATATCGTACATTTGAATAGATATTAGTGGAGGACCAGCTCGATAGTATACTTTTGACATCTCCCAGTAAATCAGGAATAGAAAAAAATGGCATATAAGTATCACATCCTTCACCAGACGGTTCGCCTCAACGAGAGGTCACCCAGAAACTTCGTTTTACAAAGACTTACGTGATAAGATGTTTGGGCCTGCCGATTAACAGAAACAAAAATATGATTCCAAATTATTCATCAATGTAGTACATCACTTAGACTTACTGGTATCGCTTTAAAACACAAATGTTTACGAAAACATTTCAGTTCAAGTACGGCGACATGTTGGATCTTTCACGTGATATTTATATTTGTCCCAGCATAGCTTGAACAATGGATTATATGAGATAAGTGCTATGAATAGATCCTGAAGTAGCTGTTTCCTGGCCAAATGTCAGCTACGAGACCAAAACTTCCGAAAAGGTTTTTCGGTTTATATATTTTTAATAACAAAACAGTAGAGCGCCCGGCCCATAACCGCGTATTGTTCAAGTCTGCTTTTCCAGCGGAGAGGCAACTGTTCCTTTGCTCTGCGCCTCAAGATTATCATGAGGAGGTCGTAGCCTTCCCGCTTTTCCGACAGAAAATGCCTGAAGCTTTTTGGGTTTTAACGTGGTGCAGCTGCTCGCGGCTTCCACATGAACAGCTTCGTGGCCTCTCGAGAATGCTGGTAAAGTCAATAGCACGTAGAAGGCAAGGCCTTCTCATGACGTCATCGTCGGTGGTCTTGAGGTCTAGCATTGTGAGGCGCTGCACGACGAGCTGGCGATGCTGACGCAAGCTTGGCGGCGTTGCCTCAAGTCTTTAGTGGTGACGTACGGGAGAAAAAGCTTTGTCTTGTAGGTCGACATTGAACTGAGTCACAGCACGATAGTAAAAGCATTCCGGATCTAGCTATTTGTTTTAATTATTAGCAAAAAGTTGTATATGACGTCATTATACCCCGCCTCAGCCTACAATGAACTAAAGGCCAAAGTTACATGCTGCCAAGTTCAATCACGAGCCAGTTAGAAATCAGGAGGTGTATTGGTCGGACTTGGTTATCAGGGCGTGGGTCTCTGATAAATGCACGCCAGGAAAACACGTGGTTCCTAGCTGAATTGTGATTGAACCTGATAGCCCGTTCCTTTGGCCTTTAGTTCATTGGAGGACGTGACGAGGTATAGTAGGATTGTTTATGCTTTAGACAGGGGCGTTTACTTCATACCAACAACAACCAGGTTTACTCTATTAAGCTAGAATGCGCAATGCTTCCACGAGCTAAATAACACATGACACAGAATCTTTTCATCATCAAGTGAGCTAAAGTCCGCCTATCACATCTGCATTTGTCTGCAAACAAACTCTAGTCGTAAAGGGGGCACAAGGCTGTATAACGCGCCCGGAAGCAGCGGAGCGCAAGTGTTTCTAACAGCCTTAACACAATTCAAAACATTGCGCCCCATGCTTGCCCAGTGTCTCAGGTATGAAATAGAGAGATGAGATCCATATGTTACATATGTGGTGGGCGGTAAACAGGAGACCTTTTTTCACCCTCTCAACATGGTTTTCGCAAATCTCTTTCTTGTGAGACTCAGCTTCTCTCCTTCACTATTGACCTACATTCCATTCTTGACCGTGGGTCCCAGGTTGACTGTGTGTTTCTTGATTTCGCCAAAGCTTTTGATAAAGTTTCTCATAAATTATTACTTTTTAAACTTAGCAAACTTAACATTGATCCTAATGTTTTGTTGTGGATTACATGTTTCCTAACTAATCGATCTCAATATGTTTGTGCAAATGAAACTAATTCTTCCCTTAGTCCTGTTACCTCTGGTGTCCCACAAGGTTCCGTTTTAGGACCTCTTTTGTTCCTTATTTATATAAATGACTTACCACTGCTTGTATCATCCTCAATAAGTGTATTTGCCGATGACTGTGTAATTTATTGTGAAATAACTAATGATTCTGACGCAACACTACTTCAATGTGACCTGTGACCAAGTCCGAATGGTGTAACTTATGGAAAATGACTCTTAACACTAACGAATGCAAATTCATGAGGGTTTCCCGTCGGAACACCTCCCCATCACCATACTCAATTTCTAACGACCTACTGGAATCTGTAACGTCTTACAAATATCTTGGTGTTCACATTACTTCTAACGTTTCATGGAAATTACATACTGATCATATTATCGCTAACGCTAACTCTGTGCTTGGATATCTGAAAAGAAACTTCTCTTTAGCCCCAATATCATTAAAACTGCTTCTGTGCAGAACTCTAGTTCGTTCAAAATTAGAGTACGCCTCATCAATCTGGGACCCCGGTCACACAACGCTCGTGACTAACGTTGAAGCTGTTCAAAATCGTCGAGTACGTTTTATCTATTCTAACTATCATCGCACCGCTAGTGTATCATCTATGAAAACCTCATTGTCCCGGCCTCTTCTTTCCTTACGGTGAAAATATCTCGTCTATGCCTTTTCTACAAAATTTATCACTTCAACGCTTCACTAAAAGATAAGTTATTCCTTAACCGCGCATATATCTCTTCACGCATTGATCATCGTTTCAAGGTCGGCATTCCTCACTGTGAGACATCAGCATACAACGACTCCTTCATACCAAGAACGTCTTCAGAGTGGAACCACCTTCAAGCATCTTTAGCAGCTTACCCATCACTTGATTTATTTAAAGAAGCGCTTACTAATCACTTTTGTTAATATTTTGTCGAATTGATTGTGTTTTAATCACTGCCTTTTACGTTTGTATTTTCTTTTGGGTGAATTCTTATATACCCAACCCCCTCTGTAATGCCCTATGGGCCCTGAGGGTATTGAAATAAATAAATAAATAAATAAATAAATAAATAAATAAATAAATAGGTTTATTCGGATCAGGCCCCAGGTTTTGTCTGCTCGCGCACGAGTTTCTCGGATAGCCACCAGTTGATAGACGCCAGTCTCTCAGTCAATACACAACACTAAACACCCCGTTATGGTGGGTATAGGGAGCACTGAATGGTTGCCATATTTGAATGCGCGGCTGCAGGGTGCGTGCTGACGGCGAGCTGCCGCAGTTCTTTTGCAACGTGCGTTCCGCACCATTGAGATTGCCCGTCTTAACAGGCTCGCTCTGAACATGTGCTTTAAATATTGGCCTCAAATGTGGAGTACAGTGAATACATCGACGTGAACGATCGAAAGCGTCGTTGTGGTCAGCCTGCCACGATTCGCCGGATGCTGACTATGACGATAGCAAAGAATTTCTCATCAACGGAAATAAGTGTAATGCAAAAAAACATAAATTTTGACGGTGTTGAGAGTGTTCCTTTCAGAGTGCAATGATTGCAAGCTTCCACCATGCTCAATAAAACACCATCGAACTTCATGCTTGCAAAATAATGACGTCGAAAGAGCGAACCACAAGAGGGCGCCACCGAAAACATCTCGCCGCCGTAGCTGCGTGGGTGACTGCAGAGCGCCCTAACGGCGAGCTTTAACAGTTCTTTCGCCAAGTGAATTCCGCACAATCTAAATTTCCGACCGTAGCAGGCTATTAAGGTGAGGTCGTTCGGAGCATGCGCTTTCAACATCTCGCCCTCGAATATGGCGTCCAGTGAGTACCCTCTAATGGCGACGTGCGCGATCAAAAGCATCGCTGTGGTCGCCTTCCACGTTAGCCCGAATGCTGAATACTACGTCAGCAAAGAAGCTGTCATCGACGGAAATAAGAGTAATGGAAGAACTTCAATTTTGGCGGTGTCGGCAGTGTTGGCTTCAGAGCACAATGGCACGGCTAATCGAGTGGCCGGGACAATGGTTTCAAACTTCCACTTTCCTAATTACAAACAC
Source organism: Ixodes scapularis (assembly GCF_016920785.2). Lineage (NCBI taxonomy): Eukaryota > Metazoa > Arthropoda > Arachnida > Ixodida > Ixodidae > Ixodes > Ixodes scapularis. The sequence continues at coordinate 9,283,770 of NW_024609879.1, forward strand.
CATCAAACTCGTTTTTTGCAAGGTAATGACGTCACGAGAGGAACCATGGGAGGGAACCACCGGAACATCTCGCCGCTAATAGGGATAGGCGTACCTAGGGTGCCTCAATGTCCTTCTGTTTAGGGTGATGCCACCCTTTGTAGTACCAGATGCCGACAGCACGCGCTCACGAGAAAAATACAAAGAAATCGACGAAAACAAAATGTCGCCTTAGCACAGTCAGCGGCACAAGCGCGTGCAGCGACACGCTCTTTCACGCGCTTCCGAACAAAAAATAAAAATAAACTTGTGTGACAAAATGGCGAAATGCCACCACCCTAAGCAAAGCGCACATGAAGGCACCCTAGGCGTACCGAGTGCTTCGCGTTTCGTACAGATGCATTTCTGCTCGAAGGGGCGTCACGTGAAAAGTTTCATTGTGCACTAAAGTTATGTGCGCGCTTGGCACGACAGCGTCTCGTACTCCACGTGCCCATACTGGACGCACATTTACGCCGAGCCTCCTAGGGTGGAATTTAACTTCTTTTTATGCCTTGTTTTTTCTTTTGTAAAGTTAATGTGGCATCGCCTTTACGTCTGTCTCGTTCTAGGGTCCCTCTATGTCCTTCTGTATAGTGTGATATCACCCTTTGTAGTACCCGATGCCGACAGCACGCGCTCAGGGGTAAAATACAGAGAAATCGACGAAAACACAATGTCGCCATAGCAGAGTCAGCGCCACAAACGTGTGCAGGGACACGATCTTTCACGCGCTTCTGAACAAAAAATAAAAATGAACGTGTGGGACAAAATGGCCAGATGTCTCCACCCTAAGCAAAGCGCACATGAAGGTGCCCTATCTCGTTCTTTTTCAATATTTGACAGCAGTAGGTTGTGACAACAGGTGGGGCCCTTTCGCTTATAAATAAAGATCAAGAAGGACATTAGCTGCGGCTGTCTATCTGAGAGAGAGGCTATAAATCCGAGAGGCCAAAATTTAAAGTGTTATTATTACCTGTTTCACGAAAATTCTAGTATTTTTGAAAATGATCTTGTTTTTACCGCAGGACAATGAAATTCGGCTTGAATTGGTGGTTTGTGAACTCCATAGAGAAAAAAATTATTTATGAGAAAACTTGCAATGTAATCCACACTGAAAATGCGTATTCTTTAAACATTATAAACACTACGCTATAAATTTTCAAATTTAGTATATTGACTCGAGGTGTTAGTTAAATCCTTGATTAAGATGCCACGTTTCTGCACCATTTAGGCGATTTTTCAGACCTGCGGAGCCGCAGTGCTGTCCACCTCACCTGCAAAAATTCACCGAGATCACGCCCGTGCGCGCCGCGCGATGGAGGGTGGGGTACCGGTGCTACAGTGTTCTAGAGAGTGGTAGTGCCAAGAGCGGAAGCCGCCCCTTGAAGACTTTGCGCGTAGACGACGCCGTGGAGCTACTGTTTGGAGCTCTAAAAGCGTGCCCCCGTCAGCCTCGTCGTCGGCGCTGCTCGACGTGTACTACTGTGGTTCAACTGGAGCTTTTCACGACGCAGAACAAATGCTAATGCGAAAAATGTAGGTTTTCCTCTGGACTAGTGCCTTTAAAGTGTGTGCTATCTTAAGTTTCATTATTCGCGTGTTTTTGATGGAGATCGTTGGTTCAATATCCACACCCCTTTCCTAGTACTGACAGGTAGTTCAGCAACGCTATCACATGGACTGCACGCGTAATTGCTGCGAAAGAAACCACACCTTACTGATATAACAAAGAACAATAGACTAATAGACCTCAATAAATCTCTCACTTTCTTAATGGTGAGAGGAACAATAGACTGGTGTATTGTTTTTAGAGCGCAGCTCTTAGGTGCCCGTTCCCGGCTTGAGCGGCGTCGCCGACGCCGTCGGCGTCGGCGTAAGCAAGGTCACCACAAGGTCACGTGACCCCCAAGATCACCACAGGCTCACGTGACCCCCAAGGTCACCTCAAGGTCACGTGGCCCCCAAGGTCACCCCAAGGTCACATGACTCCCCAAGTCACGTGACCCCCCCCCCCCCCCGAAGTCACGTGACTTCGGAGTGACCACGTGACCACTCCGAGGTCACGTGACCCCCCTCAGGGTCACGTGAACCTCTCCCCGAGGTCACGTAACCCCCCCCCCCCCCTCAGTACCCTTCCCTACTCCTCCTCAAGAGCTGTGCTCCAATTCGGCGTTACAGGGATTTGTAAACGGCTTTCGTTTTTTTGTCATCGTGCCGCTAATGCCGGGACCAGCGTTGTGTAAGATTGAAGGCCGAGCGCGTTTGGGAACGGCCAAGGTGCCACTGCAACGGGCGAAGGTATAGCAAATTTTCTTTTGTGGAAGGCAGTCTCTGAATAAAAAATACCTCGATTGGGAGTACAGGAAGCATTAAAATACAATATGAACACAAACTTCAACAACCCCTAATATGAAAAACAAAATTTATTCGCAACTCATTGCTTTATGACTACTCAAGAATGGTGATAAACTTCATCGACATACAGAGCAAGGGCATGACAGATATCAAGAAACATACTGCGCAAAATGACTACAAAATAGTCATAATATATTGCGTTATAGAATCCTAACCTCTTCGCCACCGGCGATGTGCACATAGTACCGAAGGATAAGGCACGATTCGAAATGTCTCTCACACACCGCTGATGTCTCGGTGAGGCGTTTATCTTCTCGTTTAAATTTTTTTGCCCACTGTAGTCTGCGTGACTCCTTTGGCGCACGAAACAGCGACGCTTTACGATCGCTGGTGCTCCGGTTGCCCTTGTTGACTGGGTAGCCCCAGCTGCATCCCGGCGCGAAGTTGTGTGTGTGTGTCCGTCTTTATCCTTGCATTTATGACCGAGACGGCAACGAAACGGTGAAGACTCCCCGCCACTACACCACAAAGAAAAGTGATGCGGTGCTATGTTCGGGAGAAGCGTACAGCCTCAGCTTCATCTTCGCTCATCGCATATCTGCGATCTGCCACAAATACTGCTAGGGCTCGGAACTCCAGCGCCACTCGGGCCAATTCACGTTTACCGTCCTCACACGGCCCATTGTAAGCGGGCGCCGCTCTTGCCACTACATCCTCTAGAACACTGTACCGGTGCCTTCCCGTGCCGTCAGGAGCAAGTGGCATGTATTCGATTTCCTGCTCGGCACACCTCCCCTATAGCCAACGTAACATCGTCGCCCATAGCTCTCTTCCTCTTCTCATTCGCCGAAGAACCACTACCAAATTTCGTCACAAGACTGAGCGCTTACGCAGGTCTATGTTTGAGGCTTAGTTAACGTGGAGTTCCATACGTTAGAACGAACCTAGGGTACCGTCCGTGATACGAGAATAGGGAGCCCTACAAATACTTACTCAAAGTGCTTGCTGCAAAGAACAATACGATTGTTACCCTTTAGACTGCACATCACCCCTGCCAGTCCAGAGAGTAAAAATGCGGTGTCTTTCTTACAGCGGCGGGTGGAGAGGAGCTCCGACTCGTCTGAAACCAAGTGGCAAAAAACATCTCAACACTACCGAATGAAGCTTTTTTGTATCGGTACACAGAAGAATCGATCTTGGAGCGTAATTTCCGGGCTCAGGTTCCTATTCGGCGAGACTTGTGTTTTTTGTTTAGTTTTATGCGAAGAAAACAATTTGTACATTCCTTTCACGAAAATCTAAAGGCAGATTGAGGAACTAGGTAGTGCTTATGAACGAGAAGTTTAAAACGGGTGTTACCTATGGGTAGCCGTGGAACGCTCGTGATTTCCGTAAATGTTCTATTTTCTCCGTGCATTATTTTTTTTCATTGGCTAGTAAAATCTTTTTACAATGTGACAAACGAGCATTTCTCATGAATAGTTCGCACATTCGTTCTCGCAAAGAGCGCAAAACCTTGGCTCTAGTAAAATTCTGTTCCAGTGTCGCCTCACAAATGGTGCCAGCGTACCAGTGTATTCCCTCGAGGTAAGAGGTAACTTAAGAACTCGGTCCAGAGCCACGGCAAGCGTATGAACGGTACTAAGATCAGTCTAAAGGCTATACGCGAGACTGACCCGCGAAGATGTAGGTCAGAATGACCAGGACGCCAATCAGCACGGCGGGAAAACCGGAAGTGATGACGCAGAAGCACAGGTATGTGATGGCGCTCGGAATGGCTTTGGTCTGTCTGGAAAGCGTCAATGCCACGATATTATATTTCTGTGTACACATTAAAAAATAACTTTCGATAAAAGATCCCTGAAGAATAAAAAAAGAAGAAAATAGAGCGAGACACACGCTCATAAGTACATCATTGTTTTATTACTTTACAATAGCCAATTTGGGGCTTTGTTGGAGCACAGCCACAATCCAATAAAACACGTAAATAATTTATGACCGTTCGCATTTCCCCAAAACAATAATACAAATTGAACAAAAAAGGTTGTGCGGCATAGTTGGAGAGTTAGAACAGGTAGAAGGGGATTATGTTAAAAATGAACGATCTAAAAAAAAAGTTGGAAAGAGATTGAATAGACGGAAGTTAAGAAAAAGCAAAAACATGCTAGGTCAAGACAAATAAAACTATATATAGTTTATATTTGCAATATATTTTAATACTTTATGCATCACTGAAGTTACACGAGCTATGTTGAAAGAAAGCTAGTCAGCTTATTCTTTATTCTTCTCTCTTGTGACGGTTGCTTCGGAAATTCATTAATACCTTTCATGGCCATATTCAATATTGGCTGAGATTTGACACTTCTCTATCCATACTCACGCAAGCGTGCCACGAAAAAAACGACTGCATATGAATGCATTATGTCAAATACGTGAGCGGAGGTGTGTTTCGTATTAAGACTAACCTCGTGTGTAGGGGAAAAGAAAGAAAACAACTATTCACATTCAGAGAGGAAACAAGGTCGACTATAGTACTCCTGAAATCTTTTTTTTTTTTTTACCATGACGGATCATTGTGTTTCAATAAACAAAAACCTGGCTAAAGTTATTGTCTCTTTACCTTTTGAATGTCTTAGTACTACCAGAAAGATTTTGGAATTAAAATGGTTCGTTATATGCACCACCGCTGGCCCGTAACCGCTACCATGACATGACCCATTTGAGTGACTGTCAAACAATAGTTGGTTATTAAAAACGCTACTGGTGAGTGCTCAAAACAAGCAATTAAAAGTCTAGTTTCAACAGGTATATATTACGCTGTTCATCATGTTTTTATTATCAGCTATTTATTAATTCTTTTACTTAAACACTGACGGAGCAATACTTCTGCTTAAAAAATAAATGCTTACCGTGCGTTTGCTGGAAAAAAAGAACCCGACATATTTTATATAGAGCGCGGTTCAGTGACTGTTCTGTACTACAAACAGGTCTATGACCGTCAATCCACTACACAAACAGTCCACACTGAGTGCATATAAAATATACAGAGAGGAGCGAGGCGGTAGTGTAGCGCATGCCTCGGGGATCGAAAGGCACGTAGATAATATACATGATTCTAGCCGAAGACGACGTGACGACAAGGGGACAAGGGGCAAATACTCATGTCTCAAACGCAGCTGTTCCCACATCATGTTTTGTACTCCACCTTTTCACACGAACTCTACTAATTGCGTACACGTTCACGCATCCATCGTCACACTCTCCCTAACACATCCAATGGTACCAGGCTCAGACGGATCTGAGTGGGGCTTCCTTCGTTGTTGAGATGATTATTGTATAAAAGCTTGTGATTCTTTATACCTTGATAAGGCCTTGTTAGATAAATTTGAGTCTTGATACAAATGTGCCACAGAGGAGGTGACAGTGGATGTGAGAACGTGTGGAAACTCGGTGAAGGTGGCACGTAGAGTCTCGTACCATTGGCTGTTATAGAGGCCATGCCGTTGGCTGTGTGAACATGTGCAAACTCGTGGGAGACTGTGTGAGAGGGTGTCGGATAAAGCATGACGTGTGAATAAAAAAATGTTCAGGGGAAGCTGTGCACGAGTGGGCTTACGCGTCTCAACGCGGAGTGTGGAGCGAAAGGTTGCACTGCCGAACCTACTGTCTTCGATCCGCACCCCATGCTCGTTTTTATCTCAATGAGTTTCAAACCATCATGTGTTTTCGTAATTACTGCCGGTTGGTGCACGTCAAAGACCCCAGGTTAGCGATTGCACTGCACTGGCTACATTTATCATATACAGCTAAGAAACAGGTCATTCGTTGAGGCGTGCCACCTTCAAGCCGTCTCTCAAACAACAAAGAACACATCAAAAATATATATATATATTCAGCTGCGTTTGAGGAGTGTGTGCTTGTCCGTTGTCTTCTTGTCGCCCGCCGCCTTCGGTTAGAATTGTATGTAAAGATAAGCAGCTCTCCTCTCTATTGCCAATGTCGTTTTGATCTTATTCCTAAAAAAGTGGTTGACCTTTTATACAAAAAAGTACGAAACCTGCCCTTTGAAATTTGTTAAAATAAAAAAAAAAACTGTAAAAGCTAGACTATTGCGATTTGTTTAGGGTAGTTATAGACAGACACCTGGCGCGGCTCTGTTTACCAACACGGCCGGAAGGCCGCGCATGCGCAGAAGCTATGTGGGCAGAAGCAGCCAGGCTCTCCGTGTTTTCGCCGTTGCATTGTGTCGAGTGAGCTCGTTGTTGGCGTTCTAGGGACGCTTCTTGATTTATTTGTGCGTCGTATTTTCTGCCAACGTATGTCGAATGTTATGCGCGACTATTTGAGCTCGCTACCCGAGCCTGAACGGCAGCGATATTGAGACAAAATGTTGGTGGACGACGTTGCCTTCGACGATCTCTACGCCATAAACGAGGCCTGCTGGACTTCCGTCGTGATTTTTCTGGCACCGAATTCGACGGCTCGCATCGTTGCTTATTTAGTTTTTTCGTCAAGCCAGTCCACGGCCGACGCGGTGCAGGCGAACAAGTCTCTCGAAGCCAACGATTACTTCGAGCCGGTTTCCTCCTTGCCGGAGGGATAAGCAGACTGAGGGTATTCGAAAGTGCATTTATTATTTGATTAGATATACACAGCGTCCTTCGAGTCAAGGAATGATATTTTCCTTACGCTCATGATCACCAAACACGACAAGCAATGGCGCTTTGTTTTTTTTTGTTTTGCTGCCGATGTTCGTTCGCTTTGTAGGTCGGCCGAATCGAGCCACTGACGAGCGCTTGGACGGTGCTTCGTGCGCGAACACCGTGGGAACTAAATCAGGGTGGTCTCGATCAGACGACGCTTCCCTACAAATAAGCAACCCTCGCGATGGAGATCGAAATGAAAGCCACACTCGCTTTAAAGAAAGCTCTTGCCGCACAAAAGGTCGTCCTCGCCAGGCGATCATTCTTTTCGACCCGAAGATATTATCCACCTTCTGCGCCTTTACGAGTCCGCCGGGAATTTCTGGGAACTCACTGCGCTGCTTTAGCTGTACCATTCGTTGCAATTAACGGCTAGACAGCTTTGCGGTGTGCTGAAATGCTGTGACGCCCATGCAAAGTGTGCGCCTTTCTGTCCACACCACCCGGCTCCGGCGCGATTGCAGCGCCACCGCAGCTCCTTGACGTCAAGACGCGTGTCTGTCTATACGGCTGGGGTACATAATATTGAGTAATCCTCACGATAAGTAGAGTAAATATCTAAAATATCTTGAATGTTTTTTTTCATCTTTTAATATAAACATGTTTGCATCTAGAAACTGCTGGACGAGTGGTTTCGAGGACGCCTTGAATGTTTTAATGGAAACCATGTTTATTTTACTGACTAAAAAGGTAATTGACATATTTAAGTTAATTAGACAACTGATCGCGACGATTATCCCCGTATAATATAACCCCCCTTTGCCCTCCCTCCCTCCCTCCTCCCCCTCCGGCCGTAGCCGTAAAACTCACCTGCACATATTGCATTAGTACAGCTTCCAGGCCATTTTTTTAAACTATGTAAAGCGTAAAAATCACTCTATATCTTGCATCAAATTAGACAATCAAGCTGGAACCAAATGGCTGAGTCATTCTAGTGGTTCACAAAATTGGGCTCAATTACAGTTCATCGAAATCAAGCTGCTTCAAACACAAGTTTCAGCAACGAAACGGTAAAGCTCTTTTCCGACACGACACAAGGAATGTACCATTGAGTGAGAGTACTGCGTTTTTTCGCTTTTTAGTGAGCACTGAGTGCAAAACGTGAGCCGCGTTTGTTTCACACCATCCACTTGTTTTGGCAGAGTCTAACAGCGAGTCGTCGTTTACCATAGCACGTTAGACATACCAATGCCAGATAATGCAATTCATGCGGAGTTGCAAGTTAGGTGGATACGATGACGACAGGAATCCCTGGCACCAGTCACCTAGCTCTGTTTGGAGATTTGTGTTTGTCCTTTGTCCCACTTCTTCCGTTGTAGAGGGATTATTATCGTTATTATTGTCCTTCTCGCTTGCACCTTTGCAATATTTGCATTATCATGGAGTTAAATGTCCCACAATGAAAACCAAAGCAGGAGACTTGGTTGTGATTTTAAAGTACAATGATTGATTCTCCTAAATGAACCTTTACGGGATAGGTGGTAATACACCTGTTGGCCATTTTCAATATAACTGTGGCGGCATTTTTCCGAACCATTCAGTCTCATGGCGGGTCAAAATTAATTTTAAAATATACTATTTTTTTTTTGTCAGGTGGGGGGGTGGGGGGTGGCATGAACATTTGTAGCTTATGGGATAAATCCGAATTAACCAAAGTTTACCAATAAATATTTTTTCGGCTTGACCGAAAAAAAAAATTAACTCGATATATAATATACAAGATGCAAGATGAGGACCACATGCTCGTCTGAACGTCACCAAAGACGGCTGTGCGTGTCTCAAAGGTTCGTTGGCGATCCAGCCGTATCGGCCGAAAACCAAGGTAACCGTCATCGGGATGTTTGTAAACTAATGATAATAATCATTACGAGCGTTACTGGAGAGTTTTAGGAGATCGTTCCGATACCTCCAATAGCCCCGATAACGATACTATGCATTCGCAAGGGAGGCGGTGGCGGAGTATCGGGCATCGTTATCGGAGTCATGGGAACGATCTACTAAAACTCTCTATTAGTTCCGTCGTCACCTCTCTTTGGAGCTTACCGTCAGAGTCCTCCGACATTGCGGCACCTGGGAGTCGTGCTTGACGCTTTGCAGGGAACCTCAAGACAGCTCGGCTGTATGCGTTTGATTAGCCAGCACGCATAAAAAAAGAGCACGCGCAAAATGCGCATGGCATTTCAACGCGTGCGTAACCAGCACTCTTCTTTTTTTTTTTTTTCTTTCTCTATACCGTCTTTTCTATGTGGGCATGTGCGTGGCATGAGGGAACAGAAAAAAATAGAGGAGGTGAATGAGTGACAGATGTGAAAAGAGGTTCGCTTCATGGACATTGCAAATGTTGAGCTTTTCGTCGAGAGAACCTGGAGGTTGAATCTCTTATTGCACGGTTGATACAAAGCATGGGATGTGTTCTCTTTTGATTCCTTGCAGTGCGGAGCATTCCTAAAGGAGGTGTCTTCGGACCGCATCAGAAAGTGCTCTGCACGGTTAATGAGTGTGGTAATAAAAGCTCCTCCAAGTAATATGCAATATGCTGCTTGTAGACAAGTTCTTCTCTTCTACACGGGAGGGAGCCACCTCACCGAGAGAGAGCACGAGTATCGCGCAAGCGGCTTGGGACCGTTGACCAATGAGAGGCACACACACGGCAAACAGCGTTACCTGCCATGTCTAGGCAAGCTCGTCGAACTCGAACTCAGTACTCGGTCTTGTCAGCTGTATTAACTAGTCGTTAATAAACGCTTTCATAACATGGTGTTAGAAACGGAATACGAAAACGCTCGCACGTGAAGTCAAGACCGATGTGAGTCGCACGGCGCAAGAGTGAAGGCAAGCGAAGACCGGCAGCGCAGAAAATGGCGGAAGAAAGCGGCACCGCTACTACGCAGCAGTCGGGCGGGAGTTCGAACGTCCAACTTCCCATGCCGGGAGGGGTCTTCGCAAGTTTGCTGCCTCCTGCGAAGCCACTCGACATGTCCGGAGACCTGGAGACATCCTGGAGAACATGGTGGGATGAATTTAAGTTGTTCTCAACCGCCACTGCTCTGAAGTCGCAAGACGCCGAAGTACAAGCCGCGACGTTTCTAGTCGTCGTAGGGGAAGACGCCAGGCGCGTCTGCAAAACGTTCACGTTCGAAAACCCAGGTGACGAACTGCGCGTTGAGAAGATAGCGGAGCTTTTTGAAAAGCATTGCAAGCCAGCTATCAACGTGAGCTATAGGGACTTTGTATTCGGCACACGGAACCAGCATGACGGCGAACGATTCGATGACTGGCTTACCGAGCTGCGCACGCTGGCGAAGCAGTGCGATTTTGGCGAGCTACACGACCGCATGTTGCGAAGTCGAATCATTCTTCGAATGACCAACAAGCGACTGCAACAACGCCTCATCAACGACGATCCGACTTTGGAACAAGTGATTCAAAAGTGCCGCACAAAGGAACGTGGAGCCATACAGTTCAAAGATATCCAAGCTGGAGCATCGCCTGCCGTTGTACATGGACTCAAGTCCGAGGCATGCCCTTAATATGGATACTCTACGCACACAAGCGGAACATGTCCTGCCAAAGGTACGAAGTATAAAAACTGTGGTCGGAGGGGACATTTCGCTCGAGTGTGTCGCGCGAAGAACGACCCACCGAAAAATAGAGCATCACCACGGAAGAATGTTCGCAATGTTGAACGATGCAAATCTCCAAGTTCCAGCTCCGAAGAAGAGAAGTTGGTTTGTGGTCTATCCAACAGTGTTGGTGATGAACAGTTCTGGAGAGCTGAAGTCAGAGTTGCAGGAAAGGCAGTTGACTGCAGGGTGGACACAGGAGCAAACTGTTATGTTATGTCTGCAACGCAACTGCGACGAGTAACGAACCAGAAACCGCAAGCAGTCACTACGAAAATAGGTTCGTTCTTTGGCCATGTCAGCAAAGCGGAAGGCCGCATTATGGTGCCACTCGCCCATGGCAACCAGAGTACCGACGTGCAGTTCTACATCGTAAAACGGGAAGTACCCACAATGATAAGCGGTACCATTGCGGAACGACTGAACCTCATCAAGCGAGTGGCGTCAGCGGAAAAGCACTGCAACCAGACAGTAAAAGAACACGAGGACGTCTTCCATGGACTTGGTGAAATCAAGGGTGTCAAGTATCACATGAAGCTCAAGCCAGATGCTCAGGGTGTTACGCAACAGCCACGTACAGTCCCAGTAGCCATCCGAGACCAGCTGAAAAGCCACCTAGATGACCTCGTGCTACAGAAGGTGATTTCACAAGTGACAGAACCAACAGAGTGGGTTCACCCAATCGTGGTTGTGAAAAAGAAGGACAAACTCCGACTGTGCATAGATCCACAAGAGCTCAACAAGGTTCTCATGCGAGAGAACTACTGCATGCCTACACTGGAGGACATAGCAGCACGACTGTAAGGAGCCAAGTTCTTCTCGACACTCGACGCAGCCAGGGGGTTTGGCAGATCAAGCTTGACACACCAAGTTCGTACCTCTGCACATTTGCAACACCGTTCGGGAGATACAGATTTCTCCGAATGCCTTTTGGCATATCGTCGGCTCCCGAGGTGTTCCAGAAAACTATGCATGAGGTGTTTGAAGGTCTCGACGGAGTTGAAATCATGGTCGACGACATTCTTATCTGGGGAAGGACAGAAGAGGAGCATGACCGTCGACTGCAAGCCGTGCTGCAGAGGTGTCGTGAGGTCAACCTCAGACTGAACAAAGAGAAATGCAAGTTCTCTCAAAGCCAGGTCAAGTACTTGGGACATATCTTGTCACCTGAAGGACTCTCGATTGACCCGACGAGGGTACAAGACATCCTTGCACTCCCAAGACCATCAAATGTGGGGGAACTAAAGAGCTTCCTAGGAGTCGTGAACTACCTTGGCAAGTTCATCCGCACATGTCCGACACAAGTGCACCGTTAAGGCAACTCTTGAAGAAAGAGGCGGCCTGGTCCTGGACAGAGGAGCACGATAAAAGCTTCACAGCACTTCGAACAGCGTTGACTGTTGCACCAACTCTGCGGTTCTACGACAAGAACAAACCTGTAACTCTGTCAGTGGATGCAAGTTCCAGAGGAACGGGTGCAGTGTTGCTTCAGGAGGGTCAGCCAGTAGCCTACTCATCGAGGTCGTTAAATGACGCCCAAAAGAACTATGCCCAGATCGAGAAGGAGCTGTTGGCGATTGTCCATGGATGCAGCCGATTTCACGACTACATTTTCGGGCAAACCGTTACCGTGGAGTCGGACCACAAGCCACTAGAGGCGATCTTCAGAAAATCTCTGAATCAATGTCCTCTCAGATTACAAAGAATGAGACTGACCCTACAAAAATATGACCTGCTGGTGAAGTACACTCCTGGTAAAGAGCTGTACATTGCAGACACGCTGTCCAGAAACCCTTCGAAGGAGGAAGAGTCAGAAGTCTTCGAGGTGAATGTCTTGGAGTGTCTCTCTGTAAGAGATGAAACACTGGAAGAATGTCGTCAAGCAATCAGCAGGGACAAGGATCTGAGTACCATGCTGCAGTATGCAAAGAGCCAGTGGCCGAGCAACAAAGAAGACATTCCAGGCCCGTTAAAGACATATTGGCCGTACAGGGATGAAATCCATGAGGAGGAGGGCTTACTCTTCAGGTCGAATAGACTCGTCATTCCAGAAGAGATGAAGAGCACCATTTTGGCAAGGCTTCACAAAGCTCAAAGCGGAGCAGAGAAGACGCTCCATCGTGCTAAAGAAGCTCTCTACTGGCCTGCAATGCAGAATGACATCAAGCAGGTGGTAGAAAATTGCAGCGTGTGCAAGGAGCACAAGCCCAGGCAGCAGAAGGAGCCACTTGCGAACCATCCAGTGCCAACCGCGTCTGCCCTGTTCTCAACAAAAATGCATAAAGATACAAAGTTATTCTGTCACCACTACCCCACGACAAGTTGTTTAAAAATTCCCTAATCCTTCATGGCGATCCATCGGCCCGACCATTTCGCATCGACGAGTTTGGCTCTGCTCTAAAAAGACTAGTCAACCCAGAAGATAAGGAACGACTCAGAGCTTTCTAGTACAACTATCTATGGCTGCTCACACTGCGTCCAACGAAAGCAAAAAAAAAAAAAGGAAAAACTGTTGCAGCTTTGACAATTGGCGACGTGCGCGACCGAAAGCGTCGCTGTGGTCGGCCATCCACGATTGGCCCAAAAACTGACTATGACGTCGGAAAGGGTATATTAGCGACGGAAATAAGAGGAATGAAAGAACTTTAATTTCGACGGTGTTGGCAGTGTTGCTTTGAGAGCGCAATGGTTTCAGGCTTCCAATATGCTATTTACAAACACCATCGAACTTGTTGTTCGCAAGGTAATGACGTCACAAGGGGGAACCATAGGAGGGCGCCACCAAAACATCTCGCCGCTAATCGCAACTCAAGAAAACAAAGTGCTGGATAATTGGCGCTAGCCAAGGCTGCGCTCTCAAATCACCTACACTGGATACCCATCAGCATCTCAGACCCCAACGTTGCAAGCGCCTTATCTGCGCTCGGAAAAGTCAAAACCATCGTCCGAGACTAGCGGCACTGTTCTGGCTATAAATCGGTGGAGACCGCGACACGGGTTGTTTCGAACAGCTTTCCGCTCCAGCTCAAAATTCTGGGAGCCAACGTTGACGTTTTTGTACTTGGTAGGGTACCGCAATGACCGCGCTGCAGGCAGGAAGGTCGTCTTAGAGGCCAGTGCCGCACTCGTTGCAACACCACATGTCGGCGATTTGTTCACGATCTCACGATCCGAAGACTGCATTCCAACTTACGCCAACGGAACAAACGTGTCTCTCAAGATTCTTACCGAAAACTTGCTGGGTGCAGAAGAGACTACCCAAACGAAGGTCTTAGCAGAATCTGGAGTAGTTCCTGACAAGAACAACTTTGAGACAGATACTCCAACTAAGAAGAACAAAGACGGGACAACGAAATGCTCGAATACAGAGGACATTAGACGGACCCAAAAACCATCTCATTCGTAGTTCTTGTCCATGAGCAGGAAACGGAAGAGAAAAACAAAGAAAATTGAGGTGCATCTAAACGGGGAGGAAACCAACGAGAGCAAAACCTTCGAAAAACGAAAAGGAGAACTGCAAGCCCGGATTAAGGCTGGCTCCACTTCTGCATGAATGAAGACGAAGAAAAACAAAAGAAAAAAAAAACAGAATAAATGTTTCATCTCCCAAAGCTTTAAACGTGAAAGAAGATTCCAACTCGCCCGAGCTGGCGAGCCAGAAGGCCCTGGTTGACCGAGCCTGAGCCGCGGCGGTCGCCAATGGGCTCTTGTGTTGAGGAGCCCACACCTAGTCCCTGAATTACCTGTAATAAAGTTTTTCAGGCAAATCCCACGCGACCTTAAGGATGCGTAAAGCAAGTAAGACGAGCTGCTTCCCTTCGCTCCGTTAGCTACATATATTCATGAATGATGCTTCCAAGGGGTGTTTTTAAAATGGGGACCTTTAATGTAGCCACCGTCACATATCAACGACGTAAGCGGTGGCTCAGAGAGCTCCTCTTTCAAAACAATGGAGACATTGCGTGTCTAGGAAACCAATATTTCAATGAGGGAGCAACAACTTGAACTTGTTTCCTACTTTCGGGATATATCTTATTAATAGGGAGTTTTAGAATAACGTACGCAATTTTAGCGCACGCCAGCGCTAAATTTAGCGCTTGTATTAGCGCACGCGACTCAAGAGAGTTTTAGAATAGCCTTTCTCCGCCGCGACGCAAAAGCCCAAGCACCTCGCGCTTGCAACGCCACCAAGGTACAATCCCAATTTTTATTTCACACACGAAATGCTGTAACTTTAGAAAAAGAAAAGAAGTTTTTTTGGTTCAGAGTACTATTTTAGAATTGTTTAAACATGAGAATGCGACGCGAGCGGTTGACAAGTCGTGTCCGCTTGCGTCGCCTCGGCAAGAGAGGTCTCGCGTACTGACCTTCGTACATCGTACCTTCGCCGAGAAATGTTCGCGCGTCGCAAGCATCAAGTTGCCGGGGGTCGTTGCCAAACCAGGTACAATGTCGTCCCGGATTGAAAATCGCAGTCGCGAGGATGCCGCCGACGTCGCACTCACGACGACGCCAAAGCAGCCGCCGACATAATCCTGGAAGCCGCCATTTTTTTAACTGTGCTCGTCTTGGCTTTAGCCAACTTCTCATCACGAATCCTCCTTGGAGAAGCGCAAAGACTCTTTGCGTACGCACGCTATTTCCGAGAAATAGCGCACGCTAAAATTGCAAACGCAAAGCGCAAAACCTGGTTTGCGTTCGGAGCATGCGCAGTGGCGACGACGCTATTCTTTGCGTACGCAAAGCTTTAGCGTGCGCTATTCTAAAACTCCCTAATACGTCGCTCTCTCTTGCAAGTGGGAATTGTTGAAATACTATGCGAAAAAGCACGCGGTCATCCGAGGTTATATGTGTGTAGTGCGGCGATGTGGGTTAGTTGGTTCCTACTGACGAAAAGGAAAACAACGCACAGTAAACGGGGACTAAAGGAAGTGCGGCAGTTTGATACTTTAGACCCATGTTACGGATAAAAAAAACAGGAGGCGGGATGGCCAAAAAAAAGCGTTTTTCGTTTAAGGCTCGTCAAATTATGAGGCGCTGGAGAAATGCAGCCTTCTGCGTTAAGTTCTTATTTCGAACTCTTTATGTTCGCCTTCCGCCCATTGAAAAGCATGCGGGAAGAGCTTTAGAACGCACCTGGTATCGCTGCGCCGCAGCGTTGTTCCGCAACATAAAGTTCGTCTGCTTTCCTCGCCGTCACCATGGCAACGAACGCCGAATGAATAGAAGCACGCACGCTACCGCCGCGTGAAGCTAGCAACAGCTGACGCCATTTTGCGAACGCCCACTGCTAGCCAAAGCCGAACGAGGCGGTAGAAGCTGAGCTAGTTGGTGGTACATATTACAACGGTTAAACCAGCTGAACTACGAAATCTTTACTCCTTTCTCTCTAATTCCGTAGTTCAGCTGGTTTAACCGTTGCCGAACGCGGCCTCCGCCGGTGCGCCGCTTGCGAAGACGACGAAGCTGAGACACGCCGACGGCGATCAAGCAAGCAACAACACCGCGGGACGACTGCAACGGCGGCATTTATTCGGATCAAAGGCCGCCTTCGCCGGTGCGCCGCTAGCAAAGACGACGAAGCTGAGGCACGCCGACGGCGAATGGGCGAGGAAGAGCACCGCGGGACGACTGCAACGGCGGCATTTATTTGGATCAAAGGCGCGAAATAAGCAAGAACAATTTTTATTTGAATCATAACACGTGATATCCAAGTTGGGGTCCACATACCTTTGCTGGGTCTTTCCTGTGAACTTTTTACAGAGACACGGGGTGCCACATTCAAAACACAGCTCCGTTTGCAAAATATGGGGGCCCTGAAAAGGGCCGTTTAGACCGCTACCAGAACCTTTAACTGACGTCACGAGCACTTGCGCGCGGTTGGCGCATAAGTCGTCTTTATGCACGTAGGCGGGCGACGGGCTCAGCGCAGCGGATCACTCAAAGTCACCGGGGCCGTCAAAATCATCGTCCTCCGCACTATAGGGAAGGTCCCTGTCTGCGCCGGGGCTGTAGATTTTGGCGGCCGCAGTGACGAACGACTGGAATCTATCAGTGTTTCCGCACGCCTTCTCTCTCCTCCAAAACATGAACTGTGCAAGGTGACCAGTGAAATGGTGGCTCTCGCGCCGTCCGGATGGAAGAGAGTTTTTGACGTGGTCCCAGGTGTCCTCCACCGTATTAGTGTGCGCACCAGTGTTCGGGTCGAAAAGTGCAGCTTGTGGTTAACGGTAAGGTGCGTGAAGCGAGCGTCATCTGCAAGCTTGCGATAGCCAGCCCAACAATCAGTGATTATTCTTGTTCCAGGGCGGACCAACTTGGCTATTAGCCCTAGCAGGGTTTTAGCGTCACGGGTCTCCACGGGAACAAGAAAGCAGCACCCGCTGCCACGCTCCACACCACCGAAAACCCACTGGCCAGGCCTTAAATACCCGCGAGGGTACTTCCGACGCCCGAACATACTCTCGCCTAGTTCTACAGTCACGCCTTCGCCGCCAATCATCTCTGAATGCGTAAAGACGGCATTTACCACAACCTCCCGACAAAGGCTCGTCCAATCAGTTATTGTCTTACTTGCGACATCAGTCTCCCGCTGAATGACGGCGCACGGTAGGTTCTGGCAGCAGAGGTAGATGATCTTCATGAGTTGGGGAAGCGTCAGGCGCGATCCCTCGAAAAAGGAACCGCTCCGTACCGAGACCTCGCCCCGGCACTGAACCTTGAGCGGCCTCCTCTTGGGCACATAACGAGTCATCCACACACCACACCTCCAGGAATAACCATCCGCAGATCTAGCACGGACTTGCAGCGTCATCGCAGCTTCGCACTCTGGGCACGCACACGAACCCAGGAGCAGGCCCATGCCCTGAAGCAAATTAATTGCTTCAAGAGGGTCTTTCATGGCGTCATGAAGACGGCACAAGTTAAACGCCATGGCACTGCGACGCTCGCCTCTGGAAGGTTTAAGCGCCTAGGGGGATAAACGAGAATAACTGCGCGCTTCTTTGCATTTATTATTTTTATTTCATCCGCCATTTTATACCCTCGTTACACCATTCTAACAAACTCATTGGTTAATCGGTCGGAACATGTCATCGCATGACAAAACAAACGCCAATCGTATGACCAGAACGGTTGCCACGGTCGGCATCGCTACAAAGAAAAGAGCAGTCGGACCCAACAACAAAATAAAGTAACAAAGTGAATAAAAAAAAATAAGAAGGAAACCGTTCTCGGGCGGCGTGTTCTTTGACGAGAGGTGTTGCTCGCAATATTACTTGTTTTTTTTTTTTTTGTTTCTTTACCCTAGAGGGTGCCACGACCCTTATTTGAAGCTGATTTGTTAATTCAACAACAAAGACGCGTTGCAACGACGTCAGAATTGGCGTCAGAATTCTTGAAAAGAAAAGTAAAAATGCACAATATATACCATACTGCAAGACCGTTATACTCCGCACTCGGCGAGGCCTCATGACGCGGCCGACGACCGTTAGGCTATTTATTTTGTTTCTTTAGACTTTTATCGCGACCGCTACTCCACCGTGCCTCAAATTTTCCTTCGAAGGTCAGGCAGTTTTTGAATAATTATTTGTATTGTCGTTTGAAGGGCACTCTTCCTATGCTATCTATGCTAGACCATCTACCAAAGGAAAAAGCACAGGGCGTGGCTTACACCATTCCTTGCGCAGAGTGCCCCGCAACCTACATCGGCGAGACGAAGAACTTTCAGGAGCGTATCCGCCAACACAAGAACGACGTGCGGAAGTTTGACAGTGAGCGCCGAACATTGCGATACCCTAGACCAGCCCTAGACCATCGCATTGACTTCGCGAACGCGCACGTGGTGGACACAGAGCCCAATTTTCGAAGAAGACTTTTCTTGGAATCGTGGCAAATCCAGCACATGCCAGGAAACCTAAACAAGTCGCTGGGCGCTTTGCCCTCTGTGTACGCGCATGGCCTCCGTGACCTGACGGAAAAGCTGAAGAGACGACCATCTTCATAACTAACAAGTTATTTTACAACTTTTCCAATTTCCTAACTTCTTCTTTTTAATTTTTCCGTTTCTCTTTCCTTCTTTTCTTTTCCTCTTCTCTTTCTTTTTTTTTGAAGACGAAGAGGTTGGGAGCTGCTGCTGTGTCCGCGTGCCTTCATTCACCCCTGAAGAAGAAACCGAGTTGGTTTTGAAACGTCGGGTTGCCTTTCATTTTTTGGTTGGAGACACATTTTCAGACTTTAACTCTCACCCAACCAGGCAGATATCTGTCGAATATGTTTATTTTAATATTATAATTCTTCCTTTTCCTTGTTTTCTGTGATATAATGGGAATGTCTGGATAGCTAGGTTCGACATTGTACATGTACCTTTTTTTTAGTACACGGAAGTGACGTCATCACGTCTGATTGGTTGGAAACAAAAGTAACGTAATTTCCCTAGAAAAATGTGGGCGGAGTCGGCAAAACTGGGCGGAGTCGGCTACCGGACATGACAACAAAATGACGTTTCGTTTTGTACCGAGAACGTTTCAAAAGGTACTTGCTCGGAACTAGGTGTCATTGGCAGCATGTTTTCGGCGGCGAGGCGTCGCCGTCTCGTCAATTCGACTTTTTCTTTAATAGAGCTTTTTTTTTCGCCCGAAAGGCTGTATCGGGAACACCGCGATGCATTCGAGCTCCCGGAGGAGATCTTTCGGAAGCAATACCGCCTGCCCAAGATCGTGGTGCGGTGGTTGTGCGACGAACTTCGCGAGGAACCGGAGGTGAGGAGAGTGCTTACCTCGTGGACGGTCATGACTGTGGAGCTTCAAGTGTTGTGTGCACTGCGCTTCTACGGCACGGGGAGCTTCCAAGGCATGGTGGCGAGCGACGAACACGTAGCGCGGAACCAAAAGACAGTCAGCGTTGCGGTCCGCGCCATGTCCGTCGCTATCGTGCGTCGTCTCGGGGTCCAGCGTGGCTGGATCCACTTCCCCGAGACGCCGAGCGAGAGGTTCGACGCGGAGAAGGGCTTCAGGCTGCTCGGCAGGATACCCGGCGTCATCGGTTGCGTGGACGGGACCATGGTCTCCATCGTCAGCCCGTCCAAGGACGACCCAACCGTCACGAAGGCGGCGTACTGGTGCCGCAAGTACTTCTACGCCCTCAACGTGATGGTGGTAAGTACACTCATGCTACGTTGTCAAAACGCACCCCAAATCTGTAGAAAAAAAAAAAAAAACGTAATGCCGATACGGTTTAAGTATGCCGTTTTATGACTGCGGGCTGTGGGGTCTCACGACTGCGCGAGCGTGTGCTCTACGTAGCATGTGAGCCGTGAGACTCTTCTCCCAAAAATAATACTTGTCTGTTAAAGCTTCCGCAAAAAAAAAAAAACCAAAAAAAAAAAACCATATTTTTGTTTCAAGGTACCTTGCATCCAGGAAGGTGTGTTGACATGCATGTGTCAGACAAAATAACTTAAAAGGTTCTGAAATTGCGACTGCTTTGTGAACCATAAGTACAATCTACGACTTGTGGATTCAGGTAATTACATGTCAATATCTCTCTCACTTTCAGGTGTGTGACGCCGACTGCCGATAATGTGCATCGACCCACGGTATCCCGGGTCGGTGCACGACTCCTTCGTGTGGCAATTTTCCTGGCTCCGAAACCAACTCGAGCAAGGGCAGCTGCCACGCGACGGCCGGTTCCTGCTTGGTGAGCATACTAAATTGATTCCTTACGCGCACGGTGGCTCCCACTGCTTAAAAGCCACAGTACCACACGTACTGTGCTTGTTGTGAGGCACACAGACACAGTTGCTGGAACTCCTTGAAGTGAGACAACACCCAAAGTTTGGCCATTAACCTCTGTTTATGTCCACATAACTCTCACACTCTGCAGGCTACGAAAGCCACACTACACCAATCTCACGACAGTGATAGACTGCGCAAGGCATGCAACCGCAGTGCGAGTCGCTGTCCAGTTCGGCCCACTCACTGTTATTGTCTGCCTGTACCCTCTTGCTGGTTGGTTTTTGCATGAAGTTGGAGCTCTTTCGCCGATCCCTGGGGGCTCGCCTGGTCGCTTTGAGTCAGTTTGTACGGAATGGGATCAATTCCTCCTTGGCCACTTGGGGCTCGCCAAATCTGTCCTCGTGTCGTCTCTGTCCCACACACTGGATTCTTTTGCCTGACCCTTCTTCTTCGGTCTGCCTATATAGCTCCTCCTATTAGACCCTCCGTGTCCGAACAGGACCTGACTCCTTTCCAATCTAACCACCCCCTCTCTTTTCCCCATCTCCAGCTCCACCGAGGATTAGGAAAGAGGTTCGTCGAACTGGCGCCTTATCCCCTTGCTTGCCAAAGACAAGGCCAGCGTGTTCTGCTCTGCCCGTGCCTAAGGTCACGGCCACACTCCCAAAAGCAACAGAGCTGTTATCTGTCGGATGCAAGGGCCTAATAATGCACTTGCATACAACCCACCAGGAAAACATATAGTTACATGAAATAACGGGGAGTTCGCGGGCAAGCTGGTGCTAATTAAATATAATGTAAAGTGATACTGTAGTGCAGAAATATTAACACACTTTTAAGTCACACTTAAGTTACATTATAATTGACATAGTTGCACACAGCTGTTTTCTTGCCTTTCATTTTAAAAAGTAAAGAATGTAATATGTTCCATCCTCCACATGTGCAGGTGACAGCGGCTACCCCTTGGAGCCTTGGCTCATCACCACTGTCCCCGGGAACCACGCGACCTCCACCGCTTGCGGCCGGTTTAATAAGGCGCATTCCTCGATCAGGTCTGTTGTGGAGCGCTGCATCGGGCTGTTGAAAAACAGATTCCGGTGTCTGCAAAGGCACTGGGCTCTGTATTACCACCCTTCAACAGCCACCGCCATTATTTCGGCATGTGCAGTGCTCCACAACATCTGCCTTGCATCGAGCGAGCCAGAACCGGAGTCAGACTCCGACCCTGAAGAGTCAGAGTTGGAGTCTGAGCCGAGCTCGGAGAGGTCAGCGTCGGCTCCCGAGAGGCTGGCTCCTGCCGGCCCTCCGGTCGGCCTTCCGGTCGGCCTCTCGGACAGGGGGAAGGCTCTGAGGCAGCGCCTTGTCGCACGGTTCGGAACCCGCCGCAGACGTGCCCGTGCGGAGCGCCACACGCAAGGAGTTCGCCGCCACGACGGTAGTCCCGACCACCAGGGACACCGTCGGGAAGCCCCTCAGCGCCCTCGCCGCGGTGGTGCCCAGCATGGACGCCGCCAGCGACAGGGAACCTCTCGCCACCACGACTGAGGTCCTGACCACCAAGGACCCCGTCACATCCTTGCCCTCAGTGAAGCCCTCCCCGTGGAAGCCGTAAAGTGCACACTTCGCTTCCTGCTCCACAGTCATGGCCGTCCACAAGCTACATACTCTCTTCAGCTCCTACACCTTGTGAAGTTCGTCGCACAGCCAGCGTGCTGCCTCCGGATACGTGTCGAGTGCATCGCGGTGATATCGATACAGCCTTTTTTTTATTTTTATGAGCGTACAGCACGAGACGCAGTCGACAGTGACAGAAAAGGTTCGCAGGTTTAGTTGCCAGACCAACAGGTCATCTGGATTTCCCCTGCAAAGAACTGAGAATTAATTTAGATTACCTCTAGAAAGAAATGCTTGCTTTAGCAGAGGTTGCTTTCTTAGTTGCTGATTGAACCAGGGATATTGTTGTCGTGGACATTGTTTCATATTACGAATGCTTCAAAGCGTCTTGCCTTCTGCTCCATTTTATTATCTCTTTTATGGTACTTCATCAAAGTTAGGTGATTGTGTTATCTCAAGACAGTGCACATGTAGTTTGTTTTGAAAATTGCTTTATTTCTTAAAGAAAAACCTGTGACTTCATGAATAAAAGTGTGATAACATGGAATGTAATATTTCATTCTTGGAAGTAAAACTGAGCATCGACTGGAACCATGTAAGCAATTGGGCAATCTTAAGTATATATCACAGATATCTTGTTGAACACTCTGGTCTTATTTGAGCACAATAGTTAAATTTCGAAAGGAAAAAAAATATATATATTCTCTGACTAGCATACCACCATATAAACACTGGACCACTTTGAAAGAATTATCACAGATGTTGCGCCAAACATTCTTATTTGAGCACAGCAATAGCAAGTTCCCGAAAGATAAAAAAAAATTTTCTGACTAAAGCAGCCGTCACTCGCGCGCACCCCGTTGGTTCCGCCGACCCCTCCGCTGCCCCCGGCACACACGGCTCCTCGTGGTTTGACATTTTGGTTTGAAGAAGGCGCGTAGCGCACATCCCGCATAATATTGGAACAACTTTCTCTCCAATTAATTCTTAAATGTATTGCAAATGGATACAAAAAAGCGGGTTGTTTTAACAACGCCCCAAAGGTTTTGATTGTTTTTCAATACTTTTACCTGTACTAGAACAGATGCGACGGCCAGCGACGCACAGGATTGGTTGCCGTTCCTTCGCTAAACGGAGGAACTGCTCCCCGCGTCGTAGTAAATCCTACCCCGTATCCCGCGCGTAGGGACGCCTCAGGGAATGCGTAGCTACTTCCGCTCGTCGGTGGTTGGCTCCGGACGTCGCTGAAACGGGTGACGGGTGTCAAGTTTGCGATGACGTAGCGGCGCCAAAGTGGGCAGAGCCGCCACGTGAGTGTTGCTAGGATACGCTCCTCCTTTGCATTACGTCACTTCCATGTACCTTTTCTCAAATGTCCAACCTAGGATCGCTAGGTTGGACATTTGAGAAAAGGTACATGGAAGTGACGTAATGCAAAGGAGGAGCGTATCCTAGCAACACTCACGTGGCGGCTCTGCCCACTTTGACGCCGCTACGTCATCGCAAACTTGACACCCGTCACCCGTTTCAGCGACGTCCGGAGCCTACCACCGACGAGCGGAAGTAGCTACGCATTCCCTGAGGCGTCCCTACGCGCGGGATTCGGGGTAGGATTTACTACGACGCGGGGAGCAGTTCCTGCGTTTAGCGAAGGAACGGCAGCCAATCCTGTGCGTCGCTGGCCGTCGCATCTGTTCTAGTACAGGTAAAAGTATTGAAAAACAATCAAAACCTTTTGGGCGTTGTTAAAACAAACCTCTTTTTTGTACCCTTTTGCAATACATTTAAGAATTAATTGGAGAGAAAGTTGTTCCAATATGCGGGATGTGCGCTACGCGCCTTCTTCAAACCAAAATGTCGAACCACGAGGAGCCGGGTGTGCCGGGGGCAGCGGAGGGGTCGGCGGAACCAACGGGGAGCGCGCGAGTGACGGCTGCTTTAGTCAGAAACAATTTTTTTATCTTTCGAGTACTTGCTATTGCTGTGCTCAAATAAGAGTGTTTGGCGCAACATCTGTGATAATTCTTTCAAAGTGGTCCAGTGTTTATATGGTGGTATGCTAGTCAGAGAATATATATTTTTTTTTTCCTTTCGAAATTTAACTATTGTGCTCAAATAAGACCACAGTGTTCAACAAGATATCTGTGATATATACTTAAGATTGCCCAATTGCTTACATGGTTCCAGCCGATGCTCAGTTTTACTTCCAAGAATGAAATATTACATTCCATGTTATCACAATTTTATTCATGAAGTCACAGGTTTTTCTTTAAGAAATAAAGCAATTTTCAAAACAAACTACATGTGCACTGTCTTGAGATAACACAATCACCTAACTTTGATGTAGTACCATAAAAGAGATAATAAAATGGAGCAGAAGGCAAGACGCTTTGAAGTATTTGTAAAATGAAACAATGTCCATGACAACAATATCCCTGGTTCAATCAGCAACTAAGAAAGCAATCTCTGCAAAAGCAAGCATTTCTTTCTAGAGGTAGTCTAAATTACTTCTGAGTTCTTTGCAGGGGCAATCCAGATGACCTGTTGGTCTGGCAATTAAACCTCCGAACCTTTTCTGTCACTGTCGACTGCGTCTCGTGCCTTCTGCTCATAAAAATAAAAAAAAGGCTGTATCGATTTCACCGCGATGCACTCGACACGTATCCGGAGGCAGCACGCTGGCTGTGCGACGAACTTCACAAGGTGTAGGAGCTGAAGAGAGTATGTAGCTTGTGGACGGCCATGACTGTGGAGCAGGAAGCGAAGTGTGCACTTTACGGCTTCCACGGGGAGGGCTTCACTGAGGGCAAGGATGTGACGGGGTCCTTGGTGGTCAGGACCTCAGTCGTGGTGGCGAGAGGTTCCCTGTCGCTGGCGGCGTCCATGCTGGGCACCACCGCGGCGAGGGCGCTGAGGGGCTTCCCGACGGTGTCCCTGGTGGTCGGGACTACCGTCGTGGCGGCGAACTCCTTGCGTGTGGCGCTCCGCACGGGCACGTCTGCGGCGGGTTCCGAACCGGGCGACAAGGCGCTGCCTCAGAGCCTTCCCCCTGTCCGAGAGGCCGACCGGAAGGCCGACCGGAGGGCCGGCAGGAGCCAGCCTCTCGGGAGCCGACGCTGACCTCTCCGAGCTCGGCTCAGAACCGTCCGAGCTCGGCTCAGACTCCAACTCTGACTCTCCAGGGTCGGAGTCTGACTCCGGTTCTGGCTCGCTCGATGCAATGCAGATGTTGTGGAGCACTGCACATGCCGAAATAATGGCGGTGGCTGTTGAAGGGTGGTAATACAGAGCCCGGTGCCTTTACAGACACCGGAATCTGTTTTTCAACAGCCCGATGCAGCGCTCCACAACAGACCTGATCGAGGAATGCGCCTTATTAAACCGGCCGCAAGCGGTGGAGGTCGCGTGGTTCCCGGGGACAGGGGTGATGAGCCAAGGCTCCAAGGGGTAGCCGCTGTCACCTGCACATGTAGAGGATGGAACATATTACATTCTTTACTTTTTAAAATAAAAGGCAAGAAAACAGATTTGTGCAACTATGTCAATTATAATGTAACTTAAGTGTGTTAATATTTCTGCACTACAGTATCAGTTTACATTATGATTAATTAGCACCAGCTTGCCTGCAAACTCCCTGTTATTTCATGTAACTATGTGTTTTCCTGGTAAGTTGTATGGGATGTGTGCACGATTCCTTAGGGGTGCTGTGTTGTATGCAAGTGCATTATTAGGCCCTTGCATCCGACAGATAAAAGCTCTGTTGCTTTTGGGAGTGTGGCCGTGATCTTAGGCACGGGCAGAGCAGAACACGCTGGCCTTGTCTTTGGCAAGCAAGGGGATAAGGCGCCAGTTCGAC
This sequence comes from Ixodes scapularis, assembly GCF_016920785.2. Lineage (NCBI taxonomy): Eukaryota > Metazoa > Arthropoda > Arachnida > Ixodida > Ixodidae > Ixodes > Ixodes scapularis. The sequence continues at coordinate 9,309,676 of NW_024609879.1, forward strand.
GAACCTCTTTCCTAATCCTCAGTGGAGTTGGAGATGGGGAAAAAAGAGGGGGTGGTTAGATTGGAAAGGAGTCAGGTCCTGTTGGGACACGGAGGGTCTAATAGGAGGAGCTATATAGGCAGACCGAAGAAGAAGGGTCAAGGAAAAGAATCCAGTGTGTGGGACAGAGACGACCCAAGGACAGATTTGGCGAGCCCCAAGTGGCCAAGGAGGAATTGATCCCATTCCGTACAAACTGACGACCGTCAAAGCGACCAGGCGAGCCCCCAGGGATCAGCGAAAGAGCTCCAACTTCATGCAAAAACCAACCAGCAAGAGGGTACAGGCAGACAGTAACAGTGAGTGGGCCGAACCGGACAGCGACTCGCACTGCGGTCGCATTCCTTGCATAGTCTATCACTGTCGTGAGATTGGTGTAGTGTGGCTTTCGTAGCCTGCAGAGTGTGAGAGTTATGTGGACATAAACAGAGATTAATGGCCAAACTTTGGGTGTTGTCTCACTTCAAGGAGTTCCAGCAACCGTGTCTGTGTGCCTCACAACAAGCACAGTACGTGTGGTACTGTGGCTTTCAAGCAGTGGGAGCCACCCTGTGCTTAAGGAATGAATTAATATGCTCACCAAGCAGGAACCGGCCGTCGCGTGGCACCTGCCCTTGCTCGAGTTGGTTTCGGAGCCAGGAAAATTGCCACACGAAGGAGTCGTGCACCGACCCGGGATACCGTGGGTCGATGCACATTATCCGGCAGTCGGCGTCACGCACCTGAAAGTGAGAGAGATATTGACATGTAATTACCTGAATCCACAAGTAGTAGATTGTACTTATGGTTCACAAAGCAGTCGCAATTTCAGAACCTTTTAAGTTATTTTGTCTGACACATGCATGTCAACACACCTTCCTGGATGCAAGGTACAACTAACTACCTTGAAACAAAAATAATGTTTTTTTTTTTTTTACGGAAGCTTGCACGTTTTAACAGACAAATATTATTTTTGGGAGAAGAGTCTCACGGCTCACATGCTACGTAGAGCACACGCTCGCGCAGTCGTGAGACCCCACAGCCCGCAGTCATAAAACGGCATACTTAAACGATATCGGCAATACGTTTTTTTTTTCTACAGATTTGGGGCGCGTTTTGACAACGTAACATGAGTGTACTTACCACCATCACGTTGAGGGCGTAGAAGTACTTGCGGCACCAGTACGCCGCCTTCGTGACGGTGGGGTCGTTCTTGGACGGGCCGACGATGGAGACCATGGTCCCGTCCACTCAACCGATGACGCCGGGTATCCTGCCGAGCAGCCTGAAGCCCTTCTCCGCGTCGAAACTCTCGCTCAGCGTCTCGGGGAAGTGGATCCAGCCACGCTGGACCCCGAGACGACGCACGATAGCGACGGACACGGCGCGGACCGCAACGCTGACTGTCTTTTGGTTCCGCGCTACGTGTTCGTCGCTCGCCACCATGCCTTGGAAGCTCCCCGTGCCGTAGAAGTGCAGTGCACACAACACTTGAAGCTCCACAGTCATGACCGTCCACGAGGTACGCACTCTCCTCACCTCCGGTTCCTCGCGAAGTTCGTCGCACAACCACCGCACCACGATCTTGGGCAGGCGGTATTGCTTCCAAAAGATCTCCTCCGCGAGCTCGAATGCATCACGGTGTTCCCGATACAGCCTTTCTGGCGAAAAAAAAAGCTCTATTAAAGAAAAAGACGAATTGACGAGACGGCGACGCCTAGCCGCCGAACACATGCTGCCAATGACACCTAGTTCCGAGCAAGTACCTTTTGAAACGTACTCGGTACAAAACGAAACGTCATTTTGTTGTCACGTCCGGTAGCCGACTCCGCCCAGTTTTGCCGACTCCGCCCACATTTTTCTAGGGAAATTACGTCACTTTTGTTTCCAACCAATGAGACGTGATGATGTCACTTCCGTGTACTAAAAAAAGGTACATGTACAATGTCGAACCTAGCTATCCTGGATAGCTAGGTTCGACATTGTACATGTACCTTTTTTTAGTACACGGAAGTGACGTCATCACGTCTGATTGGTTGGAAACAAAAGTGACGTAATTTCCCTAGAAAAATGTGGGCGGAGTCGGCAAAACTGGGCGGAGTCGGCTACCGGACGTGACAACAAAATGACGTTTCGTTTTGTACCGAGTACGTTTCAAAAGGTGCTTGCTCGGAACTAGGTGTCATTGGCAGCATGTGTTCGGCGGCGAGGCGTCGCCGTCTCGTCATTTCGTCTTTTTCTTTAATAGAGCTTTTTTTTTCGTCAGAAAGGCTGTATCGGGAACACCGCGATGCATTCGAGCTCGCGGAGGAGATCTTTTGGAAGCAATACCGCCTGCCCAAGATCGTGGTGCGGTGGTTGTGCGACGAACTTCGCGACGAACCGGAGGTGAGGAGAGTGCGTACCTCGTGGACGGTCATGACTGTGGAGCTTCAAGTGTTGTGTGCACTGCGCTTCTACGGCTCGGGGAGCTTCCAAGGCATGGTAGCGAGCGACGAACACGTAGCGCGGGACCAAAAGACAGTCAGCGTTGCGGTCCGCGCCGTGTCCGTCGCTATCGTGCGTCGTCTCGGGGTCCAGCGTGGCTGGATCCACCTCCCCGAGACGCCGAGCGAGAGGTTCGACGCGGAGGAGGGCTTCAGGCTGCTCGGCAGGATACCCGGCGTCATCGGTTGCGTGGACGGGACCATGGTCTCCATCGTCGGCCGTCCAAGAACGACCCCACCGTCACGAAGGCGGCGTACTCGTGCCGCAAGTACTTCTACGCCCTCAACGTGATGGTGGTAAGTACACTCATGTTACGTTGTCAAAACGCGCCCCAAATCTGTAGAAAAAAAAACGTATTGCCGATACGGTTTAAGTATGCCGTTTTATGACTGCGGGCTGTGGGGTCTCACGACTGCGCGAGCGTGTGCTCTACGTAGCATGTGAGCCGTGAGACGCTTCTCTCAAAAATAATAGTTGTCTGCTAAAACGTGGAAGCTTCCGTAAAAAAAAAAAAAAAACACATTATTTTTGTTTCAAGGTAGTTAGTTTACCTTGCATCCAGGAAGCTGTGTTGACATCCATGTGTCAGACAAAATAACTTAAAAGGTTCTGAAATTGCGACTGCTTTGTGAACCATAAGTACAATCTACTATTTGTGGATTCAGGTAATTACATGTCAATATCTCTCACTTTCAGGTGTGTGACGCCGACTGCCGGATAATGTGCATCAACCCACGGTATCCCGGGTCGGTGCACGACTCCTTCGTGTGGCAATTTTCCTGGCTCCGAAACCAACTCGAGCAAGGGCAGGTGCCACGCGACGGCCGGTTCCTGCTTGGTGAGCATACTAAATTCATTCCTTACGCACACGGTGGCTCCCACTGCTTGAAAGCCACAGTACCACACGTACTGTGCTTGTTGTGAGGCACACAGACACAGTTGCTGGAACTCCTTGAAGTGAGACAACGCCCAAAGTTTGGCCATTAATCTCTGTTTATGTCCACATAACTCTCACACTCTACAGGCTACGAAAGCCACACTACACCAATCTCACGACAGTGATAAACTATGCAAGGCATGCGACCGCAGTGCGAGTCGCTGTCCGGTTCGGCCCACTCACTGTTACTGTCTGCCTGTACCCGCTTGCTGGTTGGTTTTTGCATGAAGTTGGAGCTCTTTCACTGATACCTGGGGGCTCGCCTGGTCGCTTTGACGGTCGTCAGTTTGTACGGAATGGGATCAATTCCTCCTTGGCCACTTGGGGCTCGCCAAATCTGTCCTCGGGTCGTCTCTGTCCCACACACTGGATTCTTTTCCCTGACCCTTCTTCTTCGGTCTGCCTATATAGCTCCTCCTATTAGACCCTCCGTGTCCCAACAGGACCTGACTCCTTTCCAATCTAACCACCCCTCTCTTTTCCCCATCTCCAACTCCACCGAGGATTAGGAAAGAGGTTCGTCGAACTGGCGCCTTATCCCCTTGCTTGCCAAAGACAAGGCCAGCGTGTTCTGCTCTGCCCGTGCCTAAGGTCACGGCCACACTCCCAAAAGCAGCAGAGCTTTTATCTGTCGGATGCAAGGGCCTAATAATGCACTTGCATACAACACAGTACCCCTAAGGAATCGTGCACACATCCCATACAACCCACCAGGAAAACACATACACTCTAAGAAAAAAGGGAGGAGAAAGGTAGCAAAAGCAACTGTTCCTCCTTGTTGCGGACAAGTTGCCCAGAGAAGGGAGGAACGGCAGTTCAGATGAAAGGAGGGGGGCGAGGTCCTCCTTGTTCAGTTGGCGCAGGGGTAGAACATCGCGCTACTGACCAAGTGGTCAACGGTTCGATCCCCAGAAAAGTGGTTTTTTTTATTTATTTTTTTTGTAAAGTTTTTATTTTTATTTTTGTTTACCAAAACACACATAAACAAACCCAGACCGATGAAAGGAAAATTAAAGTCCTTATTATTCTCCGAGACGTTTTCCTCCTCCAGGCAGACCGGAGAAAGCTTTCGCCCTCCCGACCCATCTTCTTTCGGTTTCGTTTTTCGGGCACATTGCGCACGTTGTTTAATAAATTAATGTTGAGTTGATTGAGCTTCAGCGGCAGCGAAGGCCGCCTGTAATTCCGTCTTCTAGTCCAAACGTGCAGAACATTTCGGTTGCATTGACGTTTTTACCACTAATTTTATCAAACGAGCTAACGAAGCCGCTAGAAACAGCGAAGTTCCGGAGCAGTGCCAGCAGCGCTACATACACTGGGTAAGACGGCCGTCTCCAATTTGCGGGACACACGCGGAACTACAGCAGCGAAACCACGAGGAACTGTGTCGACGTTTTCGACGTTATGGAAATCGCGGGAACTGCGTCCAAGGAAGGCAGGTTTTCCTGCCGGCTGCCTGGGTGCCTTCCGTGCTGAGTTCGGTTCCGTTGTCCCGTGCCGAGTGCCAACCGGCGTTCAACGTGATTCTTCTGCGTGTCAGCAACATCGTCAACGTGGTTCTGTATTTCTTCGTGTCAGCGACATCGTGATGGCAGTGTTGTGGGTTGTGAACAGAAGACTGGAATTATCGCCGATGTGACCGTGTGTTCGCGTATCAGTGGTGTAACAACAAAATGAGATGACGTAAACTGTCGGGCATTGATGCCGCTGGTCGGGCCGTAATCGGAGAGGCCGGGGTGTCGCAGGATGACATTCCGCTTTACATTAAAGAGTTTAAAACCACTTGAGGGATTAGGTGCAGTCGATCGACGTGTGGATAGTCATGTTGGAACGCTGGTCTGAACGGTAAGCTCCTACCGTACAGTGGCCAATGTGACTGTCGGTCCCCGAGAGCGATTGCGCTCTGGGGAAAAGACAACACTACGAAAGTATGACGGAAAGTACGTATATTTATAATGGAAATTTAGCATAAAAAAAAAGACAGGCAAAATCGAAAAAGAACAGAGAACGCTATCCTTTATTTTACTGTTTAAATATATTACGGTTCCTGTAGAAACTGCCCTCTAAGTGGCGCGCTGGGGTGAGCGCTAGAAGTTTTCGAGCTCGCAACGGCGCAGCTCCGTACACTTAACAGTTGTCGCAAGTCGCGGCTTTGACTGCATTCAAGTTGATCGAAAAGCGATTTCTGTGCCCGTGAAGCATCACTTCCAGCTGAGTGGATATCCGCTCTACAGAGATTAATTCAAGACGGCAATTGCAGCTTTGCGCGAACAGCACTAATAGAAAAACGAACACTACAATATAAATACTGGCTACGAAGGGCCATGCGGGAAAACAAACTCATGGCTTGGAACCACATTGGAGCGGCTCGATTTATTGGCTTTCAAATAATTATGGCATGATCGAGCGTCTTCTTTTTAATAAGAGATTCATCCCCTGAGCCATTAAAAATAGCCTCAGATGTATGACATTGCTGAAAAAAAATGAACATGTTCGGAATATTTTTTTTCCTTAGGGAGTCACCGAAAAATTCCGTACGTTCAAAACGACCACTATAAAAGACGGAAACGCAGGGCTCGGTAGTAGTGATTGGGGTAGTGTGCTGTTGTATTGACGTTTGTATGTGCGATGCCTGTGTAGTGTGCTGCTGTATTGATGTTTGTATGTGCGATGCCTGTGTATGCGTTCAATATATGTTGACCTGATGTTTCTAGTGTGCGCAACGTGTCTACATGTGTTAGAGATTCCGAAGAAAAGGAAACGCAATTGTGGCGTAAGGAAATAAAAATATTTTTCTGTAAAACATGAATTGGGCGGTATCTAGCGCCACCTAGCCTAGCTTCGTGCGATTACTCTGCTTGACCCTGCCATCTGGTGGCAAGCGATTTAACATCCTTTTACGCTACGCGGCTACGCCATAATTTCGTGGTACCGTGCTGAGATAAGCCAAGAGGTTGCTTCGGATTTGCTTTTTTTTTGAGAGCGGCTTTTGGTTTTGCGGGCGAATGATTTTCACTCCTCCGTGATATGCATGCGGTTGACTCAACGGTTGACGAAGGAATTGTGGCTCGAGGAATAGCAAAGGTAGGACATAAAGTGCGCGAACTGAGTGCCGGTTGTCTCCGTTGAAGTTCAGTAGTGTTGACGATTGGGCTAGTTGGTCATTCATATTAGCGGAAAACAAACAGCGCAAGGACAAGGACAGAGTAGAAGGCCTTCTACTCTGTCCTTGTCCTTGCGCTGTTTGTTTTCCGCTAATATGAATGACCAACTAGCCCAATCGTCAACACTACTGAACTTCATTTCTAATACAACGGGCCCTATTCAGTGTTTATCCGTGGACCCGAGTGTCCTGGTGGCTATAACTGCTGGCGCTGTATGCCACAGCGCTGTGTGTGTCTACCGCCTTCTACTCTGTCCTTGTCCTTGCGCTGTTTGTTTTCCTCCGTTGAACATCGCAGTGCTGACGATGAGAAGACTGAGTGACTGCATGCTTTCGAAACGTAAGTTTCTTTACCTGCAGGCGTAAAGAAACTTCGGAAATAAATACAGTTCGCGGAAAGCTCGTGTTACGTTTTTATTTCCTGCTGCTCTCGCTTCGTGCAATAGACTTAGTGTTCTCGTTAAGCCTTACCGAGCTCGATTTGCTCGATTCGTGGCCGCCATAATGAGATGCAGTCGACGGAGGAACTTTTCCTCCCCTGCTTAAGGGACGAAAGTTTCTCCCTTCCTGAAGGAACATATGTGTCAAGAGCGTTCCTCCCTTTAGGGAGGACTATACTGACCCTTTTTTCTAAGAGTGTAGTTACATGAAATAGCAGGGAGTTTGCAGGCAAGCTGGTGCTAATTAATAATAATGTAAACTGATACTGTAGTGCAGAAATATTAACACACTTTTAAGTCACACTTAAGTTACATTATAATTGACATAGTTGCACACAGCTGTTTTCTTGCCTTTTATTTTAAAAAGTAAAGATTGTAATATGTTCCATCCTCTACATGTGCAGGTGACAGCGGCTACCCCTTGGAGCCTTGGCTCATCACCCCTGTCCCCGGGAACCACGCGACCTCCACCGCTTGCGGCCGGTTTAATAAGGCGCATTCCTCGATCAGGTCTGTTGTGGAGCGCTGCATCGGGCTGTTGAAAAACAGACTCCGGTGTCTGCAAAGGCACCGGGCTCTGTATTACCACCCTTCAACAGCCACCGCCATTATTTCGGCATGTGCAGTGCTCCACAACATCTGCCTTGCATCGAGCGAGCCAGAACCGGAGTCAGACTCCGACCCGGAAGAGTCAGAGTTGGAGTCTGAGCCGAGCTCGGACGGTTCTGAGCCGAGCTCGGAGAGGTCAGCGTCAGCTCCCGAGAGGCTGGCTCCTGCCGGCCCTCCGGTCGGCCTTCCGGTCGGCCTCTCGGACAGGGGGAAGGCTCTGAGGCAGCGCCTTGTCGCCCGGTTCGGAACCCGCCGCAGACGTGCCCGTGCGGAGCGCCACACGCAAGGGGTCCGCCGCCGCCACGACGGTAGTTCCGACCACCAGGGACACCGTCGGGAAGCCCCTCAGCGCCCTCGCTGCGGTGGTGCCCAGCACGGACGCCGCCAGCGACAGGGAACCTCTCGCCACCACGACTGAGGTCCTGACCACCAAGAACCCCGTCACATCCTTGCCCTGAGTGAAGCCTTCCCCGTGGAAGCCGTAAAGTGCACACTTTGCTTCCTGCTCCACAGTCATGGCCGTCCACAAGCTACATACTCTCTTCAGCTCCTACACCTTGTGAAGTTCGTCGCACAGCCAGCGTGCTGCCTTCGGATACGTGTCGAGTGCATCGCGGTGAAATCGATACAGCCTTTTTTTTAATTTTTATGAGCAGAAGGCACGAGACGCAGTTGACAGTGACAGAAAAGGTTCGGAGGTTTAGTTGCCAGACCAACAGGTCATCTGGATTGCCCCTGCAAAGAACTCAGAAGTAATTTAGACTACCTCTAGAAAGAAATGCTTGTTTTTGCAGAGATTGCTTTCTTAGTTGCTGATTGAACCAGGGATATTGTTGTCATGGACATTGTTTCATTGTACAAATGCTTCAAAGCGTCCTGCCTTCTGCTCCATTTTATTATCTCTTTTATGGTAGTTCATCAAAGTTAGGTGATTGTGTTATCTCAAGACAGTGCACATGTAGTTTGTTTTGAAAATTGCTTTATTTCTTAAAGAAAAACCTGTGACTTCATGAATAAAAGTGTGATAACATGGAATGTAATATTTCATTCGTGGAAGTAAACCTGAGCATCGACTGGAACCATGTAAGCAATTGGGCAATCTTAAGTATATATCACAGATATCTTGTTGAACACTCTGGTCTTATTTGAGCACAATAGTTAAATTTCGAAAGGAAAAAAAATATATATATATTCTCTGAGTAGCATACCACCATATAAACACTGGACCACTTTGAAAGAATTATCACAGATGTTGCGCCAAACATTCTTATTGGAGCACAGCAATAGCAAGTTCTCGAAAGATAAAAAAATTGTTTCTGACTAAAGCAGCCGTCACTCGCGCGCTCCCCGTTGGTTCCGCCGACCCCTCCGCTGCCCCCGGCACACCCGGCTCCTCGTGGTTCGACATTTTGGTTTGAAGAAGGCGCGTAGCGCACATCCCGCATAATATTGGAACAACTTTCTCTCCAATTAATTCTTAAATGTATTGCAAAAGGGTACAAAAAAGCGGTTTGTTTTAACAACGCCCAAAAGGTTTTGATTGTTTTTCAATACTTTTACCTGTACTAGAACAGATGCGACGGCCAGCGACGCACAGGATTGGTTGTCGTTCCTTCGCTAAACGCAGGAACTGCTCCCCGCGTCGTAGTAAATCCTACCCCGTATCCCGCGCGTAGGGACGCCTCAGGGAATGCGTAGCTACTTCCGCTCGTCGGTGGTTGGCTCCGGACGTCGATGAAACGGGTGACGGGTGTCAAGTTTGCGATGACGTAGCGGCGTCAAAGTGGGCAGAGCCGCCACGTGAGTGTTGCTAGGATACGCTCCTCCTTTGCATTACGTCACTTCCATGTACCTTTTCTCAAATGTCCAACCTAGCGATCCTGGTGACATAAAGCAGTCTTCCTGAGAGCTCCGACTGAACTGGTTGTTATTGACACACATCCCCACACCCGGGGACTCTACATTCATTTTGGCGACGAGGAGGTCCCTGGGCCTTACCGTTCTCCTGGGCAAGCAACGGCTCGGTCTCCGATTTCGCCGGTTGTGCCCCGACGAGTGATCCTGCTGGACAAGCCTTCTTCGTCCCAGCGACAATCAAGATGGCGGCTAGATAGAACGGCCTCCATTCAGAGTCAGCTCAACAATGGCGTCCGGTGGACGACTTCCTCCGGAGTTCTTGACAAAGCCTTCCACCCTTATGCCCCTTGCTCCCTCTTTCGACGCAACTGGGGGAGGGGGGGGGCTAAATCCCCCCCCCCCCCTTCCCCATCCTCCTGTTTCGACGACCCTGCTTAGAGGTGTTCCAATGAGCAATGACGAGGAACAGCACAGCCTGCAAAGGTTCAAGAGATTCTGGAATTAGAACGGCTCGCGTTCCATGAACTGAAGAGTGGCCATGACAGACTTTCAAGTGAAAGAAGTGTGCGGGGCGTTCAGTGAAGTCATTTTATAGTCGTTACCTTCGACGATGGAGTTGGGATTATCGGTTGTGAACGACAAATTTGATGGTGCGTGTTGAAATCGACGAAGTCAAGTTTAGTGTCCTTGCGTTCTTGAAGCATCACCGCCAATATTGAAAACCTGACATTACTGTTATTTCCTTATTTCCGTTGATAAACATGCTTAATCCCAAACCACGTCCCAAACTGACTCGTCTTCGAATGCCTACCATTAAATGATTTTATCCGGCCGATGAAGGGACAACTGCCCGGAGGCGAAATTCGTCCGAAAGTGGACAACGGTAGTTGGCTGGTTGTGACCTAGCCACGTCGGGCTACACTTTAGCCAGATTTGAAAGGCCGAGATAAATCAAAAGAACGGCAGGGGCGCTTTTTAGTAAATTCTGCTTTATCGGCGGAAATAAGAACGATATCAGACGATCAACTTCGACGGTGTTGATTTTAAAATGCAATTCCCAAGCATCCATCGTGCTTTTTAGAGACCATCATACATGACGGTCGCAGCTGATAATCATTGTTGTGACGTCACACGTTTCAGCCACGGTCGTCTCCGCGCGCTCTCTAGAGCTGCTCTTGTTCGGTGCCTAGGGAGGCGTCGGGATTTTTTGTCCCCTCAACGAAAAACGTCACGAAGACAGACGGATCTGCGGGTTTGTGAGAAAAGAAAACTTCGCAGCAATCTTTCGGCTCCTCCCCCCACTATGTCATAACAAAAAGCATATTTTTGTTGACGAGTTTAGCGACCTCAGCCAGTCAATGGCGTTCGGAGCAAGAGTTTTCGAGAAGCGACTCGCCAACAAAGGCGTTGGACTCGCTCATCGCGCACGCCAGTGTGACCATCTAATCTAATGTTTTTCGCGATGCGATCTAGTCGCATCGCGTGACTACTTACATCGCCGGCGTAAATGAGCCAACGATGCTCTAATCAACAAAAAATAAGAAAAACAAAAGCATATCAAGCTAAATTTTTAGAGTTGTCACGAGAGATTTGAACTTCTAAAATTCTCCCCCTCCAAAAAAAAAAAAAAACTACTTTTACATTATTGGTGTGGTTTTTATTTCAAAGTTGGGGTCGATTTTACTGTGAACAAATACTGTCGTGAGGGTTGTTCTTTCGTCTCGGCCAGTTATCAAAAACAGTACACTGGTAATTTGTAAGTCATTCTCATTTCAGAGACAGCATGTTTAATACAAAGCACTAGGATAAACACTTATAGTATGGTGATGTGGAGGCAGGGGCAAATCCTGAACTCCGTTTGGAGGGGGGGGGGGTGAGAGGAGAGAAAGGGAGGACGGAGAGGGAGGGAGGGAGGGAGTGAGGAGAGGGAGAGAAAATTTGTAAGGATACTATTCTCCTATTCTTTCGTGTGCACCGGGGGGGGGGGGGGGGGGGGCGGCCGCCTCCGTCGCCCTCCGAGAAAGGAAGAGGGAGGGGTCATCTTTGTTTGGGGGGGGGGGGGGGGGGCGGCCGCCTCCGTCGCCCCCCGCCCACTCCTCACATAGCACCTACCAAAGTTTATAGATACTGTCGAACTCTACATAAATTGAATGTGACATAATTTGCGGCCTTGCTCGTATTTTATGTGCCACGAGTGTTTGATTCACTGTGCTAGTTTTAGAACGCAGAGGGCAAAGTATGAAAAAATCAGTATGTAGAAATAGCCGGCAGTACACAGGAATGTTGGCAGTTGCAAGCTATGTATAGGACCTATCCACACATGGCTACCAGACGGTGCACTCTGAGTATTACGCCAATTATGTGCCTGTGATAGGAAATGGCAGCGCCTGCACAGCCGCAAAAGCTATATGTTACTCGGCAAACTTTTTTTGGTTGAGGTGACACCGTGCACATAAACGGTGTCATTTGTAGCAGTCGCCTGTGGTATGAGGACCTAGGATGCACTTAAAAAGGGAAACCGAGGACAGCAGGCATTGCGGAGTCCGATCCAGAGAATCGTAACACACATAACTGCGCAAAGGTTCAGACGCTCTCCCTGAGTGGGCAGCGTGAATGACTCGCTTGCATCAAGAGGGAAAACCTTGACAAAGGTCACGATATGTAGCGAGCATATATTTATGTTCAAGGCACTTCATCTCGGGTAAGTGTTGGGATGGTTGACATTTTGAGGGGTCCGACCTCTTGAGCGTGCATGTGTAGCCGAGATGTTTCTTTGCTGCCCAATCGGAACTGTACTCATCAAATTTGATATAGTACTTGCACAATGCCGAATCAATCAAAAAAGGGCCAAAGGAGAGAACGTGCAATGTGTTAGATTTTTTGTAGTCGCAGCTAAGGGCAACAACAGTCTTCAAGATTTCTGCCAGGTAAAGAAATGCGTGCTTACGAGCAGTGGCGTCTTTCAATACCAATTTTCTGCTGCTCCTGCGGTAAGGAACTTCCATTCCAGTCTCTCTAGCATCTTTTTTGTTAAAATAAAACTTTGTTTTTGCAATTAGGTCATCCGTGCTGACACCTACCCAAAACTCTACTTGTCGAAATCTTTGTCAAGACTTTCTTCATTGTTGCGACCGCAAGTAATTCACGTTGCCTCCTTACGGAGGGCGACCGAGCCTTTTTGAATTCATATGTTCGAACTCTAGGAAATTGCAAAAACCAGGAATCAGCAATGCCTGCTGTTCTCGGTTTTGATTTTCGAGTGCGACACTGTTTTCATGCGTGATGTCATCTGAAACAGTCGAAGATTCCCTGCGTAGTGTGGCCGTTTTGTTGAGAGAGGCCCATGCAGCTGTGCGGACACAACCATCTGCCCATCTGCTATCACGGACGCCATGATGGTGATCACGAACAAAAAGTGCAACGCTTGCTAGTCACGTGTGAATATGCCCCATTGAGTCGTACAATGTAAAATGTGGTGTGCATCAGTAGCTAGGTAAATTTTAATAAATTTCTTGTTCGAAATTCGCACCTTCATGTGTGTATGTTCATAAGTAGTGGTGTTTGTAGAGACTTTATGCAAGCTCGAAACTTTCACTCATTTAATATATTTACTTGATTATCTATACCATCTTCAGAGGCTGCGACCAGTGGTGAGCCAAGCCAAAGAAGCTCGTGCCCCAGTGTGTCTGAGATGGATGCATGTACGACGTGAAATAATGCAGAGGTTGAAACTGTTATGCTCGTTAATCACATTTTTTTTCTTTCGAGAATCCACAAATACTGCAAGCAGCTGCAGGGATGGAGAAGGTATAAGCATCAGTTTGATTTATTGAATCTTTTTTAGAGTGTTGGGTTTCAATAAATATGTCACGAATACTGGCTGTCAGTATTTTTGTGTTTATTTAAAGCATAAATATGTTTCCCTAGATCAACATATTATGCCTTGTTCTTGTTACAGTCGCCATGTTCTCAATTGGTTTACAAATTTGCAGTTTTCAACCCACAATAAATGTTTGTCCCCATCAGAATCCGCACTGGGAGACTGCGTCGAGGAGCTACTCACCTCAGTTGCCCCTGCCTCTCCACAAGGTACTGCACTTTTTGCTTATGGTGCTAGGCTGTATAGAGTACTGAGTTAAAATGAGGCAGGCGGCTTTGGCATAGGCGGTCATATGCCTTGTGCTTGTTACAGTCGCCGTGTGCTCAACTGATTTACAAAGTCGCTGTTCTCAATCCACAATGAATGTTTATCCCCATCAGAATCCGCACTGGGTGACTGCGTCGAGGAGCCGCTCTCCTCAGTTGCCCCTGCCTCCCCACAATGTACTGCAGTTCTCACTTATAGTGCTAGGGTTTATAAGGTACTGAGTTGATATGAGAACATGACTCTTATAGGCTCTCCATCAAATGGAGGTGCAGAGAACCCAGTCACTGAAGCTGCCTTAAATTCTCCTAATTATCCTCTGTTTCTTAAAGAACCCATCAAACTAGAAACCATGACACCTGAGCTTTGCAAGATGCTGCACTCTCAAGACCTCAAGATTGCAAGTCTGCAGCAAGAGGTTTTGAGGCTGCAGGCAGAGAATGCCCGCGTCAATAGAGAAGTGAACGACCTGCTGTCCAGGCAGCTCACACTAAAGATGATCCGCAAAAGCAAGAAAGACTGTGCGTTTTATACGGGCATGTCAGATTTTGAGATTTTTGAGGGTATTTACGACTTCTTAGCGTAGTATGCTTCCAGGATGGAGTATTGGGGCATTAACAGGAGGTCACCGGGCGAGGAAAAGGGACGGACGCGAGAGTTCGAGCCGAAAGAAGAGTTTTTTTATGGTGCTGGTTCGGCTTCGAACTGGAATGTCGGGAAAGGAAATTGCTCGGAATTTCGGAATTTCCGAGGGCCATTTCAGTAGGCTGTTTCCAGCTTGGATAAATTTTTTTGCACCGCCAGTTGAAGGCGTCCACGCGTTTCCCAACGTGTGAAGAGCTCGAAGGCCACTTCCCTTCCGCTTTTTTGAAGTTCCCAGACACGCGCGTGATCTTGGACGGCACTGAAGTGCGCATTGAGAGGGCGTCATCACTAGCGGCCCAGCGGCAGACCTTTTCATCCTATAATCATCGCGTTGACTAGATATCTTTTGTAAATTAAGACGGATGTTCCAAAGCAGTGTGTTAGTTAGGGCTACTCTGACTCCACGCTTGAGTCATCTCCGTCGTGGTATTTCAGATCAGGGCTCCTGAGCTCGAGATTGGAGCGAACAAACACCAACATCTGCACTCTGTGTCCTTTGAGTCGGTTCCTACTTTTGGTGCGGACACCGCTGAATTTCGACCAGTTTCGTTCGCACGCAGCGGAGGAGGGCGGGACTTGGAGAAGGCGACAAGCAATTGGTGCCAGGGGTTCAGAGGCACACAGCCCTTGCCACCACGTGGACGGTGGAATATGCTTCGCCGAGTCCTCCAATGCCTTCCTCGACCAAGCACCTGACTGGACCCGGTATTCGGCGAGATTTGACAACACTTTTCCCACATCGAGACACATCCTTTCTGCTGTCTCTGTGATGTAGTCCATTGCGTGGCATACCTCTTCGTCACTTAAGCACCGCCCTTTGAACTTCGGGTCGAGCAAATTTGCGGCAGCATGTGCTCGACGGCAAATAAAGTTGCGTAGCTCTTGCAGGATTTCTGCTACTCTTTCCTTTTCGCCCGTTGTCAAGGCAGAGTTTGGAAGGGCCTCTTCGACTTGTCTTGTTACTTTGAACAGGATCTCATGGACGTCTGAGAGGACAGCAGTGTCTGACTCAGCCTCGGAAATAGCACGGGCAACTGGCTGCAACACGTGGAAGGTGCTTTGCACATCTCGCCAAAAGTAGTCTTCATCTAATATCGTTGATCTTATTTCCCTGCTCACTTGAAGCTCCGCAGCGATCACAGTTTTCTGTAAAGCTTCTTTGTTCTTCAGTAAGCCTTCTAGTGACATCAAAATGCCCGCCCAGCGAGTTTCAGCTGGTAGTTTTAATGTGGTCTGGTTTCCAGCATAGCACTCTTCTTGCCTCTTAGCAAAGTGAGCCGCAACCACGTGAGAGTTTCTGACATACTTGATTACAGTCTTGGACCTCTTGCAAACTTCTTGCAATGTCACCAGTTTGAGCATGTCCGACAGCAACAAGTTTAGTCCATGAGCACAGCATCCAAGAGTAGTGATGCTAGGGTAGCGCAGACTGACGATTGTCCACGCGGCCTTCATGTTGCTTGCATTGTCGGTAACAAGAGCGAAAACCTTGTGGGTTCCAATTTTCTCCACAACCTTCACAATCTCTCCCGCGATGTAGTCTCCTGTGTGCCTGTGATCTTCCGTCTCCACGGCGCTGTAGAAAATAGGCTTCGGTGTAGCCAACACAAAGTTCAAGATGCTCTCGCCCCGTACATTGGTCCAGCTGTCCGTGAGTACAGTGACGCACAGAGCGGCGTTGACTTTCTCTTCCACCTGCGTCATCACTCGGGCATACTCGGCCTCCAAGAGTCGTCCACCTAAAGAATGCCTGGAAGGCGGCACGAATGCGGGCCTGAGGAGCTTGAACGCTTCTCGCCAGTATCTGTTTTCCGTAACTGATAAAGGCGTTCCACTGGCATATATCGCTCGAGCCAGCGCCTCATCAAGCTTGCTTTGACACCCTGGCGTCATTCTGTCAACGAACGCTTCTATAGAAGTTCGCTGCTTGACATACCGGTCGGCCTCATTTTGAGAGCTTGTGCTTTCATTTTCCACAGGTGCACGCTCTGACCGTAAAACTTCCACAGATGGG
This sequence comes from Ixodes scapularis, assembly GCF_016920785.2. Classification (NCBI taxonomy): domain Eukaryota; kingdom Metazoa; phylum Arthropoda; class Arachnida; order Ixodida; family Ixodidae; genus Ixodes; species Ixodes scapularis. Next base: position 9,325,990 of record NW_024609879.1, read on the forward strand.
CTCCTGGACCGACATGCCCCAGACTCTGATCTTGTCGGGTCGTCCGATGCTGCAGACCTGATGTCCGGGGGGCACTTCGAGCACCTTTCGATGTGCTGCCGCAAGCGAGTTGCGTTGGGAAATTCGTATTTGGCACAGCAAAATCTGCACACTGCTGGCCCCTTACCACTGTTTAGCACGTCAAAGTTCCTCCAAACGTTGGACCGCGGCCTCACCATAGCGAACAGCGCACAGTTTTCACGGATCCACGGCGAAAGTCCATACCCGAGAACGATGCGCGCGAGGTTTGAGAAACGGCGCTGTTCAAGCTAAAGCGTTATAGCTGCCCTGGCTGACCTCTCCACGGCGCACAGCACACAGTTTTGACAGCTCCACGGTCCACGGCAAGTGTCCACACCAGAGTAAGATGCTCAGAACTTTCACTAAGGGGCTGGGAAAGCTAAAGTGATATGGCTCCTCCGACTGCCCGTCGAGAGCGCGAACGGCACCGGCGGGAACGAAGAACTGCGTAGGTGCTATCGGTTGTTGCCAGATGAGTAGTCAATGCTCAGCTAAATTGACAAAAGTTGTCGTAAATGTTAAAAAAGGTGATATAATATAATAGTTCACCGTAAAACTGGCGGAAATATCTTGCGGTTGTTGACCTCTCTCGATATATTTCGAATCAGTACTGAATTATAGCTGTTGAGAATATTTTTCGAATGTTTCCAAAACTTCCGAAAAAAAACTTGTTTTTTCCGTCGTTTTTTTCCGGCCTTCAAAATTTCCGGAAATTTTACATCTCTAGGTAACACCCGATAACAAATATGGCTTTGCTGCAAGCATTACTCTATTAGCGCTACCCAGAAACTATAACCAAGTGTGGATCTGGACGAGAGTATCTGTCACCACCCAAGGTTAGCCCTTGCCGCCAAAGAAGTTCAAAAGGAAAGAAGAGAAATAAGAAGAGTGAAAAGAAGGAGAGGACAAGGGTGAAAGAAAGGAGGGGATAGTAGAAGGAGTGGCGACTAGACGGAATCATCCTGGCCGGGCCTTACCAGGACTCCCGTCTATGGGAAGGAGGGGCCGAAGTGGAGTATTGCATCGCCCGGGGGGCCCCGAAGTGTCCAAACCTACCCCGGGCTCAGCTCAACAACCAGGATGCCCTTTTCCCCAGACAAGGGAAAGCCACGCACAGCAAGACGTGGGCGGGTGAATCCGCGTGGCTTGGGGTCCGTGGTGACGCCACTCACCAAACACCTGCTTTCACAGGTGCCCCCTGCGGGGCCATGTGCGTTTTATCCGCGATGAGGGATGGCGGTAGGGATAGCAAATGACGGTCATATATTTGACAAGAGAAAGGGGGGCACAAAGAATAACTTGGAATCTGAAAACACACAGGATAATGTTATGTAGTACACCAAAAAAGTTATAAAAATTAAAACAAGAAAATAAACTATAACCCTGTGGTAGATTCAAACCCGTGACTCCCTAAGCCTATAAAATGAAAGGATTACACAACAGACAACCTGATTACAAGGGAGCACAAATGTGTCAGGCACGAAGACTCCTTATGAATCTCCCCCCCCTCCTCTCCTGGATCTGGTGCATGCACTCTTCGCTCGGTATCGTCTTTATGTAAAAAAGGAACATTGCTTTCAAGTCACTTGTGATATGAAAGCTAACGCAAGGAACAGACAAAATCACCACCGGCTTGTGTCAGGATGCAGCCTCTGTAATACCACAGCAGCCTATACACTCTTATATTTGCAGTGGGATGACAAAGAAAAAACGGATTCTGAATTCCAAAAATAAAATAGATGAGATATTTGTGTACTAAAGGTCCACGTAAAAAAAGGACATGGGGAGGAATCCGCTTTAATTTAACAAGGCATGCCACAGATTAATGGAATAGCCTGCGTCCATTATTTCAGTATTATTACTGTTCACAAAAAGTATCTCATATCCGCGTCTTTCATCGTCAGATAACGATTTGTTTCTCGAAAGTTTCACTGAAACCAAATAGCTGCAGGCCTTTACCATCCTAAAGCTGCACGTCTTTAATGTATCAGGAGCGGACACACACGTGCAAACGCTTGCCCTATTGCTAAATATAAAGGTCACCTGTTCCCACGTAAAGGTTTCTTGACAATTTTATATCCTACTAAGACGGGGAGGGTACAAAGATAGCAGCCTACGCTCCAAAACTAGCAAGCGGTAACAACTTCTACCACCAAATGCATTCCCAGTACTGACCACTAGCATACCAGAATTCCCCCCCCCCCCCCTCCCCCCGCCTTCGAGTGCCTGCAAGGTCTTCCGTCTAAATGACATGAGGTCGCATGCAAGTCATCTACAAAGGGGGAAAAATGACGTATCTTTTATAATAAAAGACAATAGCAAATCAGTTGAGATGCAGTGTTAGTGGTCGATATGTCTTGATATCTGTGCCGGTCATGTTTTAGTAAGCACCAACAGCACTGAAACAGCCGACTTTTGTGTCCACGAGCCAAAGCAATGAGATGGTGGAGCTCGGAGAGAGCCCTGATAGAATGCGGGTCGTAGGAGACAGCAGCCTCCGGATGGTTGCGTTCACTCCATAAAAACATAACTTCTAGGTCCCGCGCCGGACTTGACTCATCCACCCAAGCGCACGTAGTTGCGCCAGACTACCTCCCAGATAAGGGAGAGGGGGTCTCCAAGTTTGTTCTGGAAACTTGAACGCAAGGCAGCATTGAAGAGATAGAGGAACATATCCCAGTTCGTCACACGACACGGGCGGCGGAGGCGGCACATGAGACCTGAATGCAGACCTAGATGGAGGGGTTAACGATCGCTACGTCAACAGATCGGTTCTCGATCCCGGTTGATGGGGACATCTACAAGTCGTAATGACATATCGGTAGAAGAGGGAGAAAGTTGAGGGTAGGCATCACGAGATGTTGGCACGTCTCGGACGTTTAAGAGGATGAATTGAGCGTCCACACAAGTGTCCATTGCACGTAGCCGTTCTGCGCTGGTAGAGGAGTAGCCGCAAGTCGAATGTGGAGAATTAAAATCAGAAACCACCAGTACCAGGTGGCCAAAATACCTTTGGCGCACATAGCGCAGTCAGCCGAGGCGGAGGTAAGCGACTCTCCCACCTTAGGGTCGCACATAATACCATACTGGAATAACGTCCATCTTAGGCAACCGTACAAGTACAGATACCACTTACTGAATTGGGCTAAACCCCCAAGTCAGGGAAGTGGGCGTCTGAGGGTACTTAGTGTGCGCATAAACTCCTGCCTTGCCAGGAGTTGCTGAGGAAGCGGTTAAGGACTATCGTAGTGTACAGACATTTCTAGAAATAAAAGAGTCATTATAAGTAGTCCTTCTTTTTTTCTGGGGTGGTGACCGAGACCGCTCTGAAGCCGAATGTCTACTTAAGCCTTTAGGAACAGCAGATATGCTTAACAGAACGAATTGTTCTGGATTTTATGGTGCAAGTTTTGAGGGATGTACTAGTTAAAAACGGATATTTTAGTTAATCTGAAGGTTGCAACTAACAAGTGCCCTAATCTAGAGGCGCGAGCGTGATGCACTTGTGTTTTATGTATTGTGTGCATCAAAAGAAAAGTTGAAACATGCACACATTTCAAATTAACAATACATTTATTTACTATATTCAGAAAGTTGCTTACTTGCTCTTGTTAATGTATGCTCTTTAGGCTTCAAGTAGCTGCAGTTTAGTTGATTTTTTTTTTATTTTGTTTTGGAGAGAAATTCCTAAACTTGAATATCGAGTTTTCCCCAGACACGGTTTTTATGCGATTTGAAGAGACATTTCTAGGTGGTGGTTGTATATTTATCTTCAGCCATTTTTCGGTGGGGTCGTCGGTTCGCCGTATCGGTCGTAGTAGCCGCACTCGCCTCTTACGCACCTCTAGAAAATAAAACATACATTTTTGTATATTTTATAGTTTAAGTATGAGACGTATTCAAACTTAGCACAGACGAAAAGTGTTTACAAACCCGCCCTTTGCACTTGCTTTTTATACCGTATTTAGGGGTTCCGCACTATCACATTTTGAATTTACTTATTTCGAGCTATACTCTAAAATATGTGAAACCCTTACGGTATCAATTAGCTGATCATAAAAAATGCAGTTTTTGTTTGCCATATGTTGAAAATATTTGGCATACAATTTCGCAAGTAGTCTATCCATTACAAAGTCGATCACTTTATAGACTTCATAATAACAGTTTTGTCAGTAAAGTTGCACACTGCTAAGATAAATGTATTATATTAAATGCAAGGCGATTTCTTAATATCATACTCAGTGAAATATCTCTTTATTTTCAAGGCGCTGAGCTCTGCATTTCTCAATCGTTGTGCGATTGACTCGCACCCTTTCCTTCTTTACATTCTATACGCTTTTCTCCCGAAAAAAATGTGCGCATCAGATGAAAGGTAGAACATTGATTCTTAGATCATGCACAGCATGCACGAGTACGACAGAGGAAATTAAAAACTAAGTCTTTTAGCCTCACATTTAAAAAAAAACACTAAAACAGTGTTTGGTTCACCAGACCCAGCACTAATATTTGCCTCAAAACGGGCAACAAATAAAGCACAATAGGAAAGCTACCTACGTGTGCGTCTGTTGCTTTTGTTTTAATACGTTAGCAGTAGAACGCTCGTTTTGAGGAAAACCCGTCGGTGTCTTTCGCTTGTTAGCACGGGGGAGCGAGGGAGAAAAAGGGGAAGAGGGTGAGGCTTGCGACGCTCCCATTAGTCGGAAGCGCTAACGTCAGCACGAGTCAACCTCTCCATCTTTCCCCGGTGATGGCAAACTGGCAGACACCGCCGGATTTTCGCCAAAATGAGACCTTTCGTTTTTGTTCAGTCACGCGAAGAGCTGGCGAGGAGCCACAGAGGAGGAGGTGCCGGGCAACATCTCCTGGAAAACCAAGCGGTAGTGCTGAAAGAAATGGAAACATTACAGAAAGCCAACGCTAGACAGATTGAGAACGAGTGCTGTGTCAGTGTTTGGTTTCGAGTAAAGTTTGAGCCAAACGTTGACACAATCGTACTGTCCAATCTCTGCCCAGCGTTCACCTTATCTGATGACGTCATGTCATTCTGCACTACAGCTTTGTTATCTAGGAGGTGCAGCGCAGCGGCGCAATGGAATGCGGGCGCGCTCAGTTGCCACTCTAGCGTCTCCGGTAGTCCTTCGCTCTGGGTGTCGGCAGTAGCAGCAAATACCGTGGAAGCCAATACTGGCAACTCCCGCGGAAAACGGGCGAAAAGTGATTGCAGCGCCCCTGGCGAGCTCGGAGTCTCCGCTGGCAGACAAATTCTCCGAAATGCATTGGTTTTGCCTATCTCCGTGCGAGGTGACCAAAGAAAAAAAATTGTCACGGACATTCGCTGCCTTGAAAGTTAAAAAATGGGTGCCAGCTCATGAGTGAAATACATTCTCTTCGCGTGGGAAAGATGTTACAGCTTTCTGGGTGCAATTTCGGAGTTCTCCCGAAGAAAACATTCTGTCACAACTTATGTAAGCCAAGCAAGACACGAATGTATGCCTTCGCGCTGTTTCGTGAAAAAGGGAAAGGTACAAACATTTCAGAACATAGCTTCGTTTCAACTTTATTGTTCTTATCAGTCAATTCGTTTTGTCGTTGCAATTCCCATTTCTCATGAGTGTCTTGCTTATAACCGTTTTGTCGAACAGGCGAGCTGGCTAATCCCGTTAAGATCGTCTCCGGATGAAGAAGCAGAAGTCAATTTCGAACCACGTACGTTACGGCGATGTCAGTATGCTCCGAAAAAAGGCGTTGTGCATATGCAAAGCTGACGCGATTATGGGTTAACAACAGCGGAGTTACGAAAAAAGCAGACTTCTCGCGCTTGAAAAGAAAGAAGGGGAGAGCGTCGTAGCCCCGCGAAAAAAAGATGATTTCAGTCACGTTATTTACACTGCACAAATTCCGATTGTTAGCGCGGGGACGACCAACATCTTCTGCTTCGCTGCTTCTTTACTTCTACGATAAAGGCCGACCCGTTGAACCGTCTCCACTCTTTCCATTTTTGAGTCTTCTTTCTTTTATATTTTTGAGGCGACGGCACTTTGCCGCCTTCTTTTTTCCTCCTGCTTATATGTTGCTGTGTATATTTTTTGTTTGTTGTTTGCTTTTTTCTTTTTTTTGCCCGACGTGTAAACAATCGCGTATCCTTGCTTTGTTTGGCTTAGTTTTTACTCCCTTTCCTTTGCTTCGGCGTTTACTACCCCCGGTTCGTCTGCGCTAGGCCCGGGCATTTTGAGGGCCGTCTGCAACTTTGCTGTTGTGTTTGTTGTTTTCTTCCACTGTCGTCTCCGATAACCTCCTGTTTTCGCCTTCGATTGAGTTTCTAATCCAAAATCGTCATACGTGCTTTTTGATATTTATTAAATATATTAAGAAGTGTAAGCTCGTTACCCATTTTTATTCGAATTTTATTTGTGTACTCCGGCCGGCACGTCTGCTACGGGTCATCGTTTGTTGATCAACCGGCCGCATTCAAGACAAAGTTTGTGCGATGTGATGGAAAATCTTTCTTCTGCTTCCTACATCGACCTACGGACATCTACGTCAACAAGTACTTGAATGCACTTTTAAACTGCTTCGTCAAGCGAGCGAACAAACAACCCGCCAAAGTCACTGGAAAAAGACATTCGAAAGCAAAAAAAAGGTTACTGACTGCTAGCACATATAGAAGATTGCTGCCTGCGACCAAAACATTTCTGCGACTCTTTTTTACCGGGCAGTGTGAGCTGCACTACGTTATTTATTTCCCCTGTTTTGTTTTTAGTTTGTACCTACGCCGCGAAAGCAAATAAAGAAATGTACAACAAGCAGCTGAAAAAAAAAAAGGGTCGCTTTCTTCTTTTTTCATTGGTTTCGTCTGTTGCTTCCGCTTTGTTTGTCGTGAACTCAACACCGGTGGCGACCACCAGCTATTCATATGCTGCTTTCCATTTTTCTTTCTTTTTTTCTATAAGCGCCGCAACGTTCGTCGTCGTTGAAATAGTTTTTTGCTAGCTTCTTTGTTTTATTCGCCGTTGTCCGCTTCTCTTTCCCGTTTCTTCTTATTTTCGTCGGGAATGGCGACACCATTTTTTCTGCAAAGTTCGGTAAGTGTTTGCACGTTAATTTTTATCCTTACTTTTTGTTTTGTTTTTATGCTCCAGCAGCTCGTGCGCTTGCTCTGCTAATATTAACATGTCGTTTTTGCATGTTTTAACGACTACGACGTAGTTCGAGTAGCTAAACGTCTTTTTTCCGCTTCCCAGACGCGTTTCAAACGCGTGTGATCCCCTGAGAGGCGTTTGAGACCGCTAAATAAACTGCTCTCTCTTTGTTTATGCGCGCGTTGTTATTCGATTGTCGTTGCAGTTGCGATCAGTGGATTCCGCTTTGCAAGCGAACTGACCGTAATAAACTGTTTCTGTTGTTAGGGTGACGATACGGGGCTTGTAAAGCTCGAAGACGTCGCGGAGCCTATACTTTTCCATTGCGACGACCGCTTCCGTAGACTCCGAGTCCGCTAGAGGCGCCACTGTCACGTTCGCCGCCGCTCCTATGTGTTTTCGGAGGAGTTTCCAGTATTGGCGAAGCTATATTGTATTTGGTAGCAGTGCGTGGGCTCTGATGTCTGTGTGTGGTTAAAACTATGATTGCGGTTCTCTCCAGGAGGGATATGGACGCGGTTCTTTCCACGAGGGATATGAATGACCCTATCCAAGGTCGTCGACGTACTCTGACAGCCAGAGTACAGAAAAGAGTTAAAACAATTACAGGAGGATGTATCGGTGGATTCAACTTGAAAGTGATAGCATGACCCTTCGTAATAGTCACACATGTCCCACTTTGAGAAACGCTACCACTGACCCCGTAACGAGGCAAAAAAGAGGCCGCAAAAAATTGAGGAATCAAAAGAAAAAACTAGAAACAGAAAAAAAAAAAAAAGAAAAAGTGAAGGGGTCGGCGTTAGTTGTTCCCGAAGGGGTGTGTGTGTAGCGTTTCCGAGCGTCATACTAACGCATTCACTAAGAACGCACCAATGGATCTTCCTGTAATATTAAATTCATTTTTAAGTTTGCTGACATTTCTTGTATCTTCTTTCATGTATATTAGCGAGACTAAGATTTATGTAAGTACCCTGTTGTTTCAAACGCTACCTGTGTATGCTGAGGACTGAGGGCTTGTTGGGATATAATTGTGCGAGGATAAACTAAACCCCTAAATGATCCGCTATACAGCGAGGCCTTAACATATTAGAGGGTCTCATATTGAAGAGAAATGACTGCAGCTACATACGGCAGCACGCAGAACGTTAGACATTGATTTTATTATGTCAAACCTTGGCACAAATGTTTAATAGCATGTATTCTCAATGATAATGCAAACATAGACAAATAATCTCCAGATGTTCATATTACTTATTTACTTATTTATTACTTATTTACGCCCGCGGTAGACGGGGGAGAGCTTCTCAGTACTTTTACGAAAGGTTGTGCATCATATATTGCACACAAAAACTAAACGATAGTTGGATTACGCAAATGTCATTTTCATGAAAATAGTGCACGTTTTCAATGTATGTCTTGCCTTAGATTTATTAGGCTTGTCTAAAAATGTATTAGTATGGCACATTAAAACAAAATTGACGTTTAAATACTTGTCATTAGGCGGAGGGCTCCAAGTACGACCAATAAATGTCGTTATAAAACGTTTTCCCAAAGGTGAGAGAATAACACTAGAGGCTCTTTTAAATGACGCTTGCTAATAACAAGTAATCATGTGTGTGTCTGTTTAGGGCGCTCATCATTTTTAAGGCTTGTTGCATATTGACTGAAAAATCTTGTATACGTGTTTTTTTATTTCGTATACGAAAAATAGTTTAGTCTCCTCTTACCTGAATTATGCATGTATTTTATAAAAAAAGATATATATGGAAAAAGATATATAATGGAAAAAGCAGGAAATCATTTCCGCGCGCTGCTTGAGAAAATGTGCCTCCCTCGGAAAGTCGTACTAAGCGAATTAGAAACCTTACATAGAATGCATACTACCAATTCACACTTTGTCCGTTATATTGGACAAACACCTAAGCACCTACTGTAACACCATCAAATTTCTGGTCATTGAAACCCGACATCCAATAGTTTGCACATCGGATGGCACCGTCTGTGAAGTGGAGAAAATATCAGTCTTCCGGTGGGAGTGTTAGCGGCATTTAAAATGGCGGCATTCACTTTAAGTGCATTCTACGGCGGCGGACGCACAAGTATGTTTTCGTCAATCCGCTCTTGGTTTTTATATTGCTTCTGTTTGGACATTACATAAAAGTATTTAGGGTACGCATCTAGCTGAAAAGACGGTCTTAGTTGTTTCTGTTGTGGTATAATACCTTTGAAGTTGCGATGTCCTATAAACAGTGGCGATGGGACTGAACACGCAGTTTACTTGCGCAATTTAACATTCGCTTGCTCATTTGTGTGCCGCAAAAGGGTGCATTTTCGTAGAGTCTTGCGCGCGGGATTTTATTTTTATGGGGATCGGTTTAAAAAATAGACCACGCATCAGCGAAGCGGAGGTGACATAATAAAATTGCGCAAAGCCAACCGTCTGACTTCAAGTTTTCAGACAGTGATGATGACTCCATTGGGTACGACGCTCCGTTGTTTTTGTTGAAGATGACCCCCTTTCTGCAGAGGGCAGCAGTAATGACGAATAGCCACAAGCGACTACTCGTGTTACGAAAAACTGAGTATTTTTGGTCTGAGCAATCCTCAAATCAAAATGTATCGGATGGAAAGAGCGAGGATGTCAGTGCCCCTCCAAAAATTTAACTTGATGCTTTACAAACTGGCTACTTCCGTACCATTAACTGTGTGTCAATTTTAAGGTACAGGGTGGATTTCTGTGTTCAGTTAACTTCCTGTTTAGTCACTCTTGGATTGCCGTCAACGGTAACTAGGAAGTCCATTGCATAACGCGCCAACGTTCTATAGACGTCCTAACTTCGGAAGCGTTTATTACTTTCTAAGATCCCGCTAGGGACATCCTATAATTGGGCGATTCTATGCAGATCCTAACATTGGGAAAGTCTGTGGACATCACAGCCCTGGTGGAGCTAAGAGACATTATACTTTATTTCTATCCTGTGACCTAATGTCACATGGATGTGAGCTAGATTGATAGCATAGAAAGTTATGTACTGTTTCTGTAGCTACAGAGACCCAGATCCTGTCCATGCCGGCATCCTATTTGACAATGTGATGGATACTTAATACCATCACTGTTTGGCCCCTCTATTACTTGCCGCGCCCGCGGTAAAATTAAACACTGTAAATTATATTTCCTTAAAAGGGTTAATCAAACAAGAATGCGGGGTATTTGCTTATAAAGAAAGAAAATAAAACGCTTGCTAGTTGAACTTCAACAAAAGAATGTCGTTAACCAAGACAATCGCCTTCTCATTTTTTTTTTCTTAAGCAAGTTTTTGCTTTGATATACCGCCCAAAAATATCACGTGATCGTTTTGTACGTGCCACACTACGGATATCATATCACCTTACGTTTTTGAGAATTCCGCAAATCAGCAAGTGCTGTTGCCAGTCTTTTTTTAAATCTGAGACCTTAAGGTTGTTTGCTGAGCTTCGATCCCTCAGCCAAACTAAGTATTTTCACTGGGGTACACAGAGTTTGTTTATAGATGGCAGCGATATAAACTGAACTTAGAATTGAAAAAAAAGATTGCCCAGAAATAATCAGCACCATAAATTTCGCAGCTCGCTGACAACAGTAATATGTTTCGGAAGGTGTGTTTACAAGTAACACAAATTTACCATTTCGTAATACATATAATCAAAAAGGCCAGTTAGATGGTAAGACTCCTATGTATAATATGCAGAGTTTACAAGCTCCCTTGAGTATGCACTTCGACGAAGTTGGCGTTTCTGCGGTATTTTCTGGTGGATATATTGTTTTGGACAACTTCCGCGGAAAGAAGTCGCGGCTAATTCTGCTTGTCAATTTATGATGTAGGTTTCACGGCCTAAAATATAGGATCTTCAAACTTCCTGTTTTGGAGTCCCTTTTGGGTTGGGCAGTTTATTTGGAACTTTAAAAGCTCGCCGTCTTGAAGCTGTCCTATTCACTTGGTATTGACTCCAGAGAAAACGCTATGTTTGTTTTAGGTCACTCGTGCCTCCGGTTACGGTCACGTGACTACAGTTTTCAAGCTGGTGATAAGACAGAACACAGCATCTCTCTAAAGGCCAAGGACACGCACGTGTCATACACTGCACTATCAACTTAGAGACGAACATGCAAGAGGATACCAATGACAAATCCTCTCGCGTCACGTCAGCTCCGAAGAGCTCATGAAATTCAACACCGAATTGGCGCCATTCATTCTTTGCGAATGGAGACCCTGAAGCCGAATGCCCGTCCGTTATGACGTACCAAGAACAGACACATTCCGTTTCGAGTGTGCTTCAAAGCCAAGCGACGCAACTGCGCTCAAAAGAACCGCCGCGTTCATCAGCATCGGCAATTGACTACACTACGAATGAAGAGGCTAAAGGAGACGCAGTGGCATAAGGCTTCCCAATTAGCAGATACAGTCATTTAGGGGCGAATGTTTGGAGCGGAGGCCATGTTGGCGAAATTCAAACAAGCCGTACTTGACAATGACGATCTGTCAAACAGCCAGCACTTTCAGCACCTATAGTCGTTGGTCAGCTTACCTGCGTGAGCCTCTATCGCTGGCCTCCAAGTCACCGATCTGTACTACAATGATCCAGTAGAAAGTTTGACACGACATATTGGAGACTTCAAACAGATCTAGCAATACCATTTTTCAAAGCTTCGAACTCTTTAAGCGGTGACCCCCTTCAACAATGCGAAGGGACTGCAAAGGCTTTTTGACCAAGTGGAAGGCCACGTTCCAAGTCTTCGAGGACTCAGAATTTCCTTCAATACGTATTCGGCTATGCTAACAAATATCGTAATCAAGACTCTTCCCTCATACACCGTGGCCGTCTTCTTCCCGCGAGTTAATCGCTCAGAACGGAAAACCATTTTCACAGACGAAGAAAGCGTAACTGCGACGACGTCCCTACCCACATTAGGAGATGACCGAGAGCCATCAACGTACGGTACTTCGAGCATTCTGACGGCGCCCGCGAGACGAACGTAACGTGCTGAGGGAGGACGTTGTAACAGCACAAGGACTTCGGCAATGCCATATGGAAGCCTTGCTAGACTACCTACTCATCGAGATCGAGACCACAGCACCAGCAGGAGTCAGCGATGATTGCCTGCAGTAAAGGAATAGCCAAGAGCAACAACTTAAACGAGCTCACTTACCATCCTCTTCAATTCTGCATGCCAGGCACAAACACCAAGCGCTTGTTTTGTGGAGCTATAAAACACCTCCATCCCCTCCGCAAAAAAAAGAAAATCTTATCTTCCGATAGTATTAACTTTTCTCAGCTTAAAAGTTCACTACAACGGCATATGGGCACTTGCTTATTTTTGCGGGGGAAAGGGCGGGGGGGGGGGGGGGGAGGTGTTATAATTTATTATATGGAAGCGAGCACCCCACAAAGAAAAAGAAGAAGCGGGATCCTAAAAAAAAAACACACGGAGGAAGCACCGAGGTCTGGCCGTGTGCGAACGATGCGGAACAATTGCAATATAAATTCTTGTACATAAACTATGTTGTTGACATTGTTCAACTAATGACCAGACAGCTGCTCTTCCAACAGCCTCCAGAAACGGCGTTACTCCATCTGGGCCTTCTTACACCGTGCCCAGATGGTTTGCGTATTAAAAGGGGAGTGTCGTCACCACTGTCTATGTGCCAAACCCAATGCGCGTTTTTGATAGGCGCGTGGTGACAAGATTGTATTTTTTCCGCCATGAAAAAATTTAGGTACACAATTCGTAAACTCGCTAATCCTATGTGATGCACGAGTCACAGCTTGGTATTACTTCGGTCCGCCAGTGTGCGTTCATGCAATTAAGAGGACATTGGAAAAAATTATATAAAATGTTCTCCTTTTTAAGGGGCTACGTTTAAGATACACTTAAATTTCGAGATCGCTGATCTGCAGAGATACGAAAGGTTTGCCGGGCTGACTACATTGACGAATATTTAATTTAAGGGTGATCGTTTTTATTCGTATTTGATAGACAATCGCCCTTTTCTTTCCACGCCTTCTCTCCCATAACTATAGGAAACCTTCTCTTTTCCCGAGCCCCTTTGGTTCACGGCAAGCGAGTGAGCAAAGATTGCTTTCAATCATAAAAACATATGAAGTAGGTCCACTCTAACAGCGATTTCTGCGTGGGTTTCTCAACTTGTGTTCAGTGGTGCGCTAAAAGAAATAAACACACTTCTACACGTGATATTGCTAATGCTGAATTCAGTTTATGAAACATTTGTAGAAAACAAGATTACGGTTAAAATTTGCCTTAATCGGTCGAGCAATCGGCATTACCACAAAAAGTTCGGTTTCGTCAAGCAGCTAACAGATGAATGAAATATCGGAAGAAGCGAACACAAAAAGGATTGCATGAAAACAAATACATTTTCTTTTCTTTGCTAACACTATATTGAAGGCCGCAGACAACATTAGTGTTCAATATAAGGTGTGAACAATTTTCTGATTGATGATAGACACGCTGTTCTGTTTTTATATATATTGGAAATATGGCATCTCGCAAAGGACGTTTAACAAACTTGAGACAGTGGGCACGTGTATGTAAAATAAAAAAAAATAACATTCTTCCCTAGGTCTGCAACTGAAAACCAATATTAAAAAACAGTTCTTGTAAGTGTCACCATTCTTTACCTTAAATCACTCAAGACAACTGAAGTACAAATATGAAAGTATTTTACCTTTCCATCCCCACAGTCAGCTCCATCCGGTAGGAAATGTTCAGCTCCGCAGGTCAATTCATAGTCGAAGCTACTACAGCATTCAAAACGGCATTTTTCTTTAAACTGTTGTTTAAAAATTAAATACACCGTCAGTTTTTGAAACTGTTATTTATTTGCTATGCATTAGCATTTTTGTAGTTTGCCTTTTCATATTTTTATGAGTTTATTTGTGTTATCCGCGATTTTTGTTCAAATTTAACACTAAATGAATTCCAAATGCTGATCGACCTATAGTGTATCATATCGAAAACAGCAAGAATGAAGACAATGTACTGAAGACGATTCATCCCAAGAGACATCTAGGACCCGAATCGGGCGATGAAAAAATCTGTCAGCCGAAAGTAACTAAAAAGCTGGTAAGTTCTACATTTCTAAAACGCAAAGTGGGGGCTACAAAGAGTGTACAGAAAAGGACGTCTCAAACATAGATGACTATGTTTGGAGTACGGCGAAGTGGCGGCAAATTCCTTGTTGCCATTTAAGAGTTGGCATTCTAAATTAGTCCAATTTGGAATAGTCATGTCTCTGTTCGATAGTGCCCTCTAACAAGCTTGTCCTCACAAGAGCCAGGTTCAGTGGGTAACCGAACGCTTCGGTTACAGAAAACAGGTTTTTGAAATGTTTAACTTTAACCAGCTCGCCTGCCTTATCACGTTATCTGGTAATTTATCCTTGATCACTACTCATTTGTAACTTATTCTTGTTTTGTGTCGGCTCTCCACAACGATATTCTTCAAAACACTATTTATTCAGTTGATCACGCGCAAAAAGGCTCAGCAGGATAATCCGGCGTCGCTGGAACTGAATTTGAAACGAGAATGGTCTAGGAGTTTTAAGGCGTACCAAAGACATAGAGCGACAAAGATACATTATTCCTTGGCGCCAGCTTTGAAAGTGGGACATTTTTTAAACCCAGAAATGCTACGTGCGGTTGGATTGTATAAAAGTATTTAAAAAGTTTGCATATAAGAACATTGGTCGCATTTTAGCCTTACTGCAATGACTGAAAGGGACGTTGGCCTGTTGATTCTCATTCGTGGCCGATTCACACGACAGACTCATTCACGGACAGATTGATCACGTGAAGGCACGTCCGCGGTTTGTCCGGCTCCAAAGCGCATCCACGCGAAGGAGACGATGAGCGGCGGCGAAGACGGGCCGAACCTGGTCGCGATTCCACATTGCCGCGAAGCTTTGACATCGCACGATTGCGTTTTTGGCACCGTTGTCTGAGAGCCAAATTGACGCTTGCTGCCAAAAAAAGAATCAAGCATCGCTGTCACGTGCAGAGCAATGAAGACCACAGCATGGGCTAAGCACGAAGCGCCACTAGCTTTACTAACTACACAAGGCATAACAGTGCCACAGGCATGGTCCCGCTCGAAGAGCCTTCGGTGTAGAGGGGACGAAGTCATGGGTCGGCGGTGAGCTGTCTGGAGATGCCTTCATACAATCCGCGCTCGTGCACAACACTTTTGTACGCAACAGCCAGAATAAAGGCCTTGCTAGTTGAGAAAATCATTGGACGTGCAAAAAATATTCCGGCGTGCTATGCGAGAGGCGTTTTGACACAAGCACGGTGGAGTACGGAAACCTGCGTCGCGTCAGCCAGGCAAAGTTTCTGCAGCTTCTTTCACGCGCGAACAACGAATCGCGTCACAAAACAAACCAGCGCGCGCTAAACAACACATTAATGCAACATTTTTTTTGTTTTAATCGTCCAAAGCAAACCAAAAAACAAAGTTGTACCATTGCAAGGCTGAAGGCTTTTGAAGTAAGTTAAGTCACCGACCAAAAATTTACTAGTGAAAAGCAGCCCGACTTCTTCAGTGCGCACGTGCGCGGACGTGGCATGGGTCGCAAGAAACAGTGACCTGACAGTCACGTGGAACATGGTCCGCGGACGAAAGTCGCGATTCGGACCGTCGTGTGAATCGGCTCGCAGGAGACTGGAACGGAAATGGGTTGATACCGAAGCATGCTCCTGCACACATGAAAAAGTAGTTAACTTATTTCACCTATGCTGGAAACAAAGATCTTTACAAATCTTCGGTATCAAATATTATATACGTAGTCGTTTAAACATAATTGTGAAATAATAAATTTAACTTTAGGTTTGGTCTGCGTGAAGCTAGTGTCTTGAGTGGGAAAATTAGTTTCGACCTGAGCTTTTAATGATTGCAAGTTGTTGGTACCGAACAAAAACCTAAACGATAAATATTGTACATATAGTGTTACAGCCAACTAGAATACTGAACCAGTAAAAGTGACAGCAGTACCGCGACAAAACAGTACTAAGAGTCGTAAATCTATGCGCATTTGTAGGTTTAATTTACTAACCGCCCTCAAGGTTTATTAGACTAATTCCAATATAAAAATCACCTAATTAATGACTCCATCTACATATCCTCAGGCCTCCATCAGAGCTGCATATTTGACACACTCCCATGTAACACTAAATCCTGCTACAGTATTTCATCCCTAAACTTCTTGTGATACGAATCGCCTTCCCCTTTCTATAGGCCTGTTAGTGATTTCAATAGGTTTAAAGTTTCTTTAGCTACCTGGAATTTGTTTTCAGCCTGTAAAACAACTTTTAAACTTTTTTGACTACCCAAATCCTCGCCCCCTCTCTAATGCTTCGGCCCTAAGGGAATACATTTTTTTAAATACATAAACTTCTAGCGGCAATTGGTTTGGCAATATTACTACATACTAACTAAAAGGGCAACTTGGGCTCATTCTCGATATTAAGACATTAATGAATTTATCTTTAGTATCGCTTAGAAAACCACGAAAAAACTATTTAGGTCTAATTCCGCCTAAACGTTGATGAAACAGACAAGCAAAGTTTTAGTCGTGCGAAATCTTCGAAATTTGCAAATATTACCGGGCGAGGCGAGGTGTGGCCAACACCGCAGTCAATTCCACCGTCTAGGCGCAGCTCACCATGCGCTGCCTACGTCATGTTCAGGGCACTGAGGGATATTGTTCGGTTGTTCTGTACGTTTTCAAGCAAAGGCTGCAGGGGGTACTAGCAGCGCGCTCATCGTTGGTCAAGTGATTCGCGAGATTTTCATGCGGTTGTGAGCAGTGGTGGGCTCTCGTTCGAGCATGCTTGATTGCTGGAAGCGTCAGTCACAGCGAGAGAGCTAATTTACCACGTTAAGCACTGCGTGCTTGTAAAAACCGATCGCGGCATATTTACGTGTAGCTTACTGAACTGAACATTTTAATATTGCTTTCGAAACAAGCCATTGGGAAAGCTTGCCTTTCTCTGCGATAAAACTCAAGCTACTGGCGCGGTATTGCAGGCGTTGTCGTTTATAGCAGACCTCCAGTCGTAGCAGAGGATACGCTCTCTCTTGCGCCCAGCTGCGTTTGGCTTCCTATTACTTGACGTCCCGATTTGTACCACATGGAAACGTTACTTGATTACCTCAGTTCTGGGGCATCCCCCTCAGCTACGTCAGTCCGACTCCCGTCGTTTGAAGTGCCATCTAAATTTTCGTTTCACAACGGTGCGTTATATAGAGTACGGTGGGACGCCATGTAGACGCTGTGCTTCAGAACGGACGTATTACATAGAATAGCCTGCTGCTACCATACCACACGTCAGGCCCGTTGAACGACGGGAGGTGAACCGTGGAGGCATGAGGGGGAGGGGGGGGGGGTACAGTTCCCGCAAGAGCAGCGTCTGTGACCAGTTTTGTAACGGATTTAGTCAAATTATGTTCACACATGGTTAGAGTATGTACATGACGTCGAAGGAGCAATGTTGCTCGCTGCAGGCTGAGTTGCGGTTTTGTTGTTTGGTTATCTTCAGTAAAAGTAGAACAAAAATCTAACATATCTTTTTAAGAAATTCTTTCGAACCGTTTAATATTACTGCAGGAAATATTATTACACATAAGGCCAAATTCCTTAGAACTAGGGGGAGTTTCCCTTTAATCAACGTGTGCACACATTCAGAAATTCTACTCTGTTTCTGATACATTGAAGAGCCTGAGGGGTTTAGGTAAATATATTTAATTGTACTAGAGGTGTAGCCGAACTGCCTTTCTTTAAGTGTCAGAGATGTGCAGAATACTATAGAGTTATGTATTTAGGTAATGCTCGGAGTTGGAATATTCATTTCTAGTGTGGGAAAACACAATATACTAAAACTGAACGGTCGCAACCGTGTGCAATAAAAAATTAATAGTTATACTTACAGTTTCCACTTTCCACTCTGGAAAATTAGGATGGGCTATTTGGCAAATTTTTGTTAAGTTCGTAGACACACCTGGTAGCTCTTTCACTTCTGTTGTGCAGTTTTGATTTGATTTAATCTCGAAACAACTGGTGGATAGAGTTCTAAAATACAAAAGGTGTATATGATTAGACGTAAACCAGGTAACGCGCCAGAGAAACGCCTAACTTGGCACAAGCTTGGGAGTCCTTAGGGCCTAAATTTGACTAAAAACGATTTTGCTCTCAAGTGTTAGTTATTGCCAGATTAATTCATCTGGTGTTTCTTTGGCTTTTCTCTGGCTCGTCACGGAATTTCTGAAGCCTCAACCTTGAGTCACAGACGCCACATTCTTCATGCAACATTCATTTCGCGCCAGTAAAGTTGTTGTCTGCTGTAGGAACTTCACGTATGAACTGAAGATCCAGCAGTGAAACCTAAATCTCGCACTTGTTTGTGTATTTAGACCCAACGTAGCCATATGAAATTGAAAAGCCAGAAGCAAAGCCTGACACTGGCACTGTCTTGGTGATTTAGGCACAATGCTGCCAGATGGCATCGCAACAACCAGTGGCGAAGCCTACCTTTGGCACTTGTTTAGCGAGTTAGGTCCATGATAGCCAGGCTTTGGCCAAAGGAAGTCAAGTTTGGCTCTACGCTTGCTTCTTTGAGCATTTTCAGGCCATAACTCACCGATAACAACTTAATTGTGTTCGAAAGAACTGCGACATCAGTGGCGCGAGATCGATATCGAAAGTTTGGCATAGCCTACCTTAGTATCACAAAAATTAAAGCTCAAAGACACATATTGTGCAGCAAAGTAGAAATTTGGACTAGTTGGTTCATGATCAGTATATGCAGCGCGAAAAAAAGACAGGACAAAAAGGAGAGTAAACAGGACGAGGCGCACTCGCAACTAAAGTTTATTTAGGAAAAAACACATAATATAGAGGCCGTTAAAAACGCCTATTCATCCCATCAATCCAGAAGAGCTCTTGATAAAATCAAACTCTTTCCCTGAGAGTGCAAGGGGAGGCTCACTAACGCATTCATCTCCCTTTGCTCTAATCTCAAACGCCTCGTGCACTTCTCGGCATATTTTATCTATATTTCGCCAGTACTTTCACATGATGCAAAACTGGTGAGCTCGGGCAGGGACTACAATGAACAGCTAGATTACCAGACGGGCTTGCTCTCATAGCTGCCGCATGTTCCCGTGCACGATAATTGACACATCTGCCAGTCTGGCCCGATGTACACGGAGCCGCAAGTCAGCGGAATTTCGTAAACCACTCCGACGGCACTCTCAGCTTATTTGGTTTTGTGTTTCGTGCCGCACTGCTGCATGTCTGTCTGGGCATTATTGATTCTACGGCACAAGCGTGCCATCTTTTCTGGAGCTGAAAATACTACGGGTACTCTAAACCGCTGTGCAACTTTCTTTAAATTATGGGACATGGCATGAAAAATACGGAATAATTACCGGTCTCTTTTTTGGCTTCTCTCTTGCCCGATTAGTTGCCCCTTTGAAATTTTTTAACAATCCTTCCGCAACCTCAGTCAGGCATCCTTGCGGGAAACCTGCCTTCTGCAGGCGTGAAATCTGTAGATTAAAGCTGTCTTGCACAGAATGTTCACAAAATCGTTCTCGGGCCATCTCCAAACACGTGCTAGCAATGCCCCTTTTTACTAATTTTGAATGGGTAGACTCGTACGGCAGGATGCGTTTCTTAGATCTTGGCTCGTACACCCAACATATGTGGATCTCCAGAAAGCGTAGTTTTAGGTCAAGGAACTGTAGTGTCCCTTCTACCGGCTTCTCGTGCGTAAACCTCAGACCTCCAGAACACGAGGAAAACACATCGAGCATCTGGGTTACAATGCCATCCAGCGATCGCTCTGCCAATTAGCTGAACACAAGGTAATCATCAACGTACCTATAAATCTGTATGCTGTTGTCGTGCCCCAGCTTCTCGGCAATGGTGTTGTCACATTTGCTTAAAAAAATATCGGATAGCACCGGCGCGACACACGACCCGATGCAAATGCCCTTCTTTTGGACGTACATATCACCTTGAAAGGAAACATACGTGTGCGACAGATAAAACGACAACAGTTCCAAAAAACTCTCCGCACTGATGCCACTCCAATTGGCAAATGACACCTCACCGTTCCGTTCTATGCATTTTCTAACCCCCGAAAAGAGATGGTCGTGCGGGATAGAATAAAAAAAGATTTTCCACATCCAAAGAAAAAGCACTACGCATCCCATTAGCGTCTCCCTTCAAATAATCAATAATCGTTTCCGAATTTCTAACCAAGAAAGGGTCTTGTAGTTCCAAGCACAACGGGTGTTTGGCGAGAAAGCTGGACAGCTGGGATTGCCGAGATCCCCTCTCTGTAACAATCGCTCTAAACGGAATACCTGTCTAATGCGTCTTGGCAGAAAAGAAAATGTCTAAATCGAGTCCCTTGATAGATTGCACACTTTTCAGAAGTCCAAGAAGGTTCATTTCACTGCAAAGTTCCTTAGCGCGCGTCTTGAGTTTGGTCAAAGGTCCCGGACTCACTTTCTTGAAGTTCTTGAGAACAGCCTGCTGAGCCTTCTCATGGTACAAGTCCCGCGACGCCACTACAAAGCCACCCTCCTTATCTGACGTAAGCAGTTTTAAGTCTTGGTCTCTAAAGTAGTCTACGATGTGCGACGTTTTCTTGCAAAGAAGGGCATTTGTATCGGGTCGTGTGTCGCGCCGGTGCTATCCGATATTTTTTTAAGCAAACGTGACAACACCATTGCCGAGAAGCTGGGGCACGACAACAGCATAAAGATTTATAGCTACGTTGGTGATTACCTTGTGTTTAGCGAATTGGCAGAGCGATCGCTGGATGGCGTTGTAACCCAGATGCTCGATGTGTTTTCCTCGTGTCCTGGAGGTCTGAGGTTTACGCACGAGAAGCCGGTAGAAGGGACACTACAGTTCCTTGACCGAAAACTACGCTTTCTGGAGATCCACATATGCTGGGTGTACGAGCCAAGATCTAAGAAACGCATCCTGCCGTACGAGTCTACCCATTCGAAATTAGTAAAAAGGGGCATTGCTAGCACGTGTTTGGAGATGGCCCTAAAACGATCTTGTGAACATTCTGTGCAAGACAGCTTTAATATACATATTTCACGCCTGCAGAAGGCAGGTTTGCCACAAGGATGCCTGACTGAGGTTGCGGAAGGATTGTTAAAAAAATTCAAAGGGGCAACCAATCGGGCAAGAGAGAAGCCTAATACGAGACTGGTAATTATTCCGTACTTGCATGCCATGTCCCATAATTTAAAGAAAGTTGCACAGCGGTTTAGAGTATCCGTAGTATTTTCAGCTCCGGAAAAGATGGCACGCTTGTGCCGTACAATCAATTATCCCCAGACAGACATGGAGCAATGCGGCACAAAACACAAAACCAAATATGCTGAGTGTGCCGTCGGAGTGGTTTACGAAATTCCGCTGACTTGCGGCTCCGTGTACATCGGCCAGACTGGTAGATGTGTCAATGATCGTGCACGGGAACATGCGGCAGCTATGAGAGCAAGCCCGTCTGGTAATCTAGCTGTTCATTGTAGTCGCTGCCCGTGCTCACCAGTTTTGCATGATGTGAAGGTTCTGGCGAAATATAAAGATAAAATATGCCGAGAAGTGCACGAGGCGTTTGAGATTAGAGCGAAGGGAGGTGAATGCGTTAGCGAGCCTTCCCTTGCTCTCTCAGGGGAAGAGTTTAATTTTATCAAGAGGTCTTTTGGATTGATGGGATGAATAGGCGTTTTAACGGCCTATATATTACGTGTTTTTTCCTAAATAAACTTTACTTGTGAGTGCGCCTCGTCCTGTTTACTCTCATTGTCCTGTCGTTTTTCGGCGCTGTATATACTGTTCATATATTTTGCATATAAAGTGCTATATAACGTTAAATCTTTCATTTTTATGAAAAATACGCTGAAATCTATCCCTTGACATAGCATAGCGGGCATATGTAATGAGGTCATAAGTGTCTTCTTAACTTAACCCCACGAACTAACGCAGTCTGCGATAATACTCATTGTTAATAACTAAATCCCGGGCGGAGCCGATGTTACAAGCTGTTGGTTCCAAGTAAAGATGGGAAAAATAATAGCTACAGTGGCTGATGATAAAAGGACAAAGGAATTGCGTTATAACAAAAGCAGTTACGTTTTTTTTAACAAAATTGCAAAATGTGCAGAAATTAAATCAAACGTATTTGATCATCTCCAAACGCTTGTTTATATTCATTTTACTTTATAGTTTTTGATCTTTCACTTAGTATTGAAACAGATGAAAGTTCATGAGGCCAAGAAAACTCGAGAAAACTAAACGCTTCATGGGGCGAACTTGTGCCCAAAATAAAATAGAGAAAGGCTAGCGCCGCACCCTTCGAGAGCGGCGTAACATCAGAATCGAGCACTGGGGCGAGGCTGACCCCGGCTCAACATGCAGTGCCCCATGTGTATATGCTTAGGTTTCTGGAACAATCGGTGTAGAAAACTCGGCGCGTAGAGCATTCGGATTTGGAATAAGCAGTAGGAATCTTGAACTCACCAAAACGCGATAATTAAAGATTTAACAAATGTGCGTCCGCTCCCAAGCATCAAACCTTGGCCCTTTGCGTGGGAGCCAAGCACGGTAACTACCCGGCCACGGACGGGCTGTATACTTGGCTAGCTACGCGCGTGGCATTACTCGCTTCTTCAAAAAATGCATCGCCCCGATGCAACACACAACACAAAATTGCAAAATAAAAGTAACGGAGCACTAAAAAGTAACTTGGAACACAAAACTCCCCACTGTGCTATCGTGTATAGAATGGCTTGAGACGAACGACGTAAACCACCTCGAATCGCTGCCGGCGGCGTGAAAAAATCTGGGTTTCTTCAGGCGCCACTTTGTTCTTCAGGTCCACCTAGGCGGCGAAAAATGTTGTAGGGTTCAAAGTACCGCATTAAATACTTCTCACACTGGCCGTGACGACGGACCGCTGTCCACACCCGCACGCAGTCTCCTCGCAGGAAGAACGCACCGAAGACGAAGGTTTTAGCGGCCAGGGTCATCAAGTTACAGGTCTTGAATACCAAGCCGGACAAGTTGGAGGGACATTTGCCCGCTGAGCAACCATCTGGGCTTCCTCACTTCCCTCGGCACCTGGCGAATGGGGCAGCATCGCGTCGAGCATCGTCGTTACATTGCGACTGTGAACCAGCTAAAATAGTATAACTCCAGTGGTCGTTTAAACGGCTGTGTTGTAGGCGGACGTAATATACCTGTTCTACGTCGTGAGTTCTACGTCAACGTACATTCATACCACGTCGTTGATGGTCTTGTTTAGCCGCTTCGTGAGCTGGTTACTCTGGAGATTGTACGCCATGGTTTGACGGTGGCTGGCTTCAGGCCGCATCTGTCCACTCAGGACGTGATGCTGCGCCTTAAGCATCAGATAGTGGATGGAACGGGGAGCTCCCCCCTCGACACCAAAGCGATCCTGGGCCTGTACTTGACGAAGGCTTTCGATAACATTATACACGACACAGTCCTCGACAACCTCAGGGCGCTGGCCGTGGGCAAGCGAACATATGAATACATCCAGAACTTCCTGAGCGGGAGGAAGGCGAGATTGGCGGTCGGCGGGGTCGAGTCCGAAGACATCTGCCTTGGGAGAAAAGGAACGCCACGGGGATCGGTGCTGTCCCCGTACCTCTTCAACGTGGCGATGATCTGCCTGCCCGCGAAACTTGAGAAGATAGCCGGACTGCAGCATAGCATCTACGCCGATGACATCACGCTGTGGGTGACTGGCGGCAGCGAGGGCTATATAGAGGAAGTACTGCAGGAAGCAATTTGGGTGGTGGAAGAGTACGTAGCTCCCAGGGGACTGGCGTGCTCTCCGCAGAAGTCCGAGTATTTTCTGCTGAGACCCAAACGCGGCGGGAAGGAGAAATCGAACATCGAACTCTTCGCGCAAGGGCACCGCATCCCCCAGGTCGAGAGCATCAGGGTGCTGGGCCTGTGCATACAGGCAGATGGAAAGAACAGGGAGATGATACAGGCCCTAAAAGGGACGGCCTATCAGGTCGCCCGGCTCATCGCCAGCATCTCAAACAGGAACAATGGGATGAAGGAAAACGACCTCATACGCCTGGTACAAGCTTTCGTGATGAGTCAGCTGGCGTACGTGGTTCCCTTCATGAGACTCGGAGTGGCCGAAAAGTCCAAGCTGGAATGTATAGTGCGAAAAGCATACAAGCGAGCACTAGGGCTGCCAGACTCGACGTCAAACGAGAAGCTGGCGGCCCTGGGGGTACACAATACCATCGACGAGCTCATCGAGGCTCAAAGAACGGCCCAGTTGGAACGGCTCACGAGGAGCGCGACTGGCAGGCAAATTCTCGAGAGCCTCGGCCTCCGGTATGAGACACAGAGAGGCGAGAAAGTGGACGTTCCTCTACACATCAGGGAGATGTTGCAGATTTCCCCCATCCCAAAGCACATGCATTCTGTACACGAAGCCAAGAGAAGGGAGGCGAGAGCCAAAGCCTTGGGAAGAGCGCTAGAACAAGAGGAGGGGGTCGCGTATGTCGACGCGGCCGAGTACAAGGGAAGAGGAGCCATAACAGCGGCGGTGGTGAACGGTGACGGACACCTCGTCGCGAGCTGCAGCGAGAAAACCGACGACCCGGAGACGGCGGAAGAGGTGGCGGAGGCGCTCGCGCTAAGCATGCCCGGCGTCAGGACAATCGTGTCCTACTCGCAGAACGCGGTTCGCAACTTCGCCAAAGGGAGACTGTCGCCGAACACTCTGCCTGTCCCCAGGGGTGCGACGTACTTCGGTGGCAGAGAAAGAGTGAGACTCGTGTGGACACCAGCACACGCGTCGCTTCCTGGCAACGAGGAGGCTCACTACGCGGCCCGAAGACTTACCGTACGGGCCGGCACAACGTCTGGGGCCCCCGTCGCGTCGTCCGGGAGAGACAGGCTGGTGACATTTAGATATATTGTCAACCACTGCACGGACGGGAGGAGGAGGTTTCCCCCCGCGCACCATTCGCTGAACAAGAGACAGTCCACGGTGTGAAGACGTCTGCAAAGAACACCTATCCGTCTCCGGCTTTACTAAATCAGTGGTAACCGGACAGATACACGGGCACGTCCAAACTATGTGGGCAGAGGGCGAACTTGAGACACATGGTGTGGAAGTGTAGTAACATAGACAGGGGCGCTTGCGCGAATAAATTACTGACGCAGCTGAGAGATGAAGAGAGCTGGGAGACAACTCTGCTCAGCTCGGACCCTCGGGTCCAAGAAGACTTAATCCGACTGGCCGAAGACGCCGCCAAGGTCCAAGGGATCCTGGCCGTCGTCTGAGGGGGGGGGGGGGGGTGGACTTAGTGGGCTCCTCACCACTTCCTAATTCCTTTTTCGGGCACCAATAAAGTTGTCTGACTGACTGACTGACAGTGGCTGGTAGGGCTCAGACCAAGACTCTAGTGTCAGCTGTGCCATAATGCACGGAAGTACGGCTTGTTCGCGAACGCCACGTGAAGGAAAGGTGCTTCCTCTAGCCGAGTGGATCTGCCTACGGCCGGAATCTCGCAAAACTTGTGAACGCAAGCACGAGACAAACGACAGAAAACGCACTCCCCTTCCGGAGCCGACCACACGGACGGGTCGCTTGTGAGACGCCAAATTATGCTTTCGTCTCGCTGCCACGGTGGTTCAAGTAGCCATTCTTGTAGTCATCATCAAAAAAACAAGACTCGGAACAATCAGAGAATTCCTTCTTTACTCAGCTTCCCCCCCCCCCCCCCCCCCCTACACCCTTTGCTAGGTGCTACAGCCGGGTCGCTCAAGTGGTGGTTTGGTCGCCACAAACTATTTCGCGGAAATTATTGGTCATCATTTAGCATTTAGCTTTGCATTTAGTGAACACCTAAATACGTTGTATCGGGTTGCTAACTATATCGCACTATTGTGTAAGTTTACTTGAATTCTGTAGCAATATACAGAACTGGCGTCCGCTCTTCGCCACAAGATATAATGTATGTGATGCGCGCTAGTGTGAGGTCGTATATGTACTCCGTTCATTACTAAGGTGTCAGGGTAATGGAGGCTACACTCTACATGGACCACTTGTCCGCCCATTTTTCCTCACGTGACCGCAGTCCCGGCCTTTTCCACGTGCAAAGAAAGCAGGATCGAGCGACAAAAAAAAACAAAACAGGCCGTTCATTGGTCCACCGAGCAACGAGCACGCTGCTTCCGCCTTCCTGTCATCTTATGGGTAAACGTTTTGTAGCAGGATAAAGGTAAATCTCATCCTGTTTTTTTTATTTTTAAATATGTGATGCAATACTTACGATATGAATGCTATCATGTGTTCTTTGGAACAATTTGAGAACTTCACATTGCCTGGTTTGGAAGGATGCATAATGAAGTTTCCAATATTGCTATTTCTGCGGCAGTCGTTTCTTGGCGGAAGACATTCATTCCACATATGTGTTAATCCGTCGTGAGGCGCCCCAAGACTGTAACATTAGGAAGTAAAAATTGAAATCATTAGATTTCGCTGCTGTACACTTTAACTCTTCTTACCCCTGTCTACCCCCTCTTTCTCTATGTGCAACACTTTTTTACCCTTTAATTCGATTGTTCACTGCCAGTTACTCGCGGCCGATCACTTGTACTGTTGTTTACTTTCAAAATATGACTCCATAGTTTTCAAGAGAAAATATCTATTATTTAAAAAAAGAAAACAAGCTACATTTTTCTGATCAAATCACAGAAGAGAAATATGGTTAATTAAATGTCCTCAGTTTAAGATATCGAAATACGTATTGCATATTTTCGTAACTAAGAACAATTGTTTTGTCTGGAATGAATTATCTAGATATCACCCGCACACACAATGTGCAGCCCCCAACCTCTAAACTGTATTGTATTTGTATGTATAACATGTGTTCTGGTCTGTCAGAGGGTAAATTGAACACAGAAACGTTAGCGTACCTTGCACAGGTTTAGCATGGCAAACCATACACAGAACACTAGAGTGGAAAAGAAAGATGCTAGAGACGTTGTAATCACATTTATATTTATGTTCAAAATATAATACGCATTTTTATGGGCTACTTTTTTGGTTTTTGGCAAAATGAAAAACAAAATTGTACGGGTGCTGCTTCAGAAGGAAAGGCCTTAGAATTGGTTCGATATATTTTGTACATAATTTTATTTTTGTAAAAAATCTAATACGTCTAAAGTTATACGCAATATCACCTTTTATTTGTCTGTTACAGAAGAGTTGCGAAGATAAAAAAATACTATGGTATGGTTGAAATATATTAGCTCGTGCATAGTCAATAAGGCAAGCTTCCCAAAATAAAAAGCTCTATGATCTTTAAAAATCAAATCCTCCATATATCAAATGACTCCGATCTGTAGTACCATTCATTTTGCTTTGTATTGGAAAAAGTCGTTATTCAAGAATTAAGCTGATCGGGATGAAAATAACTCAACAGAGCTCAAATGCGTGAGTTGCCTGGTGCGGAGACAATGAAACCACACGCACACACACACACACACACACACGCGCGCACACACACACACACGCGCGCACACGCACACCGCACAAACACACGCACACACATGCACAAACGCACGCACGCACAGGAACATACACCCACACGCACGCACGCAAACAAATCAAACGTCAGAGAGACAGACAGATAGATAAACTTGGGCGATTCAACCTTATCCTGTTTGCACGAGCGATGCCGATATCATATATGAATACCTTGCTTTTCGGTCTGGAAGTTGTGTATTCGGATTTTTGTATATTAGATTCAGGGTGATTTACGCTAAGCCATGCGTGTATATGACTTCATAATCATCTCATATGCTTTAAGATGTCGGAGTAGTGTTTCTCTGGTTTATATTCGTACAGTACTCCGAAAATATATTTTATTTGCACTTGTTTGAGAGAGGTAACAAATGTTTTCAGTGTTAAATAGAACAAACAACAAACTAAATATCCAAGTAACCTGATTATCTTTTAACCCGCTTGTTGGGAATGATAGGTTAAGTGTTAATACTTTTCAGTTGCTTAAAAACAAAATGTGGTCATTGCTCCTTTCAGATTTACAGACAATGCAAGACATTGTACTGAAAAAAATACTACTATATGGAGTACGACGGAATGCTTAAGAGGCGGCATAAATAAATAAATAACTGGTTTATTTGTTTTCAGTAAGGTTTATATGAGACATAAAGTATCAATGGGGGAATGTTTATAATCGGGAAACCATCCGAGATCAGTATATCAGATAGAATCCGAGACACAAATTATGGACCGTGATCGGAGGTCTGTATCGGAGATACAGACTTTGGATATTAGCGGAGCTTTGTATTTCCGATTGTATCCGCACCGATCGGAAAGGCAAAGTTGCAAAATTCACCGCTTAAAAATAATAAAAGTTTTAGTTCGTTTTCTCAGCACCACGACAAGCTCCATAGGTGAACTTACGCATGTCCCAGTTCGTGTGGCAAGAGGCTCACCATTCCAAATGACATAGGCACGTCCTCCACCATTACCATGCTGTAACGTTCATCGCAAACGCCACCTAGGCGGGCCTGTCCTGAAATAAATAAATAAATATATATATATATATATATATATATATATATTGTCACGGGTGGAGACCAATAAACAAGAAATAAACAGGAATAAATAAACGTTTAATGTGGCGAACTTGTGCCAAAAATAAAAGGGTACAAAAGAAAATAAGAGAGCGTCGCGGGCGTCGAAGTCGGCGTAACAGCGGCGTAACGCTGGGGCGAAACTGACTCCGCTCGCCTTGCGGAATCCCTTATGTACCCTCGTGGGTTTCTGGATCGTTCGGCGTATAAGGTTCGGTGTGTAGAACATTCTAACCTCGAATCAGCAAGACGGTTCTCGAATTCACTAGAGCATCAAATTACACTGTCAACAAGAAAGTGTAGTCGCGGCCAGGAATCGAACCCTGGACTTCTGCGTGGTAGGCAAGCGCGATAACCGTTAGGCCACGCGCGCGCTGCCTACTTGGCCAGCTGCGCGCGCGGCATTACTCCCCCCTTTAAAAAGTGCATCGTCCCGAAGCAACCCAAGAACAAAACGAAGCAAATAAAACAGAACGGTAAACTAAAGGGTCATTTGAAACACATAAGGTCCACAGTCCTATCGAGCGTAGTACGGCTTCAGTCGCACGCCCTGGACGACCTCAGGTCGTGGTGGGCGGCGTGACGATGTTCGTGTTCCATCGGGCATCACCTCGTAGTTCAGCTCGCCGAGGCGACGAAGTACCTTGTATGGTCCAAAGTACCGTTTCAGCAGTTTCTCACTGAGGCCGCGGCGACGGATGGGCGTCCACACCCACACCCTGTCTCTGGGCTGGAAGTGAACGTCCCTGCGACGAAGGTTGTAGCGGCCTGCGTCGACGCGTTGCTGGTCTTGAATCATGAGTCGGGCGAGCTGGCGGACTTCTTCGGCGCGTTGAGCAACCGCCTGGGCGTCGTCGCTCTCATTGTCAGATGGCTCATGGGGCAGCATTGCGTCCAGCATGGTCGTTACCTTTCGACCACGTACCAGCTGGAAAGGTGTGAATCCAGTGGTGTTTTGAACCGCCGTATTGTAGGCGAACGTGACGTAGGGCAACACCTCGTCCCACGTCTTGTGCTCAACGTCGACGTACATAGACATCAGGTCGTCGATTGTCTTGTTGAGTCGCTCCGTCAGCCTGTTGGTCTGCGGGTGGTATGCGGTGGTACGACGGTGGCTGGTGTGACTGAGCCGGAGAATTTCTTGGGTCAGGTGTGCCATGAACGGCGATCCGCGATCTGTAATCAGAACTTGGGGAGCGCCGTGCCGGAGGACAATGGAATCGAGGAAAAACTTGGTGACTTCAACGGCAGTCCCCGAAGGAAGGGCTTTCGTTTCTGCGTACCGCGTGAGATAATCTGTGGCGACGATTATCCAACGGTTTCCCAGGGTCGACGCGGAAAAGGACAAAGTAGATTCATTCCGATCTGCTGGAAAGGTGCATTTGGCGGAGGAATTGGCTGCAGGAGACCTGCCGGCTTCGTCGGCGGTTTCTTGCGTCGCTGACACTCGTGGCAGGATCGGGTGTAGTGGTGGACGGTTTTGGGGAGCTTGGGCCAGTAATACTTTTCACGAATACGGGCCAATGTCCTGCTGTACCCAAGGTGTCCGGAGGTCGGGTCGTCGTGGCATGCTTGAAAGATCTCCTCTCGAAGGTCGGTCGGGATTACCAGCAGCCACGGCGAGCTGTTGTCCCCGAAGTTCTCTTTGTAGAGTACGCCTTGTCGAATGGCGAAGGTTGGCAGGGCTCGTGAGAAAATACGGGGCACGGTACTCACGCGCCCTTCCAGGTGCTCCATTAAGGCGCGCAGCTCCGGATCGTTTCGTTGACGTCGTGCCATGTCATCGGTGTTCACTGCCCCTAGGAAGCACTCGTCGTTATCGTCGTCGCTGCTGCCGGGAGGTGTTTCGACAGGGGCCCTGGACAGGCAGTCAGCGTCGCTGTGCTTGCGTCCCGACTTGTAAACCACAGTCATGTTGAAGACTCGTAGCCGGAGGCTCCATCGAGCGCGGCGTCCTGACGGGTCCTTGAGGTTCGCAAGCCAGCAGAGCGAGTGGTGGTCCGTGAGTACGCGGAACGGGCTTCCGTACAAGTACGGACGAAACTTCGTAATTGCCCACACGACCGCAAGGCATTCTTTCTCAGTCGTGGAGTAATTTCTCTCTGCCTTGGACAGTGTCCGACTTGCGTAGGCGACGACTTGCTCGGTGCCTTCTTGTACTTGTACTAGTACCGCGCCAAGTCCTGCGTTACTTGCGTCAGTGCGAATCTCGGTGGTCCGCATCCTGATCGAAATGTCCAAGAACCGGAGGCGTCTAGAGTCGTCGCTTCAGCTCGTCGAATGCTTGCTGCTGTTCCTCGGCCCATTCGAACCTCTCGGCATCCTTCGTGAGGTTTGTGAGTGGTGCGGAAATCCTTGCGAAATCCCGAACAAAGCGACGATAGTAGGCACAAAGTCCAAGGAATCTTCTCACGGCCTTCTTTGTCTGTCGGCGCTGGAAATGACGCGACGGCGCGAGTCTTTTCTGTGTCGGGGCGAACGCCTTCGTTACTAACCACGTGACCTAGAAACTTCAGTTCGTCATAGGCGAACCGACACTTTGACGGCTTGAGGGTGAGTCCGGCGGTCCGTATGGCTTGAAGAACAGCACGGAGTCGTCGCAAGTGCTCGTCGAAGTCGCTGGAAAACACTACGACGTCATCGAGGTAGACGAGACAGCTCTGCCACTTCAGTCCTGCCAGTACGGTGTCCATGACACGCTGGAAAGTTGCTGGCGCCGTGCATAGTCCGAAGGGCATCACCTTGAACTCGTACAGCCCATCCGGCGTGACGAAAGCTGTCTTCTCTCGGTCCCGCTCGTCGACTTCGATCTGCCAGTAGCCGCTCTTCAGGTCCATCGATGAGAAGTATCGAGAGTGGCGCAGCCGGTCTAACGTGTCGTCGATGAGGGGAAGTGGGTAGACGTCTTTCTTCGTCACCGCGTTCAGCTGCCGGTAGTCCACGCAGAACCTAAGCGTTCCGTCCTTCTTCTTAACCAGTACGACTGGAGAAGCCCAAGGATTGCTTGATGGCTGGATTATGTCGTCGTTCAGCATCTCTTGGACTTGCTTCTGGATCACCTCCCTTTCTTTGACGGAGACTCTGTACGGCGATCGATGCACAGGGCGCGCGTCGTCCTCGGTAACGATTCGGTGCTTCGCAACGGCAGTTTGGCGCACCCTCGACGACGTCGCAATGCAGTCGTGGTACTCGGTGAGAAGGTTAATCAGCTGCCGTCGTTTAGGGCCCGGAAGCTTAGGGTCAATGTCAAGCTGCGCTGGCGACTTACTGTCTTGCTGAGGTGGTGATGATTCTTCAGCCATCGCGGCGATTTCGGCGGAGTTCCGAAGTTTCTCGACGTGGCCCACAGCGGCACCTTTTTTGAGGTGTTGCGTTTCATTTCGGAAGTTCGTCAGGAGGACCACAGTCCGCCCATCCTGAAGTTCAGCTACTCCTCTTGCGACGACTATTCCTCTTCCCAGGAGCAATTGAAGGTTGCCTTCCAGGACAACTTCGCCGCAGGTAGCTGTATCGGCCATGATGGGTACGACAACACTTGATCGCGGTGGCAGGTTCACGTGGTCGGCAGCGACTCGGATGGCGGTGACGCTGTTTGGGGTTTCTCTGAAGGTGGCACAGGGGTTTGCAGCGTCAATCTGTTTTCACGAAGGTCGATGACGGCTCCGTATTCAGACAGAAATTCCATGCCGAGAATGACGTCCCTGGCACAGTCTTGTAGAATGACAAATTTCACAGGGCACGTCTCCCCATGGATCTTGACGCGAGCGGTGCAACTTCCGACTGGTGTGATGAGATGCCCTCCGGCGGTTCGTATTTGAGGTCCATCCCACGGCGTCGTCACTTTTCGCAGGCGGCGAGAGAGCCTCCCACTCAAGGCTGAGTAGTCCGCTCCGGTGTCCACGATGTCCACGAGTGCCGATGCGTCGAGGCCGTCAATAACAACGTTTAGGCTGTTGGACACCGTTGCAGGGACGTCGGTACGATGCTGGGCGTCGGTAGAGTGGGAGCGCTCCGGCGTTCTTGGAGGCTGTTTGCTTCCGTCGTTTTTGGCAACGTCACCTCCAGGCGTTGCCGCACTTAGTTTTCCCGGCGACGCAGGGGAGATTGGCTCTCTCGGCTGGGTCGTTGCGCTGGGGACGCTGAACGTCGTGGCGATGGGGAGCGGGCTTCACGGTGGAGAGACGACACTGGGGAGGGCGAGCGTCGGAGGTACTCCTCAATGTCGCGAGGGCGTTCGTCGTATCTTGGGCGCGGGTCGCTCGGGTGGAACCCGCGCAGCCCCAGTTGTCTGTAGGGGCATCGACGGTAAATGTGGCCGGCTTCACCGCAGTGATAGGACAGGTGTCGTCGATCCGCTGTCCTCCACACGTCGGTCTTTCGTGGCGCTGCCTGTTCTGGGTGGGCGTGCGCCCGATCTTCCTGGCGTCGGGGAAACTGCGGCGCTGAAGGTTCACGTCGGGATGGCGCGGTGTACGGGTGAGCAGGGGGCGGTGGTCGTCGGGTAGCTGCGGCGTAGCTCAGTGTCGGTTGTTCGGGAGCGGCGTTGACAAGAGCTTGTGGCTGCGGCGCCTTCTGAACTTCTTCCCGGACAATCACGGCGATTGAGGGCGAATCCAGGCTTGCGGCAGCAGGAAGAAGCTTCCTGATTTCCTCCCGCACGACGTCCCGGATGATGTCGCGGAGGTCCGAGCCGGTGCAGCTGGAAGTCGAGAAGGCAGCAACGCCGGGGAGTCGCTGGTAATGAGAGGCCCGTGCTTGAAGTGCCCGTTCGATGTTTGTGGCTTCCTTGACGAAATCTTCGACGGTGGCTGGGGGGTTGCGGACAAGGCCTCGGAAGATGGTCTCTTTCACCCCTCGCATCAGGAACCGCAGCTTTTTCTCGTCAGGAGCGTTTGGGTCGGCGCGGTTCGTGAGGCGGAGAACGTCCTCGACGAAACTTGTGACGCTCTCGTTTGGCCCTTGGCTTCTTGCTTGAAGAAGTTTCTCGGCCCGCTGACTTCGCTGCTGGCTGGCAAAAGCGCGTCGAAGTTCCGTCTGGAAGTCTTGCCACGACTGAATTGACGCTTCGTGGTTCTCGAACCAGGTGCGTGCCGTGCCTTCCAGAGCGAAGTAGACGTTCTGAAGGCACTGCTCCGGAGTCCATGCGTTATGGCGAGCAACTCGCTCGTAATGTTGCAGCCAATCTTCAACGTCCTCGTGGACCTCCCCGTGGAATGGCGTCGGAGTCCGGGGAGCGACGGGAAGGTATACGACGGCGGCGGCGGACGGGTTCTGCGACGACTGGTTGTCCATCGTCGGCCTCGTTGGCTGCCTGGTCCGGGGTGGCAGAAGTCCGTGTTCCGGGGGTAGACCTTGGGTGCGGCGACTCGATCGGGTCTCGATCTGGTCTTCGCTCGGTCCTCGGGAGGCTGGGTCCGGACTTGCATTGCGGGAACTCGGAGTGGAGCGCTGAACGGGTATGGGGGTACCCCGCACCTCCACCAAAATGTCACGGGTGGAGACCAATAAACAAGAAATGAACAGGAATAAATAAACGTTTAATGTGGCGAACTTGTGCCAAAAATAAAAGGGTACAAAAGATAATAAGAGAGCGTCGCGGGCGTCGAAGTTGGCGTAAGATCAGAGTGGAACGCTGGGGCGAAACTGACTCCGCTCGCCTTGCGAAATCCCTTATGTACCCTTGTGGGTTTCTGGATCGTTCGGCGTAGAAGGTTCGGTGTGCAGACCATTCTAACCTCGAATCAGCAAGACGGTTCTCGAATTCACTAGAACATCAAATTACACTGTCAACAAAAATGTGTAGTAGCGACCAGGAATCGAACCCTGGCCTTCTGCGTGGGAGGCAAGCGCGATAACCGTTAGACCACGCGCGCGCTGCCTATTTGGCCAGCTGCGCGCGCGGCAATATATTGGGATTTTCTTAAATATAACATTTGAAAATACTAGTATTTTACTTTTAGAGCTTTGTGGCGTACATTCGCGATCCAGTGAAAAAACAGGACGCGGTCGCGGACAGCTCTCATCTGACAATAGAGAGTTTAGGCGAACCATTGTGCGTCTCCAATCGGCGCGAATACAATCACAAATCAACGTGCGCCAGAATGCGTCCTCGCTTCGGTCATGGAAATAAAGGTTTGCTCGGACAAACAGGCCGAGGAGGCCGTACATCACCGAAATTAACCGTATTTGCATACTTCAGAAGCAACCAGAGAATGGTTTGCCGAGGAATATAGTAAGAAACAAATAATAACTTAAAACAAAAAGATCATAAACTCATATTTGTAAAAAGGTTTCGTTAACCTCTTGAAAAGACTGATATATGATAGTTTAGATTGGAACTCGAGACTATAAAACAAAACAAAAAATGGGGATAAATGGTCGAAGTGCACGCGAGGTGGTGCGCATGAATCACAATTTTATCGTTAAGGCGGGGGATTTCTTCCTTATATATTTTGGTAGTGGGGACGTCGTGGGTAACCTGAAGAGGTGGGTATAAAAGCTTCGAAATCTAAATTATTCAACTGAGTTTGAGACGCTATCTGTCCCAATTGTCTCAGGGTTTAAAAATCATATTAAATAAAATTTGCTTGGTAGTCGAGATGATCGGCTATGCGAAATTATGGATTTGAGTCAGTTTGGGGTGATCTATATTTTCGTATTTATTAGTTTTTATTTTTTGTTTAAAGCACTGTTCGCCTAATTTAAACGCTAATTACTATTCAGCTTTTTTTATTCTTCGTGTCTTTTCGGTGATTGCAGTACCGCTTCGGTGGATCACTTGCCAGATCACTTTTTTTTCATACCCCTTCTGCCGTTTTCGTATAAACTAAACAAAAGCAAGCACAAAAACATGTCTTGCATGTTATAAAAACATCGTGTCTACTCTGTAAGCCGTAACTTGTGTCTCGACCATATCGTGACTGACAGTACTTACCGTACGTATCAAGCACTTGGGACGACCGAATGTGTACAACCAATTGACTACAACGGTTTGTGTGTGCTTCACGACGGAGCCAGCGACGAGTGTCCGGCTAGAGGTTTTTGTAAGATAATTCTACGGTCTGTAAAGAGTAGGAATGTGCACTCTAGTTTACAAAAATTAATTTGATTTGTGAAATGGTATAACGGGACAGCGGTAGGAAACTATCAAATGATTTGGCAACTGCTCTCACCAAGCTGCAACTACAAACGCTGACAAGAGGCAAAAAAAAAAAGAAGAAAGAAAGCTGAATTAGTGTTTTAATTGCGTTATGGTGTAAAACAAAACGTTATATATATAAAGAAAAAAAAAAGCGATACTTCCAATGGCTTGAACCCAGAACTTCACGTACCGCAGCCAGGCGCCTCAATCCACTTGGCTTCCAGCCCAAACTAAAACCTCGGACTTTTCAGAGGTTTACGCGCCTGACAAACGTACGCTTAGGTGCTATACTTTTTCGTTTGTTTCTTTTTCTTCAGGTCTTCCTTGGCAAAACGCCTTATCCGTCTCTCCCCAGGTACGCATTAAGAGTTAACTTCGGTGATATGTTCAGCGTCTTCGTCCTCTTTTGGCGAGGGATAAGCATTTTTGTGATTAAACCGAGCACTCGTTTTTAAACACGTCATTCAGCGATCATATTTCTGCCGATCGGCTATGCAAAGCGGTTTCCTAAAAAAACGTCTACTGACTTGAAGTGGTGACCGGTCTGTGTGTGTACTTCGCAAACCAAGAGCGGTGGGACGTGAGATAGGGCGTGTAAACGCACACGGTTACTGCTCCATAAAGGGGCCAGTGGGAAGTGGTCCACGAGTGCATGTTTACCTTCAAATAGATCCGGCGTGTATTTCTTCATGTACTCGTGGAACCTTGGTGACTATAGCATTGCTAAAAAGCGCACAACAAGCGTTCGCAGGTGGATAACCTTTTATCGAATCCGATACTTACGATTGTCTTCAATGTGTTGTAAACGCGTAGGTAAATACTTTGTGCTGTCATGACAAAAAGAAACATAAACATCAAGATAAAAAAGAAAAAAAAAAAAACTCACCTAACTTATATACGATTGCCGCCCCTGCTCCCTTCAATAAATGTTTTGAGGATCGCGAGTGTGATCTCACTGCGATCGCCTAAGGTTTCTTGATAAGAGCTTTCACAGTTAACGGCCTTCTTTGAAGCGCCGACTGCGTGACGGTGCAGGGAGTAGGAAGCGAATGCTTTGTCATTTGTAATGGTTGTGGCTACTTGTAAAATGAATTAGAAGGCACCTTGCTATCCCCACACCCTAAGCGCCCTCTGAATGTCACTGTTCTGAAGCGCGTGATTTTCAACTTGATTTTTAGTGAAACATTCAAATTCCGTGTCATTTTGGAGAAAAGAAAATAAACGCGGTGTCATTTTGGAGAAAAGAAAATAAAACCTAGCACTTAGGTGTTGACTGAGGGGAATGTCGATGCCCCTTATCTATTAGCTGCCCGAACAACTTTCATACGGATGGTATTATCGGTGCCCGGGAGCTTTGTCGCCGTGCCGGAGCCAATTCTTATTGAGCAATGGGATGCACATGTGGATTGCCCACTATGCTTGCCTGAGCTTAAAGGGTTGCTGAGCAGAAATCTGGATTCCCCAAAACACGCGGCAAAAGCGTGCAACCGGATGCTA